>NC_135879.1:89525388-90117888 GCF_964194155.1 Cetorhinus maximus | reverse complement strand
GGAGCCAGCGAGGAGAGTAGAGGAGCCAGCGAGGAGATGAGAGGAAAGGAGCCAACGAGGAGAGGAAAGGATCCAGCGAGGAGAGGAGAGGAAAGGATCCAGCGAGGAGTGGAGAGGAAAGGATCCAGCGAGGAGAGGAGAGGAAAGGATCCAGCGAGGAGAGGAAAGGAATGGAGTCAGCGAGGAGAGGAGAGGAATGGAGTCAGCGAGGAGAGGAGAGGAAAGGACCCAGCGAGGAGAGAGGAGCCAGCGAGCAGAGGAGAGGAGAGGAGCCAGCGAGCAGAGGAGAGGAGCCGGCGAGCAGAGGAGAGGAGAGGAGCCAGCGAGCAGAGGAGAGGAGAGGAGCCAGCGAGCAGAGGAGAGGAGAGGAGCCAGCGAGCAGAGGAGAGGAGAGGAGCCAGCGAGCAGAGGAGAGGAGAGGAGCCAGCGAAGAGAGGAGAGGAGCCAGCGAGCAGAGGAGAGGAAAGGAGCCAGCGAGGAGAGGAGAGGAGAGGAGCCAGCGAGCAGAGGAGAGGAGAGGAGCCAGTGAGCAGAGGAGAGGAGAGGAGCCAGCGAGCAGAGGAGAGGAGCCAGCGAGCAGAGGAGAGGAGAGGAGAGGAGCCAGCGAGCAGAGGAGAGGAGAGGAGAGGAGCCAGCGAGCAGAGGAGAGGAGAGGAGAGGAGCCAGCGAGCAGAGGAGAGGAGAGGAGCCAGCGAGCAGAGGAGAGGAGAGGAGCCAGCGAGCAGAGGAGAGGAGAGGAGCCAGCGAGCAGAGGAGAGGAGAGGAGCCAGCGAGCAGAGGAGAGGAGAGGAGCCAGCGAGCAGAGGAGAGGAGAGGAGCCAGCAAGCAGAGGAGAGGAGAGGAGCCAGCGAGCAGAGGAGAGGAGCCAGCGAGCAGAGGAGAGGAGAGGAGCCAGCGAGCAGAGGAGAGGAGAGGAGCCAGCGAGCAGAGGAGAGGAGAGGAGCCAGCGAGCAGAGGAGAGGAGAGGAGCCAGCGAGCAGAGGAGAGGAGAGGAGCCAGCGAGCAGAGGAGAGGAGAGGAGCCAGCGAGCTGAGGAGAGGAGAGGAGCCAGCGAGCAGAGGAGAGGAGAGGAGCCAGCGAGCAGAGGAGAGGAGAGGAGCCAGCTAGCAGAGGAGAGGAGAGGAGCCAGCGAGCTGAGGAGAGGAGAGGAGCCAGCGAGCAGAGGAGAGGAGCCAGCGAGCAGAGGAGAGGCGAGGAGCCAGCGAGCAGAGGAGAGGAGAGGAGCCAGCGAGCAGAGGAGAGGAGAGGAGCCAGCGAGCAGAGGAGAGGAGAGGAGCCAGCTAGCAGAGGAGAGGAGAGTAGCCAGCGAGCAGAGGAGAGGAGCGAGGGAAAGAGCTGTTTTCATTGTTGGCTAGCAGACATAATGCGGGTGATAAGATACTTTTTGCTCAAAGAGATGAAACCCGTGGAAATTTACAGACTCTGCTAGATGCATCCTAGCGGGAGTGGGAGAAGGAATCATTGGGTGAGCCATGCTGCTGGAAGTTGGTTTGAGATTTCTGCAAACATGAGGGAAAGGACCTTCAATTGTCACTCGGCGAAACAGGGAGTAATTAACCCATTGAAAGCTGGGAGGGATCTGGGACTGTTTCCTGTAAAGACTGCAATTCTGCAGAGACGGAGCTGTAATATACATGTGCAGTGTAGGGTTGTCGGTCATGTTTAGACACTAATTTGGGTTATCTTTTCAGTAGTTTAGAGTATTAGTTGCCTACAAAATAATGTTTATTTGTTGTTCAACTTAGTTTGTTACAGTAAATAGCTTAAAGCTTGAAATATTGTCCTGCAATACCTTCAAGTTGGTCACTGGTCATTCAAATTTTATTTTTCCTCAAAGTTATCAATCTCCACAGGGATCGGAATGAATTGGGGGGGGGGGTCTTGAAGTGCCTGAATCCAGAAGCTGGGATGAGCACACTGGAATTTGCCAGAGTTTGAACGAACAAGATTTTTGCAGTTACCTTTGTTGTATTCATTGAACAGTTGGCATGGCTACGTCCATTGCTCAGGGACTTTTAGAAAGGGAGGGCCTGTGAATGCCTTGCAACAGTTAACAAAGGTTAATTTGAAGGCAGTGGCAGAGAAATTGGAAATAGATTTAAAAGTTGTAGTAGCTCAAAAGGCAGAGATTCTTTAAGCATTGGCTCAACATCTGAACCTTGAGCAAGAAAAGAGTAATCCCAGTAGCATATAGGTTGAGTTAGTTAAACTTCAAATACAAATGAAGCAACTTGAATTCGAGAGAGAAAAATGAATAAACTTGAATTCCAAAGGGAAAGGAAGGAAAAATAAAGAAAGGTAAATGCGAAAACTTTAATTAGAAAAGAGCAAGAAAACAGGAGAACCTTGAGCTTCAAAGAGAAAAAGTAAATGTTTGAAATGGAAAACTTGAATTCCAGAGAGAAAAGGAAACGAGGAAATTTGATGTCGGCAAAGAAAAGTCAGATTATGCAGAGGGAGAGGCAGGAAAATTTGACAATGACTCAGATTTAGGTCCTGGTTTTGATTGGACAAGGAATAATCACCGAATGGCTAAATTGTGAGGAAGGAGGTAAAATGCATTTGAGAAAATTGCTACCAAGTTGCAATGGCCTCAGGGAAGTTGGACAGTTTTATTGCAAAGCATGTCCATGAGGCAAGTGTTTCTTTCAGATATACAATCTAATAAATACAATAGTGAAGACTGCTGTTCTCAATGTCTATGAGTTAGTGCCAGAAGCTTGCAGGCAACAGTTTAGAATTTTAAGGAAGAAACAGAATCAGACTTTTGCACAATTTGCTAGAGAAAAGGAAATGGTATCCATAGGTGCTATAGGCTATGAAGATTGATCAAGATTTGGAAACCTTAGAGAAGTAACGCTAATGAAAGAATTTTAAGATAGTGTCCATTCAGGAATAAGGTCCCACCTAAAAGACCATAAAATTTCTAAGATAAGGGACACTATAGTAATGGCAGACAACTAAGGGTTATCTCACAAGCATGTTAGCAACAAGCCTTTGTTTATAAACTCACAGAGAAACTGTTGAGGTAAGAGGTCTGATAATGAACAGAATTCTGGTTACAGTGAGGAAGATAGCAGAAATTAAAAGAAAATACTCTTCCAAATAGTAAAAAAGACAGTATGGAAGATAAGTGTGATTCAAGGGACCTAGTTTTTATTTGTCATAAGAGGACATGTCAAGGCAGATTGTTGGAAATTAAAATGTAAAACTGTGGCATTCGTGGGAGTCACAGGGTCTTTTCAGGGAATACTGTACGAGTAGGGGGGAGCTTGTGACAAACCAAGAGCTTCAAATGTATATATTATTGGAAAAGACATAGAGTGTAAAAGATTATAAAAATGACATCTTCAAGAGTGAAGTCTCTACCTTTTTGTCCAGTAAAGCAGGCAAACAATTAATATTCTTAGAAATACAGGGTCAGCTCAGTTGCTTATGGTGGTAGGTGATGGGAAATTCTCACCAGAAGTTTCACTATAAAAGAATGTATTGATTAAGGCTATTAATGGAGGTTGTTTAACCACTCCATTGCATAAAGTTAACTTAAAATATGGTTTAATTTCAAGTTTTTTTAGTTGTGGGAATTATCAAAGTTCCCTGTTAAAGGTGTGGGTTTTATACTAGGAAACTAGGTTATTGCTGGAGGTAAGGTGTTGTCAACTCCAATGATGTCAGAGAACTCCAGTGAAGCTGTCAAAATTGAAAATGTACAGGGGAAATCAAGTAACAGGTAAAAATCCATGACTATCTATAATCCTGTTGTGGAAATTAAGGTTTCAACCAGAGATGTGTTCAAACTATCAAAAGCTCAGCCTACTGAGTTTAAAGGTATATTGGAACTTCAGACTGACTAGGAAGAGTTAATAGCAGATGGAGACAAATTAAAGTTGTCTGAATTTAACCTGTAGGCAGACCCAAAGCAGAAGTGTTGAAACATACAGCAGCAGCATTCAAAGCTTATGGTGGAACAAAGGAAAGCAGTGCTTTAAAACCGTATGACTCCGCTGTTAACGATTACGGATACCATAGCGTTATGAGGAAGAATTCATGTTCATGGATGTAAATCAAAACTTCAAAACAATGAAATTTTGCTCTTGCAAGAGAAGAATTGAACAAAGTTTGTGCTGAGTCAGAAAACAAAAAACGAATTTAAAAGATTAATGAACTGACTAAAAAAGACCATCAAGACTTTTTGATCTGATCATCAATGTAACTTTAGCAGCTCAGGAGCATTTTATTCGACAGAAGAACAAACTGCTTGCTCAGAAGGTGACAACGTTAAACCTGCATTTCCTAAGATTATTTTCATGATTTAAATTCTCAAAGATATCAGGAATCCAGCATTGAAACAAGGTGAAAACAGTTTGGATGCATGGCTGGTAGACTTTACAGACTTGGACTTTAAAAACCTGCATATATAAAAGAGAATGGCGATCAAGTGTTAAAATCTGAACTGGGGGGTTCAAAGACTGCATTAAAAGGTCAACACCCTGATGACAAAGTAGTATTTGGATTTGAAGAACAACAACATGAATTATTGAATCCAGTGGGTAAGAAGTATTATGACAGAGGATTTCGTAAATGTAACACCTCTGTTCTAGATAGGAGGGAGACAGAAAGCCAGTTAGCCTAAAGTCTGTCATTGGGAAAATGCTAGAATCCATTATTAAGAAGGAAGTAGCAGGATATTTAGAAAATCATAATACTATCATGGGATATGAGTGTCGCAGGGCCAGTAGTTGTTGCCCATCCCTAATTGCTCTTGAACTGTGTGTCTTGCTAGGCCATTTCAGATGGCAATTAAACATCTGCCACATTGCTGTGGGCTTGGAGTCACATGTAGGCCAGAAAGGGGAAGATTTCCTTCCCTAAGGTACATTACTGAACCTGATGGGTTTTTTTACAACAACTGATGATAGTTGTCATCTTCACCATTACTGAGACTAGCTTTATATTCCAGATTTACTGATTGAATTTAAATTCCACGAGCATTAGCCTGGGCCTCAGCATTACTAGTCCAGAGACATTACCACTACACCACCATCTCCACCTTGAGGGAAATGGAAATTGTGTTTGACAAACTTATTAGAGTTCTTTGAGTTCTTTGAGAATGTAACAAACAGGGTAGATAAAGGGGAAACGATAGATGTAGTGTATTTGGATTTCCAGAAGGAATTCAATATGATGACACATAATGTTGCCAGGGCTCGAAAATTGCAGCTATGAGGAGAGATCGGATAGGCTAGGGCTGTTTTCCTCAGAACAGAGGAGGCTAAAAGGTGACCTAATTGAGGTGTTCAAAATTATGAGGGTCCTAGATAGTGTAGACAGGAAAAGCTTGTTTCCCCTAGCTGAGGAGTCAATAACCAGGGTGCATTGATTTAAGGTGATTGGTAGAAGGATTGGAGGAGACATGAGGAAAAACCTTTTCACCCAGAGGGTGGTGGGTGTCTGGAATTCAATGCATAAGTTGGTGGTTGAGGCTGAAATGCTCAACTCATTTAAAAGGTACCTGGATCTGCATCTGAAGTGCTGTCACCTGTAAGGCTATGGACCAGGTGCTGGGAAGTGGGATTAAAATGAGCTACTAGTTTCTTTTTTCTCTTTTTGGCCAGCACAGATACGATGGACTGAATGGCCTCTTTCTACACTGTAACCTTTCTATGTTCATTACAGAAAGAGGGTAAAGATGGGATTTACAAGGATGTTGCCAGGGCTGGAAAATTGCAGCTATGACGAAAGATTGGATAGGCTGGGGCTGTTCTCCTTGGAAGAGAGAAGGCTGAGGAGAGATTTGATTGAGATGTACAAAATTGTGAGGGCCCTTGACAGAGTAGATGGGAAGAGCTTGTTTTCCTTAATGGAGAGGTCTGACTAGTGGGCAAAGATTTAAAGTGATTGGTAGAAGGATTAGGGGGCAATGAGGAAAAGGTTTTTCACCCAGAGGTGGTAGGGGGTCTGGAACTCACTGCCTGAAAGGGTAGTAGAGGCATAAAACCTTATTTCATTTAAAAAGTGCCTGGATGTGCACCTTAAGTGCTGTAACCTGCAGAGCTATGGAACAAATGCTGGAAAGCAGGATTAGGCTGGGTGATTCGTTTTTCGGCCATTGCAGACACAATGGGCCAAGTGGCCTCTTTCTACGCCGTAAATTTTTAATAATTCTATAAGAGCTTATAGTGTGGGGAGTGACATATTAGCATGGATAGACGATTGTAACATGGAGTACCACAGGGATCAGTGCCAGAGCCTTAACTATTTACGATCTATATTAATGACTGGAATGGAGGGACCGACTCTATTGTAGTCACATTTGATAATGTTACAAAGGTAGGTAGGAAAGCAAGTTGTGAATGGGCAAAAATTTGGCAGATGGGGTATAATGCAGAAAAATGTAAGTTTGCTCAATTTGGCAGGAAGAATAGAAAAGCAGAATAATATTTAAGTGAAGAGAGACTGCAGAATGCTGCAGTACAGAGGGACCTGGGTGTCCTGCAATTCTGTGCAGAGGACGCTGTAAAGTATATATGCAACGTGGGATTATCGGTCATGTTAAGACACTAATAAGGGTTATCTTTTCTGTAGTTCAGAGCATTATTTGCCTACGAAGTAATGTTCAGTTGATGTTGATTTTAGTTTGTAACAATGAAAGTCTCAAAAGAATTGCATAATATTTCAAGTTTTTAATTGGTCACTGGGAATGCAAATTTTTAAATAAAAAGTTATTGGTCTCCACGGGGATTGTAGCAATATAAACTGTTCACATTGGAGGAAGGTTCAAGAGCCGGGGATAGGGATTTAAAATTATTGGTTTTAAAGGCCAGGTGAGGATTTTTTTTTTTTATAAACGCAGCGAGTGGTTATGATCTGGAATGCATTGCCTGAAAGGGTGAGTGAGACAGGATTAATTGTGGTTTTCAAAAGGGATTTGGATAAGCACCTGCAGAAATAAATGTTGCAGTGTTATAGGGAAGTGCTGGGGTGTGGAACTAGCTAAATTGCTTTTGGACAGAGCTAGCATTGCCTCAATGGGCAAAAAGACCACCTTCTATGCCGTAACATTTCTATGATCTTGGAAACCAAACATGCAGCTGTGCTTTAAATTCCTGCTGGCACTTAGCCTTGCTGAAGGGTAGAGCTGCATTGGTGTTGCTCCCAAAATACACTCATGGGGCTGAATTCTGCCCTTGATGGGCGGGCGGGCAGCCAATTGCCGCCGCTGAAACGGGCCCCACCGCCATTTTAAATGGGCGGGCCAATTAAGGCCCATCCAGCATGACATCCGCCGGGAAGCGCTATGTGCTTCCTGTGCGGGCGGGGGATTCCCCAAATGTGAGAGTGCGCTCTTTTGCGCATGTGCACGAAAGAGCACACATCTCCCTGAGGCAAAGTGCTGCTTCAGGGAGATTGGTGAAAGGTTTTCAAACTTTAAAAATAGAAAAATAAAAAAATCATTAACATGTCCCCCTCATGTGACAACGTCATATGAGATGGGACATGTTAATAAATTGCACAAAAACTTTAATAAACTTTTTTAAAACCGACATGAAACCTCATCCCGTCGGATGAGATTTCATGTTTTTTCAGAAGCCCGCTGGGGCTCCAGGCCTGCCCACCAACCTTCAGATTGGACGGGCAGGTCCTTTAATTGTTTTATTATCCTGTCAATGGCCTCAATTGGCCATTGACAGGTCGATGGGCGGACAGCTGATCATGCTGTGCCCCCGCATTCCTGAAGATTTAAATGGGGCAGGATGACATTGGGGATTCCCCCCGACATCATCCCGCGTCAGCGAGCGGGCCTCGCCCCCTTCTCGCCGACGGAAAAATTCAGCCCATGATGTGGCACAGGAAATATCAATACTCCAGTACAGCACTGAGCTGAAAGGAAGGCCCTGTGGGAAAAAATAGTAATTTTTTCGGGATTAGTAATCTGATCCATCTGGATAAACAGGTGGACAGAGAATTATTAAGTATTCATTAAACAGAATGCATCCCCTTAAGAGTCCATAAGACCATAAGACATAGGAGCAGAAATTAGGCTATTCAGCCCATCGAGTCTGCTCCGCCATTCAACCATGGCTGATAAGTTTCTCAGCCCCATTCTCCCACCTTCTCCCCGTAACCTTTGATCACCTTACCAATCAAGAACCTATCTATCTCAGTCTTAAATACACTCAATGACCTGGCCTCCACAGCCTTCTGTGGCAATCAATTCCATAGATTCACCACCCTCTGGCTAAAGAAGTTTCTCCTCATCTCTGTTCTAAAAGGTCTTCCCTTTACTCTGAGGCTGTGCCCTCGGGTCCTAGTCTCTCCTATTAATGGAAACATCTTCCCCACGTCCACTCTATCCAGGCCTTTCAGTATTCTGTAAGTTTCATAAGAGTCATAGACAATGTTTTTGTTTTTAAGTGTACTAGTGTATAAAGGCAAGGTGCTTTGTCTCAAGACTGCAAAGCAGGTTTTACTTATGGATTACTTGAGTCACTTTCAAGCATAGTTAAATGACAATTATATAAACATTTTTCTTTGTACACTAAAGCTACTCCTTGCAATACTTCAAATGGAAATTCAAACCATCTGTTAAAATCTGTAATCTGTGATTTTGTACACTCACTGGATAATTATTGTTAGTTAATTACTTTGTAACTTAAATCAACTTTAACTTTAGAACAGCAATTTTAGATGTGGGGACAGGTGGAAGGAAGGTTGAAAAAAAGAAAACATGCATGGATCATTACCACTTGTACATGATCTGAGCTGGTCAAATTCTCTATCAAGAAGTTCTTCCTCAGTTAGCTTTGAGAAGTTGTCCTCTCCAAACGGATTCCATCCAGACATGTCAGGAGGGTTACTGATATTCTGTGGAGGATAGTTGGGAACACCATCCAATTCTAAAGAAGTCGGCCTGTAAAGTGAAAAAAAATTAACTCTTCATCGTAAGTAAAACAATACTGGATATTTCATGTGAATACTATATCTGGCAAAGATGCAACAAAATACTGAAAACTTAAAAAATTTTGTATTTAATAATCAATCATAAAGGTAATAATATCTTGTTAATCAACTTGTTGAAATCTTAATAGTTTTTGCAAGTCTACATTTTATTCAAAATGAATGCCGACTTTAGGATTATGAAAGGGGCTAGATAACAGATCATGACAAATTTAAAATTAATTTGCAGAAGCATTACTTCAGTGAGCATGTGTTCAATCTATGGAAAGTCTCACGAGGGAAATAATGTTTTGGGATACAGTATTCAGTAATTTGAGACATGAAATAAAAGTGTCGCATTTTTTAAAAGGACTTTAGAATCAAGCTTTCTACTAGTGAGGTTTTCTCAGCTCATGTCTAGTCTGGCGTAGACGAATTGTTGGAGATAGCTATGATTAGACAATAACCCCAAGATTGTATAATTGGACTACCAGGATGGCAGAAGGAAAAATGGGTGGACCTTGATTTTTTTTCCATCTAACAATACCTACATTCCTCTCAACAGATGGAATTTTTTTTTTAAATCCTGTAAAAATTCTAATTAAAATATCGTCCTAAAATAATTCTACATAAGAAGCATTTTATGGTACTTATAATCTCTCTTTTTCCTTGACAATTATATTTGTTAATCATAAAACCAGTCTGGACTTTGTTTGCAGTGTGACAAATTTCCCTTTCCTTATCCAAAAGAAATATGGGGCTGGATTTTACGCACCCCCATCATCGGGTTTGAAGACCGCCCAACCTGTCTCAAATTTTACGCCAACCTGTCTCAAATTTTACGAAGAGCCGGGGAGGCGTTGGACGGCCTGCCTGCCCTTGGTCCTTTGAGGGTATCATCCACCCCCCAGTGTTTTACCCACAGTAAGGGGAGGCCCATACCATGCAGCAGCTTTAGCTGCACGGGCTGATGTCGGGCAAGTTGGAGGAGGAGGAGACCTCCTTTACAGGTCCTCTGAGCCCATGGTAGGCAGTTCTCCCCCAAGGTCATACTTCCCCACTTTACCCTTCCCATTGGCCTCTCAAACCAGGCACCCCAACCTCCCCATGCAGAGGCTTGCCACCCTGGCTTCGGCAATACTCTGGACTTACCTCTGAGAACAGGCTCCTCTTCATCAGGACTTGCAGTCCCTACAGTGGCCATCACTCCCGCCTGGAACTGCTGGGACTACAGAGCTGCTGACCATTCAATTGGAATTTGAGAAAAAGGCAGAAGTCTCACCTTAAAGCAATTAATGCTGCACCTAGCGTTAAAGTGATGCAGAACAGCCATCAAAATTGTAGGCAGGCTCGCCACAAACATTTTAGCCAGAAAGGCAGGGACCAAGGCCCATGGTTTTCTGAAGGCTGTGTTTATTTGTGTTGCAACATTAGGGGGAGCACTTCTTGCACATACTCAGCTACAGTCTTAGTGTTAGTGTCAGCTGGCAGCATTAAAACAAACAATAAAAGCAGAATACTGATGCTGGAAATCTGGAATAAAAACAGAAAGTCTGGAAATACTCAACAGGTCTGACAGCATCTTTGGAGAGAGAAACAGAGTTAATGTTTCAAGTCAAACATGACGCTTCTTCAGTTCTGAAGAGTCATATTCACTTGAAATGTCAACTCTATATCTCTCACTACAGATAATGGCAGACCTGAGTATTTAGAGCATTTTCTGTTTTTATTTTTAAAGTTCAAGTATCCATTTTTAGGTCTGTGCAGTCCTTAATCAATTACAGATTATTATATTTGGTCCACCTATTGTTCAGCAAATGTTCCCTCTGCAAAACATACTTCTGAGGATTCAGTAAATGATAAAGATATGATAATGAAAAGAGGCAGCACTCACCTAAAATTTGATTGAGATTGCAATCGCATCATAGATTAAGATCTGGATGAATTGTTGATGGTAAATTATGTTTTTCTATGTGCTACAGTGCTACAATGAAATGCTACAGTAGAATTCCCATTGTAATGCCAGTTGGTGATATCAGTGGCAGCATACAAATGTAATATTGAATTTTAACATTGCAATTTCCATGAGAAATGCTTACATTGCAGGTTCCAATGTAGTGCGAGGCTGCAAAGCATTTTAAAAATTCAAACTCCTGCCGCCAACCAGAAAGGCATCAGGAGTAGTTGTGCATGCACTGGCGGCCACAGTCTGGGCCTAGTGCACATGTGTAACTATTCCTGGCGTCTTTCCAGTCAGCGATAGGAGTTAAAAAAATTTTCTGAATTGTAGATGGGGTAGGACAGCATAGTGTTGCAAGAAGGCAACACGTAATTTTCAACTTTGCAGTGTGAAGAAATAAGGGTCAAATAATGTGGAATTAAAACAGAAATATTAGATTAAAAATTACTTTGGGTAAACTCACTGTAAAACATATTTTAACAGGAGACAAAACTAGCTTAAAAAAACAGCAAGGTCAACTCCTTTCACAACTCAAATTCACCGGTAGGACATACACACACCTAAAACACAGAATTCTATGGTTTTTGCCATTACACTAGCATGTACGCATACAATGCTATCCCTGATAATTAATACCGCAATCAGGTAAAAGAATGCTAGGCCTCAAATCTTAATATCTGGACACTGTACCTTAACTAAGCAACACTGACCAACACAGCAGTTGTGGGAAGTCTAATTTTCAGGAATAAATTCAAAATAACATTTTTTAGAAATTGAACGGGCACCCTCATTATAACAGGCGGTCCTTTCACCGATATGGGATATTAATTAGGCGTGGTCTATTATTGATCAAAAGAACATCTTCTACATAATATTAATTATAAATTCAATGTAAATATCTTAACCCAAAACTAAAATTTTTCAAATTTGTTAAGATTCTCGTAGGTTGACGTCAGACCTGTTCTGAACCTAGCGAATCTCTCACATGGGGATTAAGGTAATGTTACCTTAATATTTGATGGATATCCTTACTTGTTTTGAAATGCTTCATCTGTAACAAGTAAAATCTAATCCTAGGATTCTCTTATAGAGATAAAAACTAGCTATTTTTTCTTTTTGGGATTTATGCATCTTGCGATTTATACCTTTTGTATAACCACAATTGTATGCTTTCTTATTAGAATAAATTTGTGTGCGCTTAAAACTTTAATTGTTTCATTTAGACTTCTGTATCAAAGACTCTCAAGTCCCTACTTCAGTGCTCTTGTTGTCAAAGAACATTTACTGAGGAGTTTCACTTGGATCCTTATAATATTCAGGAAATTATAATCTAAGGAAGAGTTGCCTAAAGTCCATAATGGAGAAGGTGGTTTCAATCCTTCGTTCGGAGGTCAAGCAGGGCTCATAACCCAGTTAAAAGCAAAAAACTGCGGATGCTGGAAATCCAAAACAAAAATACCTGGAAAAACTCAGCAGGTCTGGCAGCATCTGCGGAGAGGAATACAGTTAACGTTTCGAGTCTGTATGACTCTTCAACAGAACTAAGTAAAAATAGAAAAGAGGTGAAATAAAAGCTGGTGGGGGGGGGGGGGGGGGGGGAGTAGAGCTGGATAGAGGGCCAGTGATAGGTGGAGATAGCCAAAAGATGTCATAGACAAAAGGACAAAGAGGTGTTGAAGGTGGTGATATTATCTAAGGAATGTGTTAATTAAGGGTAGAAAGCAGGACAAGCAAGGTACAGATAGCCCAGTTATGTGTCCTTGAGTCTAGCTCCCTCTGGCTGAAGTTAGGGGGAATTAAACAGAAGGTACATCGGGCCTTGAATAAACTTCAAATTTTAATAAAGGCTGTATTACAGCACGGCAGGATTAAAAAAAACTCAAAACAATTCTATTCAGTGGACGACACAACATTATAGATTTATCAATTGCAATTTACACTTACTGCATATAGCTTTTTCATTTTTACAGCAAAATTAGACTGCAATATTCCAACACTCATGCCTTGATGGTGCTTGTCAGCTCTTATCCCTTTTTCTCCTACAATACTGACCTAACTGATTTATTGGAAGTTTCCATTGTCATTATTCCAGCAGGCTGTACTGAGTTGGTGCCAGTGACCACAAAAGCCACACCATATGAGACATCACTCTGGATCCTATGATGGCCAGCAGCTTGATGGGACGTTGGGGAGGTTGGAGAAACAAATGCCATTGAAGTGGTTTGGCATTCATGTGTAGAGAGCTGGAAGTGTGGATGCTGGGGTACAGCAGCCTGAGATTGTGCAAAAGCATGTTGGTATTGTTCTACCTGCTGGAATAAAACACAAATATTAATAAGCTTTTGTTTAATATAGCTATAGTCCAACAAAAAGTGCATTAATCAGTACAATATTTTATCTTATTTGAAACAACAGTTTTAAAAAAGTCAATAACTCAATATTAATCACACCTTAAACATATCAATAAACCCCAATGAGCTTCAAAACAAGGCTGGGAAAACAGATGAAAGTTGCAAGAGACAGAAAGGTGACCAAGGACTTGGTCAAAGAAGCACAGTTTGAGAAGAAATGTATCAAGGCTTTCAGAAAATAATTCCATACTTCAGGGGTGTGAAGGGTGTAGATGCTGCCACTCATGTTGGAGCACGACAGGGTGTAGGCAGCATGAAAAAAGTGTGAACATAAGGCTCGAGAAGGGTGCAGAGACAATGAAGATTTAGACGTAAAGTTTTGTAAAAACCACTTTTATCCATCCAGCTCGTCATTCCTGCAGTACATAATTTCACTCAGCCTAGTTCTCAACTGCATCCTGAACTAGAACAATCAACATACAATGTTTGTCAATAGGTTAGTGGAGTCCTAACATTTCAAGTGGTTCAGTGTTACATTTTGTTCGTCAACCTTGCAACATTTTACTACATTAAAGGCACATAAATACAAGCTGCTGTTGAATTGGTACAAGGAAACAAAAATTATGAGAATTATCACATGAATTAAAGGGAAAGTTAGAATTTTTTTTCACACGAGGATTATTAGAAGTAGTTGTTTGCATTGATTCTGTGCTCCTCCAAATGGTATGTTGTTGATGCCCTCAGGATGCAACCAATTAGAAATCATGGAACCAATGAGAATTTCCAGTCTTATTCTTGCTGGAAAAAGCCTTTGAAAAAAATTACGCCTTGTTGAATAAGATGTAACTGGACTTTTTAAACGATGTACTAAGTTGATATACTGCTAGACAACATCAATGGCTCTGGAAAGAGTAATTTTATATTTGCTGAACGTTAAATTTTTCCATAAGAAAATTTGAAATGTTTTAAAATATATATAATATATATATATATATCTAGATATCTAGTTTATGATATTTCAGCTTCTACCTTAATCTTATTCATTTATTTCACTAACTGTAAAATTTAAAATTAAAAAGTGAAGACATTCAGTGGTTTTTATTTTCTGCTTTGCAGTCTGTGGGAATACTTCAATGTAACAGGCTGTTTACAGTTCTTGATGGCAACAGCACTATTAAATGCCTGGAGATCCCCTTAGCTTGATGTCAGGTTCAAACTGATGTCAGAAAAGCGGAAGTCCGCACCACTGAGATCACTAGCTCTTAATGGGCAGTTTTCTTAAAGGTCAGCAGTGAACACTATTGTTTTGCCACTAACACCTATTTTAAAAGGGATTTGGATAACTATTTGAAAAATAATACTATTATAGGCCAAGAGCAAATTGGTTAATTTTGCAGAAAGCACCAAACTAGGTTTGAGGGTGGAGTTGGAGAAGACAGATCAGAAATTACAGGATGAAATGAAAGAAATACTTAAGTAGGTAGAATAGCAGATGAAATTTAATGCAGACAAGTGTAAAGTTATAGATAAAGGGAGACATGAGTAACATTGAAATAGCCAAGGATGAAGCTGAAAGAGAGATGTAGGAGCTGGAAAAGAATTGATGCTTAATGTTACCAAATAATGCAGAGCACCAACCAATAAAGCAAACAGAATGAAAATAAGAAATGCTAGAAATACTCAATTCAGGCAGCACCTGTTGTCAGAGAAACAAAGTTAATGTTTCAAATGATGAGCTCTTATGGAAAGTCAGCAACCTGAAATGTTAACTCTGTTTCTCTCTTCACAGATGTTGCCTGACCTGCTGAGTATTTCCAGCACTTCTTGTTTTTATTTCAGATTTCTAGCATCTGCAGTACTTTGCTTTGTATTAAAGCCAATAGATTATTGAATCATAAAACTAAAACAATAGTATGTTCTCTTATATTATAGCTATGCATCAGTGTTACTCAGGATAATTTAACTTACCCAGTTGGATTCACGTGTCTCTTGCCTCCCCACATACATCCCTCACCATAAAAAATAGGAATGGTTTCTTACCACAGCAGAGTACTGAGGCATTTGTTGCTGCTGATAATACATTGGTTGTATCATTAACTGTGGCTGTTGTAACTGCTGCTGCTTTGATGGTTGCAGAGCCTGCGGATACTGTCGAAGGTATGAAGATAATTTATGTATAGAGCATAAGAGCCACCATCACTGCTTTTACTGAAACCATAAATACAACTATGGACTCAGGAGCTTAAGTAAATATTACAAATCATGCCTTAATAAGGCACAAAAAGTAGTCATACTCTTAAGAAAATAAAAGCACACCCACATTTCTGACCATATCTAATATCACTTGATTGGCAGTCTTAAGATCGCTCATGAAGCAGGATTTAAAATATAATGCACAAGGGAGATGCTTTCCACCAGCAGAGAAAATATATGTGCTCCTCTTAGAGTCATATGAATAATATTCAACAGACATATCAGGATGCATCATGGGATTACCCAGGCTTGGCCAAGTTGTGGATATAAGTTTTAAGTGTCTGTAGTTAAAAAAAACATTAGAATTAAAGTGACCTTTTGGACAGGCTCGGAAGCTGATGACTAGCCCACAGGCCAGTCCATGATAAAGCCAAAGGGATGTGACCTTTGGGTCAGGATAAAATAAGTTGATGAATGGTCTATGAGTCATACTATAATAAACTGTTGGCTTGACCTCAGGGTCAAACTATGCAGAATGCTAGGCACTGCAGTGAAACATTAGGATAGATAAGCAAAGTACATGTTTTGGAACATATTTTGTGCTAACGGTCAAGTCATTCCATGATCATTCTACAAATTCCTCCAGAACTGTGGGGGTGGTGAACAGACCATTCCATGTTTATGTTGTAAACTCATTTTTAATTAAGAATGTAACAATTAGACATACAAGATAAGATCATTGTGACTTAATAATGAGTAACCCCAAAAGATGGTTTATATAACCAACAGAAACTGTTTAACTTCGAACTGCCTTTTAGAGCATTCTGAATGAGCTTTTCCCATGTGTGCACACTTGTACTAAACACAGAACTACTGCTGAATCTACCTACAGTCGAACCACTCATGCTGAGGCTGAAGAAAGCAAACTGTCAACCTAGTGTCAAAATTTGACATCAGTTATTCATGGGCTGGTGAATGATAATGCTCTCCATTAACATAAGATCAACAGATTTCTCCGAAGCTAAACTTTGAAGAAAATCGCTGACAGTTTTACAAAGTAAACTGAAAGTTGTTACTTATGCTGTACAACATTTCTGAACAGTAATTACTCCAGATTTACAGAAATAACTGCAGACTGTAGCACAATATGTTGAAAATAAACATATGTGGCACTATAGAACAATGGGACACAAGTTCAGTTTCTTTCCTCAGTAGCTTAGGAATAAAACATCTTTCCTGTGTTTTGTGATGCAAGTGTTCACTTGTAAGTAAGAAAGGAGAATGAGTAAACTATCCAGAAAATGAAGAGGTGAACAGGAAAATGTACATTCAGCATGTAGAAATTTAATCCTTTCAGCTATTTTCAAGATTACATGAGTTAGATTGTTTGCTAAACCTGTGTCCCACTGTTCTGCAGTAACATTTGTACTCCTAAAGTGTGCTGTAGCCTGGAAATTATTTCTGTGAATGTGATAAGCAAATAATTAATTTACTCATTTCTCGTTATCTTGACTCCCTTCTCTCTTCCCTTGTCCAGTCCCTTCCCACCTACATCCGTGATTCCTCTGACACCTTACGTCACATCAACAATTTCCAGTTCCCTGGCCCCAACTGCTTCCTCTTCACCATGGATGTCCAATCCCTCTACACCTCCATCCCCCACCAGGATGGTCTGAGGGCCCTTAGCTTCTTCCTTGAACAGAGGCCCGAACAATCCCCATCCACTACTACACTCCTCCGTCTGGCTGAACTTGTTCTCACACTAACAATTTCTCCTTTAACTCCTCTCACTTCCTCCAAATAAAAGGTGTGGCTATGGGTACCCGCATGGGCCCCAGCTATGCCTGTCTCTTTATGGGGTATGTGGAACATTCCTTGTTCCAGTCCTACTCCGGCCCCCTCCCACAACTCTTTCTCCGGTACATCGATGATTACTTCGGTGCTGCTTCATGCTCTCGTCGGGACCTGGAAAAATTTATTAATTTTGCTTCCAATCTCCACCCCTCCATCATTTTCACATGGTCCGTCTCTGACACTTCTCTTCCCTACCTTGACCTCTCTGTCTCAATTTCTGATGATAGACTGTCCACCAATATCCATTACAAGCCTACCGACTCCCACAGCTACCTCGACTACAGCTCCTCACACCCCGCTTCCTGTAAGGACTCCATCCCATTCTCTCAGTTCCTTCGCCTCCGTCGCATCTGTTCTGATGACACTACCTTCAAAAACAGTTCCTCTGACATGTCCTCCTTCTTCCTTAACCGAGGTTTTCCACCCACAGTCGTTGACAGGGCCCTCAACCGTGTCCGGCCCATATCCCGCGCATCCACCCTCACGCCTTCTCCTCCCTCCCAGAAACATGATAGGGTCCCCCTTGTCCTCACTTATCACCCCACCAGCCTCCGCATTCAAAGGATCATCCTCCGCCATTTCCGCCAACTCCAGTATGATGCCACCACCAAACACATCTTCCCTTCACCCCCCCTGGTGGCATTCCGTAGGGATCGTTCCCTCCGGGACACCCTGGTCCACTCCTCCATCTCCCCCTACTCCTCAACCCCCACTTATGGCACCTCCCCATGCCCACGCAGAAGATGCAACACCTGCCCCTTCACTTCCTCTCTCCTCACCGTCCAAGGGCCCAAACACTCCTTTCAAGTGAAGCAGCATTTCACTTGCATTTCCCCTAACTTAGTCTACTGCATTCGTTGCTCCCAATGTGGTCTCCTCTACATTGGAGACACCAAACGCAAACTGGGCGACCGCTTTGCAGAACACCTGCGGTCTGTCCGCAAGAAAGATCCAAACCTCCCTGTTGCTTGCCATTTTAACACTCCACCCTGCTCTCTTGCCCACATGTCTATCCTTGGCTTGCTGCAATGTTCCAGTGAAGCCCAACGCAAAATGGAGGAACAGCACCTCATCTTCTGACTAGGCACTTTACAGCCTTCCGGACTGAATATTGAATTCAACAACTTTAGATCTTAAACTCCCCCTCCCCCCATCCCCACCCCGTTTCCTCCCCCCCTCCCTTTTGTATTTTTTTTTGTTTTTGTTTACAATAATTTATATAGTTTTTTCTTTTCCCACCTATTTCCATTATTTTTAAATCTACAACTAATACCTTGTCAATCTTTCCACCCCACCCCCACTAGAGCTGTACCTTGAGTGTCCTGCCATCCATTCTTAATTAGCACTTTTCTTATATATCACCACCTTCAACACCTCTTTGATCCTTTTGTCTGTGACATCTTTTGATTATCTGCTCCTATCACTGCTTGCTTGTCCCTACAACCACCCCACCCTCAACTTCTCTCCCCCCGCTCCCCACCTTAAACCAGCTTATATTTCACCCCTCTCCTAACTATACTTCAGTTCTGTCGAAGGGTCATGTGGACCCGAAACGTCAGCTCTTTTCTTCTCCGCCGATGCTGCCAGACCTGCTGAGTTTTTCCAGGTAATTCTGTTTTTGTTTTGTATTTCCAGCATCCGCAGTAGTTTTTTGTTTTTAAATAATTAATTAAGCTTTTTATCATTTAGAAAATTATGCATTTAAATCCTTGATGATTACTACCTTTTGGGCCTGACTATTAATTATTTGTTGTTGTTGTAACTGTTGAAGTTGATGATGCTTCAAGTCTCCCTGTTGTATTTGCTGCAGGACTCTATGCTGCTGTTGATTGGTCCCTTGAGCCATATGAATTAAATGCCCATTTTCAGTTAGTGCAGCAACTGTGAAGACATCATATAAATTAATAGTAAGTTAAGCAAAACAGGAAGTGGTAGATTTAGGCTGTCAAAAATACAAGACTAATAAAACATATAAAGCATATTTCGAACTTCTACAGAAATTACAAATCATAGATCTGCAATTGAGGGGGAGGTGATGACGTAGTGGAATTGTCCCTGGACTATTAATCCAGAGACCCAGGATAATGCTCTGGGGACCCGGGTTTGATTCACGCCATGGCAAATGGTGGAATTTAAATTCAATTAAAAAAGAATCTGGAATTAAAAGTCTAATGATGACCATGAAACCATTGTCGATTGTTGTAAAAAACCCTTCACTAATGTCCTTTAGGGAAGGAAATCTGTCATCCTTACCTGGTCTGGCCTACATGTGGCTCCAGGGGTCTTAAAATGCCCTCTGAAATGGCCAAGCAAAGCGTTTCAGTCACAGACTGCTACAAAGTTACAAAAAAGGAATGAAACCAGGTGGACCACCCATCAACCTAGGCACCAGAAACGACAACAGCAATCTCAGCCCTGTCAACCCTGCAAAGTCCTCCTTCCTAACATCTGGGCACTCGTGCCAAACTTGGGAGAGCTGTCTTATAGGCTAGTCAAGCAACAGCCTGATATAGTCATCCTCACGGAATCATACCTTACAGATAATGTCCCAGACACCACCATCACTATACCTGGGTTCGCCCTGTCCTACTGGCAGGACAGGCCCAGCAGAGGTGACGACACAGGCTGCGAGTCCTCAACATCGACACCGGACCCCATGAAGTCTCATGGCCTCAGGTCAAACATGGAAGGGGAAACCTCCTGCTGATCACCACGTACCGCCCTCCCACAGTGATGAATCAGTACACTCCTCCATGTTGAACACCACTTGGAAGAAGCACTGAGGGTGGCAAGGGAGCAGAATGTACTCTGGGTGGGAGTAGCACCACTACTGATTGAGCTGGCCGAGTCCTAAATGACCTGGCTGCTAGACTGGTTCTGCGGCAGGTGATGAGGGAACCAAAAAGAGGGAAAAACATACTTGACCTCATCCACACCAACCTACCTGCTGCAGATGCACCTGTCCATGACAGTATCAGTAGGAGTGACCACCCCACAGTTATTGCGGAGACAGAGTCCCGCTTTCACATTGAGGATGCCCTCCATCGTGTTGTGTGGCACTGTGACCATGCTAAATAGGATAGATTTCGAACAAATCTAGCAACTCAAGACTGGGCGTCCATGAGGTGCTGTGGGCCATCAGCAGCAGCAGAATTGTACTCTAACACAATCTGGAACCTCATTGCATTTTCCCCCATTCTACCATTACCATCAAGCCAGGGGATCAACCCTGGTTCAATGAAGAGTGCAGGAGAGCATGCCAGGAGTAGCACCAGGCATACCTCAAAATGTGATGTCAACCTGGTGAAGCTATAGCACAGGACTACTTTTGCTGCTTATGCTGTTTGGCACACGTGATAGACAGAGCTAAGCAATCCCACAACCAATGGATCAGATCTAAGATCTGCAGTCCTGCCACATCCAGTCCTGAATGGTGGTAAACAACTCACTGGAGTAGGAGGCTCCACAAATATTCCTATCCTCAATGATGGAGGAGCCCAGCACATCAGCGCAAAAGATAAGGCTGAAGCATTTGCTACAATCTTCAGCTAGAAGCGCCGAGTGGATGATCCATTTCGGTCTCCTCCGGAGGTCCCCAGCATCACAAATGCCAGTCTTCAGCTAATTCGATTCACTCCACGTGATATCAAGAATCTGCAGAAGGCAATGGATAGTGCAAAGGCTACAGGCCCTGATAATATTCCGGCAACAGTGCTGAAGACTTGTGCTTCAGAACTTGCTGCGCCCCTAGCCAAGCTGTTCCAGTACACCAAAAACACTGGCATCTACCGGTCTATGTGGAAAATTGCCCAGGTATGTCCTGTACACAAAAAGCAGGACAAATCCAACCCGGCCAATTATCGTCCCATCAGTCTACTCTCAATCATCAGTAAAGTGATGGAAGGGGTCATCAACAGTGCTACCAAGTGGCACTTGCTTAGCAATAACCTGTTCACTGATACCCAGTTTGGGTTCTGCAGGGGCCACTCAGCTCCTAACCTCATTACAGCTTTGGTTCAAACATGGACAAAAGAGCTGAACTCCCGAGGTGAGGTGAGAGTGACTGCCCTTGACACCATGGCAGCATTTGACCGAGTGTGGCATCAAGCAGCCCTAGCAAAACTGGAGTCAATGGGAATCAGGGGGAAAACTCTCCAATGGTTGGAGTCATACCTAGCACAAAGGAAGATGGTTGTGGTTGTTGGAGGTCAGTCATCTCAGCTCCAAGACATCACTGCAGGAGCTCCTCAGGATAGTGTCCTAGGCCCAACCATCTTCAGCTGTCTCATCAGTGACCTTCCTTCCATCATAAGGTCAGAATTGGGGACGTTTGCTGATGATTACACAATGTTCCGCACCATTCACGACTCCTCAGATACTGAAGCACTCCATGTCCAAATGCAGCAAGACCTGGACAATATCCAGGCTTGGGCTGACAAGTGGCAAATAACATTCACGCCACACAAGTGCCGAGCAATGACCATCTCCAACAAGAGAGAATCTAACCATCGCCCCTTGATGTTCAATGGCATTACCATTACTGAATCCCCCACTATCAACATGCTGGGGGTTACCGTTGACCAGAAGCTGAACTGGACTAGCCATATAAATACTGTGGCTACAAGAGCAGGTCAGAGGCTAGGAATCATGCAACAGGTAACTCTCCTCCTGATTCCCCAAAGCCTGCGCATAATCTACAAGGCACAAGTTAGGAATGTGATGGAATACTCCCCGCTTGCCTGCATGCTCCCACAACACTGAAGAAGCTCAACACCATCCAGGACAAAGCAGCCTTCTTGACTGGCACCATATCCACAAATATTCATGACCTCCACCACCGACGCACAGTAGCAGCAGTGTGTATCATCTACAAGATGCACTGCAAGAATTCATCAAGGCTCCTCAGACAGCACCTTCCAAAACCACAACCACTACTATCTAGAAGGACAAGGGCAGCAGAGAGATGGGAACACCACCACCTGGACGTTCCTCTCCAAGCCACTCACCAAACTGACTTGGTTCTTTCACTGTCGCTGGGTTAAAATCCTGAAGCTCCCTCCCTAACAGCACTGTGGGTGTACCTGCACCACATGGACTGCAGCGGTTCAAGTAGGCAGCTCGTCACCACATTCTCAAGGGCAATTGGGGATGGGCAGTAAATGCTGGCCCAGCCAGCGAAGGCCACAGCCCATGAATGAATAAAAAAAAGCTCAGGTAGCTTCAGGTACTTTTCCCGAAAGTCCGCAACCATTCCACCATACACACACAGTAATTTTGGCAGGGATCTACTGGAGGGGTCAGAAATGAAACCAGATAAACCAAGTTCTGGCCTTAAGTCAGGGAGTCCACAATGATCTGTTGGGGTTGGAATCTCATCCACCCTACATATGCCCATTTTGTTAGAGGAGGCAGTCTCTCCCCATGTCAGGAGGCCCTGCTTTATAAGCCCTCAGTGGGATCCAGAATAGGTCAGGTGAGATTAAGAGGTACCAAATCTGCTGGGGCAAAAATGGGGCTTAGCTGGAGGTCCAGGAACATGCCAGAATCAAGATCCAAGGCCTTATATTTTTTAAACTGGCCCCTTACAAAAGGGGCTTTCAGGGGTAGCTCTCTCCTTCTGGCAGTTGCACTTTCCAGCTGCTTCAATATGTAGAGATCCTAGATGTGCCTCTAATAGCCACTTGCCATTGCAAGACAAATTAAATCTCCCACGCACCCCAAAATGCAGCAGAGGTGCCGAACAGGCACATCTAGGCACTAATGTTGGAATGTGCCCCACGTGCTCTTTAAGAACACTTGTCAATTTACCAAATTTATGGCCAACTTAGTTTTCTAATTGTCATTAATTTAATAGCCTAATTTTCAGGTTTGCCATATTGCCTTCCTCGGTTTTATACAAATCTCAAGAGTCACTGGATTTAAACCACTGGACAAATTTCCCTAGAAAAAAGTCTCCTCTCCAAGAATGTAAATCACACATCCTCACCAGAGTGCCAAAACAACAAAATGTATATGTTGTGGCATTTGATGCAAAATATTCATGAATAGAAAATTTTTGTTGCTTCCAAATTATGACACTCACCAAATTAGTTAAAATTGGAATCTAGTTTTTAAAATATGGTAAATTACTTTTTTGTCCAGGATTTCCACAGCCACTTGAGATCACCCTCTTCACTGGAGTTACTGTGTTCTGAATTGGTAAAACACTTGCGTTTACAGCACTAGTGTTGGCTTTTGGTCTTCTCCTTGGGGCTATTGATGTCTCTGTTGGTCCTACTGCCTCACTCAGCCTGTGGAAATGAACATTATGGATATAAATTAACTTCTTTATTAATCAAAAGTTATGAACTAAACACAATGTTTTCAGAATTGAATATATTTATTGTAATTTTACTGAAACCCAAGGCAATCATATCTGCTCAGCCTTTATTGAAAACTAACAAATCCTAAACTAGTCAGAACTTATACTTATATGCTTGAAAAAACTATTTGCAATAGAGGACACAATTACAAGTTCAACAAAGCTAGTACTAAGTTTCTATAAAACGTTTAAACAATTCTAGTTGTTACGATCTCAGTAAAGACCAAGAACATGTTAATTACTTTTTTTTAAAGTATCTGAAAACTTAAGGGAAGCCACAATGTTCATGGGTTAAATCACAAGAATTTTACTAAACAAAAATCAGGGAACATGAATACTTATGGTTACACTCTATCTTAAATAGTCAGTTACATTAAAGATATTTGAAGCACAATGAACACAGTTACTTATTCTCTAAACCCAACTTTCCTTTTACACCTATTTGGCTTACACCCAAATAAACTCAAGTCAAATACTATTTGAAATTAGAAGATTAACCACTTGGTCTGAGTGTTACTTCGAAGATTCATAAAAGGGTTCAGATTTATTGGACCTTCCAATTATTTCCAACAAGGTTTTCTCTTCAAATCTTCTCCAACCATTCCATGGTTATAGACTCCCAATTCAACATAGGTGTCGCTAATGTCTTAAGCAGAGCCAACTCAGGTCAGAACTCTTCTGTTTCTAGTGTTCTTTAACTCTGGAGTCTTGTATCTAAACACACTATCCTCTTTCTCTCTTCCCTTTCTCAGCTTGGCTATCCCTAGAAGTTCAATATATTGTTAGGAGTCCTTCAGTTAAACACAACTCTTTTAGTCAGCACACAAAATTTCAAATGAATGCTGCTGGAAAGAGATGTTCCCTGTGTTTTTTTATTCATTTATGGGACTTGGGCATCGTTGGCTAGGCCAGAATTTATTGCCCATCCCAACTGCCCTTGAGAGGGCATTTAAGAGTCAACTACATTGCTGTGGATCCTGAATCACATGTAGGCCAATCCAGGTAAGGACAGCAGATTTTCTTTCCTAAGGGACACTAGTGAACCAGATGGGATTTTATGATAATCGACAAAGGTTCCAGACTTTTATTAAATTCAAATTCCACCATCTGCCATGGTGGGATTCAAACCAGAGTCCCTAAAACATTACTCTGGGGCAATACCACTATGCCACTAGTGACTCAAAACGTTAACTGTATTCCTCTCCGCAGATGCTGTCAGACCTGCCGAGTTTTTCCAGCTATTTTTGTCTTTGTTCCACTATGCCACTACCTCTGTTCTGCAGCCAGATTGTTCAAAACACCAATAAAAACTGCTTGAAACAGAACCACACCCACAATCTACTCAACCCAATAATTAACTTCCTTAACTTGACCTTTTTTCTATTGCTTATCTCCAAGCAATTGGTCACATGATCATTTACTAGAAACCAGGTGTTTTACCAGAAATCAATGGTTGCAAAGAAATGTTTTCACCTGTGAATTGTTACTTCATTGTATTTGTAATGCTATATTGAATAACAATGAAACAGTAATTACATAGAAATTACAACTCGTCACATCTCACTTAAAAGGCTAACAGTTCCTCTAGGGGCTTGAGCACATAGTATAGGCTAACACTTCAGTGTGAACTGAGGGAGCACTGTGTTGTCAGAGTGCCTTCTTCTGAATGAGACATTAAATCAAAACCCCATCTGCCTGCTGAGGTTGATATAAAAAGGATCCTATTTCACTTGTGTTCTGTCAGTGTCCAGGCCACAATTTCTCCTTTAATCATTCTACTGTGGGTAAATATTGAAATATTGTTTCCATTGGTGAATGAAAAGGCAGCCAAATGGATAGACACTGAGGATTCTCAAAGAACCCCAAGAAGGAAAGGAGAGGAAGATCTTGAATTGAGGGCTATTTAGATCATGAGGTGTTTCACCAAAAGTGGCCACTGCTGTAGAAACTGGAACATAATTTAATTGGAAATGTGATAAATATTTCAAAAGTAACAATATAAAGGATTGGGGGAATGGGGGTTACAGGAGGCACTGGGGCAGAATGTCCCCTCCTGTTTTGTGATTTGTTTAATCATGCTATGAAAACTCCTTTATTGAGTTCAAACTTTTTTGTTCTTCTTTTATGGGATACTGGCTTCACTGGCAAGGCCAGCATTTGTTGCCCAACCGTAATTGCAGATGAACAGCCTTCTTGAACTGTTGCCATCCATCTGCTGTAGGTACACCACAGTCCTGTTCGGAAGAAAGTTCTAGGATTTTGACTGAGGGGCGCTGAAGGTAATATAGTTCCAAATCAGGATGGAAATGTGGCTTGGAGGGGAACTTGGTAATGGTGTTCCCAAAAATCTGCTGCCCTTGACTTTAGATGGTAGAGGTTGGGAGTTTAGGAGGTCCTGTCAAAGAAATCTTGCTGCAGTGCATCTTGTATATGTTACACACTGCTACCACTGTGGGTCAGTGGTGGAGCGAATGTTTAAGGTAATGGATGCGGTGCCGATCAAGCAGGCGACTTTGTCCTGATGGTGTTGAGATTCTCCAGTGTCGTTGGAGCTGCACTCACGCAGGCAAGTGGAGAGTACTCGATCACACTCCTGACTTGTGCCTTGCAGATGATGGACAGGATCTGGAGTCAGCAGGTGAGTTACTCACTGCAGAGTTTCCAGCCTTTGATATGTTTTTGTAGCCACAGTATTTACATGGCTGGTCCACTTAAGTTCTGGTCAATTGTGAGCCCCAGGATGTTGATGGTGGGAGTTTCAGCAATAGTAATGCATTGAATTCATAGGGAGTTGGTTATATTCTCTCTTGTTGGAGATCGTCATAGTGTGACACTTGGGTGGCACAAATGTTACTTGCCATTTATCAGCCCAAGCCTGAATTTTGACCAAGTCTTGCTGCATATGGACATGGGCTGCTTCAACATTTGAGGAGTCACAAATGGTACTGAACACTGTGCAATAATGGGTGAACTTCCTCACTTCTGACTGTACGATGGAGGAAAGGTCACTAATGAAGCAGCTGAAGATGGTTGTGCATAGGACACTCTGAGGAACTCCTGCAGCAATGTCCTCAGGCTGAGATGGCTGGCCTCCAACGACCAGAACCAATTCTTTTGTGATGGGTATAACTCTAACTTGCTGGAGTTTCTATTGTTGGGTAGTTGTATGGAATGCCGAGGGGTAGGGATATCCTTTGCAGTCACTCCATCCTTTGCAGTCACTCCATCCTTTGCAGTCACTCCATCCTTTGCAGTCACTCCATCCTTTGCAGTCACTCCATCCTTTGCAGTCACTCCATCCTTTGCAGTCACTCCATCACAGGAGTATTATGAAAAAAATTGACACTGCACAAGGTGATATTTGGAAACTTTACCAAGAGCTTGGTCAAAGAGATAGGTTTTAAGCAGCACCTTAAAGGATGAGAGAGAGGTAGAGGGAAAGAGAGGTTTAAGGAAAGAATTCCAAACAGTGCTTTGGCAGCTGAAGCCACGCCTGCCACTGGTAAAGCAATTAAAATAAGAAATTGTAAGGTTGCAGGGTTGGAGAAGATTAGAGATGGGGAGGGCCAAGGCCATAGGGTGGTAGTGATGGGGAGGGTTAGTAACTTTGCTGAACCAGGTGCCAGTATGGGGTATTGTTAGGAACAACGTATCATTTTGAAGTTGAACACACAAATCACAATATATGATGAAAGGTGGAATGGGGCCTAAAAGTCCAGCTGGACCTGTGTAAGAGATGGGTTAAAAAGGGGTTAGATGTTTAGTAATTTTGGGAAAAAACACAAAGTAGAAAAAACTGGACTATTGCCTAGCGACAGTGGTCAAGTGACACAGACACACAAAGACAGGGAAGAGTTCAGTGTGTGTCGGAGAGTTAAGGCAGGGATTTTTCAGCTCTCAGAAGAGAAAAATACAAGGCTAGTGGGACAGTAGTTAACTGAATAGTCAGTTATAGGGTTCTGCAATCTAATCAGTTTAGTAGTGTTGCTACTGAAAGTGAGTTTAAAGTGCAGTTATTTTTTGGTGTCTTGGAGAGAGATAAGAGTTGGGTGAGAAGCATCAAGTGAATGCTCAAGAATTCACCGGAAGAAAACCATTTGCATGTGTGTCAGTCCCAAACAAGGAGCCTGTGTGTCAAACTGGTGGTAGCTCTTCAATGGTTTGTGTGTCTGTAAAGATATTGTTGGGTAAAGGAACATTGGGAAATTGAATCACCTTCTCATGTTTGTATCGAGATCTTTCCAACCTTTTTGTCTAGTATAACATAGTTTATTTCTCTTGTTTAATAATGTTTTATTCTTTGTGTTAAAAGTTCATCAGCAGACTCCTGTGAATTTGTTCAACAGCTTATCTCCATGGTTTCCAAAAGATAATAAAAGTTAGGATCTATCAAGCCAGGTTTCACTCTGGGATCTGACTTGTCTAGCATTATCAGCTAGGATCGTAACAGTTAGTGACCACAGGGGTGATTAGAGGACAGGGCTTGATGCAAATTAAGGCATGGAGAGCAAATGACAAGTGAACAGAGGGTAGAAAATAGAGGCCGGCCATGAGTCCGTTGGAATCGTCAAGTCTGGAGGCAACAAGGAAATGGATAAGGGTTTCAGCAGAAGGTGTGCTGAGGCAGGGGCAGAGTCAGGCGACATTGCAGAGGTGGAAATTAATGGTCTTAGTGATGCTGCAAATATGCAGTCAGGAAGTTTATCCTGGGGTGAAATATGACACCAAAATTGTGAACAATCTGGTTCGGTCTCAGAGAGTTGCCAGGGAAAGGGATGGAGTCAGTGGCTAGGGAATAGAGTTTGTGGTGAGACTTGAGGACGACCATGATACAACTTGTTGAAAAACACCCGAACAAAATAGACATCTATAACAGATACACCTTAGCAAAGAAATTGTTAAATCATTACATAGCTTTACTTTGCAGCCAACTGTAATCCAAGAAGATTTTTGCACATTAAAAATAAACTTTTTAAAAAAACTTATTAAAAACAAATGACTGAACTGAAATTGCTAATATGTCTGTTTTTCACCATCGACTTTTTCCCAATGTAATGCAAATTTCCACTTGGGAAGCTAGCCACAAGTTCACTTGACATTTAAAAAGTAAGCAATTTGTGCATAGTAGATATTCCACAGTACTTTTCGAACATAAAAGAGCTGCATTTCAATACAACCTTCATATTTTCAAACTGTTAGGATGGCTAGAAGTTATACACAATCAGGACATCATAATCAGGATCTGTAGTGCAAGTAAGAGATTTAATGTATCCGCATTGGCAAAGTGGATCTGATTGAACTATTGTAAATACTGATGAGATCTGAAGTCTTTTCAGTTGTTGGCAGTCCTGAATGATGTACAATAGTTACCTTGCTTTCGTTTGACTCTTCTTGGCAGCTGCCTCACTGGCAGTCATGGGTTCAGGAAGTACTGTTGGGATAGGGACATTCTACAAAAGAGAATTATAAAACTTAATTTTTAATCATAAAACTTCTGTTACAAGTTGAAGTGCTTTTCATCAGTGAAAGGCAATGTGACATTCTGTAAATGATATTGCAAATCATGAGTGAGAACACATGGAAATTGGAAATACCTGTTGGCATGAGTAAGGAATTGACTATGAGGTAGAAAACAGAACAGGGATAATGTAAAACAAAAACAAATGCTGGAAATGTTGGATAATGTATATTTATTCTATTGCTAGGATGTGGCTAATGGTATCGCCCAAGGGTCTGTACTGGGGTCTCAGATTTTCAGTATACTTATCAACAACTTAGATGAAGGAATAGCGAGCCATATATCCTAGTTTGCTGATGACACCAAGTTATGTGGCACAGTATTTACCGTAGATCAGAGCAGCAAGTTGCAAAGGGACATTAATAGATTAAAGAAGTGGGCAAAACTGTGACAGGCAGATGGAGTTTGATATGGGGAAGTGTGAAGTCATCCATTTTGGACCAGAGAAAGATAGATCAGAATAGTTTCTAAATGGTGAGAGGCCAGGAGCAGTGGAGGTGCAGAGATTTAGGGATCCATGTATTCTAACAGCCAGGTAGAAAGTACAAAAAAAAATGTAGAAGGCTAATTGTTTTGACCGATGAAGTTGGTAAAGCAGTTATTTAAAAAGCCCATGGGGAAACTTTAAACAACTGTCATAACCTATAATTTTAAGTGTTATGTTTGAGATGCGACTCTAAATTCAGGAATCAGACCACCAGTTCTCGAGGTTTTACATTAAACTAAAGGAAACAATTTATTAATTTACACAGGTTAAAATATATATATATGTATACGCACACATAAAGCTACAAATTATTGCTATCATAACTTTTAACAAATTCCCAAACTAATCGCCATTAAGGCAACAGCAACCCATAGACTTAATCAAACACCAGGCAAAGCATTTTCACCTTACAAATTCAAAATGAGGTTCTTTTCATTTTGGTTCCTTGTGGAGCCAGTTGGAGGCTTACACCTGCATTTTGATCTTACATTGCCTCTGCTCTGCACACCCAAAAACTGATAACTACCACGACTGATTGAATGTTAATTCTCATTGTATCAACAACCTCTTTGAACTCCACCTTTTAACAATGAAACCCCTTTCACAGTACCAATTTCATTAGTAATATAAACATATAGCTTGGTATCAGCTAGACAGGTTTCATTTTCACCCCACTTCTTGAATGCTCTATTCAAAAAATGCAAATGCACACTATCTCTCTTACATATCAAAACTAGGACACACCAAAGCACCCCAGACAAGCTGGCTTTAATCCAATTAAGACACACCAATAAGCTAAACCTCTATTTTAAAAGAAAAATATTTTCCAAAATATTATGTAGATTAATAGTTTCATGATACTAATGGAAAGCCATCCTTTATCATAAGGAGGCTGCAATACAAAAAGGGATGGAAGTTATACTACAGTTACATAAAACTCTGGCTAAACTACTGAGTACATTTAGTTCTGGGCACCACACCTTAGAAAGAATAGGTAGGCCTTAGAGAGTGTGCAATGCAGATTCACCAGAATAATACTGGAGCTATGAATAATAAATTATGGAGACAAGTTCAGGGGTGATGGCAGGGAGCATTTCTTCGCACACAGAGGTGAGTGGAAATTTGGAAGTCTCTCCTTTTCACACCCCTTCCCGCACCCAAAAAACCCCTCAAATTTCAAAACTGGGATTAATAGGCTTTTGCTCGGAAGGTTATAACGGGATATGGAATCAAGGTGGATAAATGAGTTAAAATACAGATCAGCCACGACCTGAGTGAATGGCAGAGTAGGCTTCAGGGGCTGAATCCTATTTCTATGTTCGCAAATGTCAAAGCTTTGGTCCTAGACTCACCCTGAAAAGGTTTAAGGGTAAACTTCTCTGGGTCCCTTTGCCAGTGCTGGACAAAAGCATCAGTATTTCCTGTTCAGGACGCCCCTATTATAAAATCACTACCACCGTGCTAAATGGGCTAGATTTCAAATACATCTAGCATCTCAAGACTGGCCAACCATGAGGCGCTGTGGGCCATCAGCAGCAGCAGAGTTGTACTCAACCACAATCTGTAACCTCATGGCCTGACATATCCACTACCATTACCACCAAGCCAGGGGATCAACCTTGGTTCAATGATGAGTGCAGGAGCAGCACCAGCCATGCCTAAAAATGAGGTGCAGACCTGGTGATACTACAATACAGGACTACTTGCATGACAAACAGCATAAGCAGTAAGTGATAGACAGAGCTATGCGATTCCACAACCAACAGATCAGATCCAAGCTCAACAGTTGAGCCACATCCAGTCAGAATGGTGGTGGATGATTAAACAATTTACTGGAGGAGGAAGCTCCACAAATATCCCCATCTTCAATGATGGGGGAGCCCAGCACATTAGTGCAAAAGGTAAGGCTGAAGCATTTGCTACAATCTTCAACAAGAAATGCCGAGCGGGTAATCCATCTCTGCCTCCTCCGGAGGTCCCAGCATCACAAATGCCAGCCTTCAGCCAATTCGATTCACTTCATGCAATATCAAGAAATGGCAGATGACAGTGGATACTGCAAAGGCTATGGGCCCTGGCAATGTTCTGGCAATAGTACTGAAGACTTGTGCTCCAGAACTTGCCGCGCACCTAGCCAAGCTGTCCCAGTACAGCTACAACACTGGCATCTACCAGGCACTGACAAAAATTGCCCAGGTATGTCCTGTACACAAAAAACAGGACAAATCCAACCTGGCCAATTTCTCCCCATCAGTCTACTCTCGATCATCAGTAAAGTGATGGAAGGGATCATCAAAGTGCTATCAGCGGCACTTGCTTACCAATAACATGCTCATTGAAGCTCAGTTTGGGTTCTGCCAAGGTCATTAAGCTCCTGACTTCATTACAGCCTTGGTTCAAACATGGACAAAAGAGCTGAACTCCAGAGGGAAGGTGAGAGTGACTGCCCTTGACATCAAGGCAACATTTGACCAAAGGTGGCATCAAGGAGCCCTAGCAAAACTGGGGTCAATGGGAATCAGGGGGAAAACTCTCCACTGGTTGGAGTCATATCTAGCACAAAGGAAGGTGGTTGTGGTTGTTGCAGGTCAATCATCTCAGTTCCAGGGCATCAGTGCAGGAGATCCTCAGGGTAGGGCCCTAGGCCCAACCATCTTCAGCTGCTTCATCAATGACCTTCCTTCCATTATAAGGTCAGAATGGGGATGTTCGCTGACAATTGCACAATGTTCAGCGCCATTCATGACTCCTCAGATACTGAAGCAGTCTATGTCCAAATGCAGGAAGACAGACAATATCCAGGCTTGAGCTGACAAACGGCAAGTAACACTCGTGCCACACAAGTGCCAGGCAACGGCCATCTCCAACAAGAGAGAATCTAACCATTGTCCCTTGACAATGTGACATGTGAGGTGGTCACACGGCAGTTGAAGGGACTTGAGGGAGGAAGGGAATGGGTGACCACCAGGCAGTCCAAGAGAAACAGGCAGGTAGTTCAGGAGTCCCCTGGGGTCCTGCTCGCAAATCGGTATTCCATTTTGGAGGTTGATGTGGGCGCTGGTTCCTCCAGGGAGTACTGACAGAGCCAATCCTCTGGCACCACAAGCAGCCTGTCTGTCCAGGAGGGGAGGAAGAGAGGAAGAGCAATAGTAATAGGGGATTCGATAGTCAGGGGAACAGATAGGCGCTACTGTGGTTGTCAACGTGACTCCAGGATGGTGTGTTGCCTCCCTGGTGCCAGGGTCCAGGATGTCACTGAACGGCTGCAGGGCATCCTGAAGGGGGAGGGTGATAAGGCAGAAGTCAGGGTACATGTTGGTACCAATGACATATGTAGAAAGAGGGATGAGGTCTTGCATCAAGAATTCAGGGAGTGAGGCAGTAGACTAAAAAGCAAGACCTCTCGGGTTGTAATCTCTGGATTACTCCTAGTGCCACGTGCTAGTGAGCACAGAAATAGGAGAATAGCACAGATGAATACGTGGCTTAAAAGTTGGTGCAGGAGGGAGGGTTTTAGGTTCCTGGATCACTGGAACCATTTCTGGGGAAGGTGGGATCTATACAAGCGGGACGGTCTACATCTGAACCAGAGCGGAACTAACATCCTTGCAGGCAGGTTTGCTAATGCTGTTGGGAGGAGTTTAAACTAATTCAGCAGGGGGAGGGGACACAGAATGTTAGCAGAACAGGGGCACATCATAATACAATAAAACAATCAAGTCAGAGGAAGTACAGCTCCATTAAGTTTCAAGGGAGTAAGGCAAGACAGGATGGTCTCTACTTTAATGCCAGGAGTATTACAAATGAGTTAAGGATGAGGATTGACACGTGGAATTGTGATCTGGTAGCCATCACAGATGCGGTTGAGGGAGGGGTAGGATTGGTAGCTCAACATTCCGGGATATAGAATCTTCAGGCGAGACAGGGGAGGGGGTAAAAGAGGAGGTGGCATTGCATTATTAGTTAAGGAGTCAATTACTGCAGTAAGGAGAGATGATATCTTGGAGGGGGCATCGAATGAAGCTTTGTGGGTAGAGCTTAGGAATAAAAAAAAAGGGCAGCCACATTATTAGGTGTTTATTATAGACCCCCAGATAGTCAGCAGGAAATTGAGGAGCAAATATGTGCACAATTTGTGGAGGTGTGTAAAAACAATAATAGGGTAATTATATTAGGTGATTTCAACTTTCCTAACATTAATTGGGATAGACATAGTGTTAAGGGCTTGGATGGAGTGGATTTCCTGAAATGTGCACAGGAGAACTTTTTCGGTCAATATGTAGAGGGTCCAACAAGGGACGGCACAGTGCTGGACCTAATTCTGGGGAATGAAGCCGGACAGGTGGCTGAGGTGGTAGTGGGCGAGCGTTTTAGTGATAGCAACCACAACATGGTACAATTTAAGCTTGTTATGGACAAAGAAGTAGACAAGTTGCAAAAAAATGTTTTGGATTGGAGGAAGAGCGAATTTTAATAAAATGAGGCAGGATCTGGCCAAGGTAGAGAAATCTACAGAAGAGCAGTGGGGGGGGAGGGCGTTCAAAAAGGAAATGGGGAGGGTACAGGCTCAACATGTTTCTAGTGTGATAGGAAGGAGTAACAAGCCCAGAGAACCATGGATGACCAGAGATAATCAGGATACGATGAGAAGGAAAAGAGGCTTTTAGCAGGTACAAGGGGAGCAAATCAGCAGAGCTATTAGCGGAGTATAGAAAGTGCAGGGCGGAGCTTAAGAAAGCAATTTGGAGAGCAATGATGGGCTGTGAGAAAGCTCTGGCTGGTAAAAGTAGGGAAAATCCCAGGATAATCTATAAGTATATCAATGGGAAGAGGATAACCAGGGAAAGAGTAGGGCCCATTAGGGACCAAGAGGGCAATCTATGGGTGGAGCCAGAGGACATCGGTAGAGTATTGAACGAATACTTCACATCCGCCTTCACCCAAGAGAATGAGGATGAATGTATGGAACTCAGGGAGCGAGACTGCGAGGTTCTTGAGCAAATTGATACAGGCAGTGACAAAGTATTGGAGGTGTTGGCAGGCTTAAAAGTCGACAAATCTCCAGGTCCGGATGATTTGTGTACCAGACTGCTGAGGGAGGCAAGAGAAGAGATTGCAGAGGCTCTGACCCAAATTTTTAATTCCTCTCTGGCCACGGGGGAGGTGTCAGAGGACTGGAGAACAGCTAATGTGGTTCCGCTATTTAAGAAGGGTTGTAGCGATAAGCCAGGGAACTACAGACCAGTGAGTCTCACGTCCGTGGTAGTGAAACCAGTGGAGAAAATTCTAAAGGAGAGAATCTATCTCCACTTGGAGAGGCAAGGTTTGATCAGGGATAGTCAGCATGGCTTTGTCAGAGGGAGGTCATGCTTAACAAATTTGACTGAATTTTTTGAGGTAACGACCAGGTGTGTAGATGAGGGTAGTGCAGTTGACGTAGTTTATATGGATTTCGGCCTTTGACAAGGTCCCACATGGGAGACTTATAAAGAAGGCAAATGCACATGAGATACAGGGTAATTTGATAAGGTGGATTCAAATTTAGCTTCCTTGTAGGAGACAGAGGGTGATGACAGAAGGATGCTTTAGTGACTGGAAGCCAGTGTCCAGTGGCGTACCACAGGGATCTGTGCTGGGTCCCTATTATTCATCATTTATATGAACGACATAGATGACTATGTGGGGGGTAGGATTAGTAAATTTGCAGATGACACAAAGATTGGCCCGGTGGTTAACAGTGAGGTTGAGTGTCTTGGGCGACAGGAAAATATAGACGGGATGGTCAAATGGGCAGATAAGTGGCAGATGGAATTTAACCCTGAAAAGTGTGAGGTGATACACTTTGGAAGGAGTAATTTGATAACAAAGTATTTAATGAACGGCATGACACTAGGAAGTTCTGAGAAACAAAGAGACATTGGTGTGTGTGTCCATAGATCTCTGAAGGCGGAGGTGCATGTTAATGGGGCGGTGAAAAAGGCATATGGGGCATTTGCCTTTATCAATTGAGGCACAGATTACAAAAGTAGGGAGGTCATGTTGGAGTTGTATAGAACCTTGGTGAGGCCACAGCTGGAGTACTGTGTTCAGTTCTGGTTGCCACATTATGGGAAGGATGTGATTGCACTGGAGGGGGTGCAAAGGAGATTCACCAGGATGTTTTCTGGGATGAAACATTTAAATTATAAAGAGAGGTTGGATAGACTTGGGTTGTTTTTGTTGGAGCAGAGAAGTCTGAGGGGCGACCTGATCGAGGTGTACAAGGTTATGAGGGGCATGGACAGGGTGGATAGGGAGCAGCTGTTCCCCTTAGTTGAGGGGTCAGTCACGAGGGGACACAAGTTCAAGATGAGGGGCAGGAGGTTTAGGGGGGGATGTGAGGAAAAACTTGTTTACCCAGAGGGTGGTGACAGTCTGGAATGCGCTGCGTGTGAGGGTGGTGGATGCGGGTTGCCTCACAACCTTTAAAAAGTACCTGGATGAGCACTTGGCACGTGATAACATTCGAGGCTATGGGCCAAGTGCTGGTAAATGGGATTAGGTAGGTAAGTAGGTAGGTCAGGTGTTTCTCACATGTCGGTGCAGGCTCGATGGGCCGAAGGGCCTCTTCTGCACTCTGATTCAACGGCATTACCATCGCTGAATCCCCTTTATCAATATCCTGGGGGTTGTCACTGACCAGAAGCTGAACTGGACTATCCATATAAATACCTTGGCTACAAGAGCAGGTCAGAGACTAGGAATCCTGCATCCAAGTAACTCTCGTCCCGATTCCCCAAAGCCTGTCCACGACCTACAAGGCACAATTCAGGAGTGTGATGGAATGCTCTCCACTTCCCTGGATGAATGCAGCTCCAACAACACTCAAGAAGCTTGATGCAACCAAGGACAAAGCAGCCCACTTAATTGGTACCCCATCTACAAACATTCACTCCCTCCACCACCGATCCAGTGGCTGCAGTGTGTGCCATCTACAAGATGCACTGCAGGAACTCGAGCCGCCTTAGGCAGCACACCTTCCAAACCCATGACCACTACCATTCAGGAGGACAAGTGCAGCAGACACATGGGAGCACCACCACCTGGAAGTTCCCCTCCAAGCCACTCGCCATTGTGACTTAGAACTATATCGTCGTTCCTTCACTGCCACTGGGTCAAAATCCTGGGACTCCCTCCCTAACAGCACAGTGAGTCTACCTACAGTGGATGGACTGCAGCAGTTCAAGAAAGCGGCTCACCACCACATTCTCAAGGACAATTAGTGATGGACAATAAACGCTGGCCGAGCCAGCAATGCTCACATCCCAAGAAAGAATAAAAAACTTGGGAAGGTCAAGTGCTGGCAGAAAGTTTGAACTTCTGAATGTAGCTGCAGCCCCTTCAAGCCTTCGGTCGTATGTCACAATTTCAACATTGCGCCCTTCTAATGGAGATCAGCAGCCTGAAGCCATTCTGCAGGGTGGGAAGGTGCTAAAAGAAAATCAAAAATGCAATTTACCTTCCCGTCTCTGTGCTGCCCTTGGGATCCTCAATGCAAGGGGCTCAGGGCAGACTACAGCACCATGTTTCACTGAGCGTCCTTGTGCTGAGGCATCCAGTCATTTTGAGGCAGAAGACCATGAATTCTCTCTCCTACTTTATTAACTCAACTACAATTAACCTGTGTCAGCTGCAGATACAGATCCACTTCTCTCCTTTTTGGAAAGCCCTCTAAATCCCAGCACAGCATAAAGGGTTGGAAACCTTGGTGTCTGGGTGCAGAGCTCAGTTAATCAAGATATACACTTATGGTTTCTTAGAATGAAAATATTGATTTTATTCATATCAGTGTTAGGTATTTGAACACTGTTCAGCTGCAGGCCCACAATATTGAATATTAACATCTCATTATTGGTAACAATTGTAGATTGAAAGCTAATTTTGCAGGCTGGTTACTCAACCTTGTTTGCTGGGGAATTGAATCGAACTTAGGAGACCTGCATATTGCACAGTGACATTTGAGAACAGCTCATTCATCAGCAACATGGGAAATACTTCCAAAATAATCGTGGGCTGACTTACTTTAGATCTTATTTTAGTTAAATTACAGCAACAGAACCAAACAAAATTTCATCAGCAGCAAAAAGAATGGGGGTATTCCTCAATTTACATAGCTGATAAATATTTTTATAAATTTATTGCAATCAGTGTTTCTTTCAGCTAATGGGATATATGCAAAAGACAAACCAATTTTTTAGTGAACCATCAAATAATAAATACATTACTAAAAACAGAACATATACTTACATATATATTTGGCAGGGGACATTCCTTTCCAGTCAATTTAAAAGCAAAATTTGAAACTTGGTAAATGTCAGGTCTCTTGTCTGGAGCTGGTTCAAGCATGTAGCCTTTTAAACACAAAAATCACAAGTTAAAAAATGTACAAATGAAATGTGGTAACTAAATGCATAGTATATTTAATTAGGTTGTTATTTTTTTTTCCATACCAAAGATACAATTAACAAATCTGCAGTGAAACACCTGATAAATAAAACATTGTGAACGTTTGTGAAATAGAGAAACTACAAAATTAATACAAACAACAGGTTTGTGAAATGTAGCTTCAAAAGACATAGGCCGGATTTTTCCCGTCGGCGAGTTGGGGGCAAGATGACATCGGGGGGAACCCGTCCATTTAAATCTTTGGGAAGGCGGGTGGACAGCGAAATCAGCTGTCCGCCCGCCAACCTGTCAATGGCCAATTGAGGCCACTGACAGGATAATTAAGATAATTAAAGACCCTGCCCGTCCAACTTTAATATTGGCGGGCCAGGAGCGCCAGCGGGCTTCTGAAAAATCATGAAACCTCATCCACTGGTGGGATGAGGTTTCATGTCCGTTTTTAAAAACTTTAATAACGTTTCTGTGCTTCTTATTAACATGTCTCATCTCGTGTGACATTGTCACATGAGGGGGACATGTTAATAATTTTTAAATTTTGCTATTTTTAAAGTTTTTTAGACTGTCAGTAATCTCCCTGAGACAGCACTTAATCTCAGAGCAGTGAGCTCGAGCGCACTTTGACAGTTGTGGAATCCCTCCCCCACCCGCACAGGAAGCGCGTAGGGCAAAATTCTGCCCATAGGCCAGGATTTTCTGTGCCCACCAGCATCAGGCGTGTTCGGTGGCATTAGCTGACAATATGGCGAGAAGGCCAAAAATCGGTTTCACGAAGTCATGAAACCAGTTTGCGTTTGTCCGCTCCACCCGCCGATGGCAGGCCGCGTTCCCGCCATCGGATGTCAGGAAGTTCATTGTAATACATCAGCATATCATTATAAGGCCAGCCCGCAGGACTCACCCCCTGCCTTTGGATTGTTCGTCCACATCGGCGGGAAAACACACCGACGTGTTTCACAATGGCACATAAGCGACATGCACCTGTGGGGCTGCACTTCGCTCGGGATTTCAAGGTTTGTTTGCCTACCTCACTTCGGTCAGCCCTAGCAGTCATCAGCGCCAGGCTTCACAGAGAGCACTACATCACTTTAAAGGGTGAGCTCATGGGTAGGTCTCTATCTACCAGATCAGCCATATGCAGGTGGCTTTTCTATGGCTGCAGGGCAAGGTCTTGTTTGCAAAATGGGGAGAAGTGGCCTCAGGCAAAGGAAGAGGCTACAGGACGAGAGCTGTACTGGGGAAGGAGGGTATCCCAAGGCATGTGTGGGAACACATATTGATCTGTGCAAGTGGCCTCAAGGTGGTAAGGGCTGAGGAGGCAGTCTCCAGAGGAGATGAGGCCAGATGGACATATGAGGGCGTGGGTGAGAGAATGGGTGGTGATGTCCCTTGAGCTGGCTGTGAGTGAGATGCCAGTGAATGTGTAATGGGCTTGAGGTGTGAGTTTAGAGTGATGAGATGGTTGCCATACCCTGGCTCCACAGATGAGATCATTCATTCTCTACCTGCATTGGATGGCCAACCTCTTCTGTGCAGCATCGGCACTGACCACACTGCTAGTGCCTGCCATGCTGGATTGGTGATGCCGCTGCCCGTACTGTGGCCAAAGCAGTGGTAGAGGACATCACAGCGCCCAAATGGCATTCCAGTGGTGCCATTAAACCTGGGGTTGCAGTCTTTTTTCCTCACGTGGACATCTTCCCTAAAGTAGTCATGGGCTGGAAGCACTGAGATGAGTGCACGCAGCTAGACTTTTAAATATGGCGCTCAGCGTGATGAAACGGCGAGGTGATGGTCGGCGGGCGAGAGCGCCTGCCCACCATGAAAATGGGGTTTCCCCAGGAATGCACAAATAATGTGGCAGGTTTGAGACGATACGGCATGAAAATCTGTCATTGTTGTTTTACCCACCTGCTACCGCACTTAACGCAAATCTGGGACAATTCCACCAATAGCAATCAAACAGCAAAATGTCCCATGATTAGGTCAACTTTGCAAGTTCTAAATAAGCATAAATGTCAAAGCCTGATCAAAATTGGCTTTTTTTTTTACATACATTGCTTAGCGTTTGCAGTAATAAATTTTTATTACATGCAGCTTCGCAGTTTATAATCTCTCCTGACTTTTCTAACTCAAATTCACAATTTTCTATTTGACAGATGCCATCTTGAATGGATAGCAAAAACACTGATGTTGATTCTCACAACCCTTAAATTGATTTTTATTTTTCTCTGGACAGGGAAGTAAAAATACAATTTGTTCTCCATGCACCGTTCTTCATTTGGAAGCGCTGGGTAGACTCTCCAATTATTCCTGCTCAAGAACCTTTTCAGTATAAATTAGAACTTATATTATTTCTGTACATCACTGTCAAATGATAGCCATAATTCTTCGTCTCTCCCCACGATTTTCAGTGCTTGATATATACCATTATATTTTGGTTTAAGAGTATTGCATCTGTACTCTCTGCCATACATTATATTTACTTTAATGATCTGCAGTTCAGCACGAATGGAATATGAAGGAGGAAAGCACTTTAGCATATTACAAATTTCTCCAAGTATTTGATCGGGAACATAATTGAAATCAGTAGCGTATCTTTGTACAATAACAATGTATGTCAGTGCCATTTTAATTTTTGTCAGAAAAACAAGCATTTTTCGTCAGAAAAACAAGCATTTTTCTAACCACGTACTAGATCGCAACCTCTTCTGGTAAATTTTCTCAAGCTAGGCTAAGCCCTGCCCCCAATTTCACATAAAACATGTCAATGAAAAGAACGTGTGAATAACTGACATTTTAGTATTTTTAGGAATCAATATATTTACAACCATTTCAAAGCAGATTAAATGGAGCCCAAAGCACTTTTCTAAAAAAAAGTTGGTGTACATACGTATTAAACAGTGCAATTTCTGGGAATATTTAGAGTTGTCAGGCACAGTAAAGCTCCCATCACAGATTGCAACTTGACTCTCTCCAAAAGGTAGAGTGAAGAAACAAAGTTTGTACAGCAAGCATCCAAGAGCCTAAAAAAAGAAATCAATTGACTATTTTTAAGCTGAAATATTTGATCGTATTTTTTCAAACAAAATGCAACAATCACTGCAAATTCAATAGTAAACCATATAGCCATCTACACTAAAAGCTTTTATGTAAAACCCTTATATCAAATTAGTTTGCAGCCCATTAATCCATGGCAAACTACAGATTCACTATTTTGGGCGGTAGGGAATGAGAGACAAGAACAGCATTTTTAATTAGATCTGAAACAAAGCTGGTGCGCTGAATTGTATGTTGTATACCTCTAATGGTTCAACAATTCTTTTTTGTGCAAAGATTATTTGCCCGTGATGCCATTAACCAACTTTTAAACAAATAGCAACAGCGGCCCTATAAATAAAGTACACTACAGCACTGCTGGATCATGTTTGTTTCTTTCATCTCAGCCACAGGCCAACAACTCACTACCTGAAAGGGTGGTATAGGCAGAAACCCTCATAACATTTTAGTAGTATTTGGATGTGCACTTGCGATGCCATGGTATACAAGGCTATGGGCCGAGTGCTGGAAAATGGGATTAGAATAGTTAGGTACTTGTATGACCGCCGTAGACTCAATGGGCCGAAGGGCCTTTTTCTGTGCTGTAGACCTCTATGACAGTTGGCAAAACACCCATTATCTCAACTTACTTTCACAAAAGAAAACAGTTACACTTATTCACTTAAACACATTCACTTTTTTTTTGAGGGGGGACAGCTTACATGCATATGTAAACCCAGTTATCTCCCTCGACAGAAAAGCAATCAGTGCAACTCGCCACCACAAACATGCAAGAAGTTACCAAGTAGTGCAACAATGGTATAAAGCTAATGATGAAAACATCTTAATGTCATAACCATTTTAATTGGTCAGATATACTGCCAAGGTAAAGAAACTTGCCACAAAACAAGGGTCTCCTTAAATTTTCAGCTAAAACTGCTTCCTCTTTTGAGGATCATAAAGCATTCTGTACATTCTCATAGAAATATTGTTTCCACTATGTTCATGTTTAAAAGAAATTCTAATCACAAAATGTTACACTCTAAATTGAAAATGTTGAAAGAGTTCTTCAAGTTGAAGAAACAATTCAATCTTTTGAGAAGCATGCATGGGAACATAAATGTCCAATTCTGATAGGAATCAAGATTAAAAGATCAATCCTACTCCATTTAGAACTTAAGTTCTAAGTTTGCATTATGAAAATAAATTGCCATACAGGAATTAGATATGTATGCTCCACCATGATTCGTTGCTGAATTCCAGAACAAATGCTTCAGGCTGAAAGAAAATAACCTGAGTTACACATTTTATTTTGTGCTCACAATTATAACTAACAAAGGCAGGTGCTACAATGCAGCTCCTATAAATGCAGGAAATTAAAAACAAAAATTCAGCTAAAATCAATAGATATTGTCAGTGTTTTTTCTTAATACAGTGTTGCATATTGCATTTGAATATCTCAAAATTATAGGTATAATAATCCTCCTCCCATGCCAAAAAAAGACAAAATTGCTACTGGAAACCAAACATGTAATTGCACAACCACAAAATACAACTTTCTTAGTTAATGGTATATTTCACAAGTATCTATTGCCAGAAGTGCTAAGTGGATGACCTATCTGGCCACCTCCTTCAGTCCCCAACATCACAGATACAAATCTTCAGCCAATTTAATTCACTCCAGATGATATCAAGAAATGGTTCAGCATACTGGATCCAGTGAAGGCTATGGGCCCTGACAATATCCTGGTTGCAGTGCTAAAGACTTGTACTCCAGAAATAGTCACACCCTCAGTCAAGCTGTTCCAATACAGCTACAACACTTGCATTTATCCGACAATTTGGAAAATTGCCCAGTTATGTCCTATTCATAAAAAGCTGAAAAAATTCAAGCCACCCAATTACTGCTCCATTGGTCCACTCTCAATCATCAATAAAATGATGAAAGGTGTCACCTATGGTGTTATCAAGCGACACTTACAATAATCTGCTCACTGATGCTCAGTTTGAGTTCCACCAGAACCACTCAGCTCTGGACCTCATTTTAGTCTCGTTTGTAAACATGGAGAAAAGAGGGGAATTACAGCAGTGAGATGGGAGTGATTGCTCTTGACATCAAGGCAGCATTTGACCAAATATGGCATCAAGGTACACCAGTAAAATTGGGGTTAATGGAAAACTCTCCACTGCCCGGTGTCGTAGCTAGCCCAAAGGAAGATTGTTGTTGCAGACCAATTATCTCAGCCCCAGAACATCCATGCAGGAATTATTCAGGACAGTGTCCGAGGGCCAAACCATCTTCAGCTGTTTCATCAATAGCTTTCCCTCCATCAAAGTCATAAGTGGGAATGTTCAATGGTGATTAGAGCATTCAGTCTCATTTGCATCTCTTCAAATAATGAAGCAGTCTAGGCTAGTTACAAGAGAAAGTCAGAAGCTCTGTATTCTCTGGCGAGTAACTCATCTCCTGACTCCCCAAAGACTGTCCACTATCTACAAGACATGCATCAGGAGTGTGATGGAATATTCCCCACTTACCCAGCTCAGTACTGTGCCAACAACACTCAAGAAGCTCAACACCATCCAGGGAAAAGCTGCCTGCTTGAAATGCACCCCATCTACCTTAAAAATCCACTCCCTCCACCACAGGTGCACCATGCCCGCAGTGTGTACCCTATACAAGATGCACTGCAGCAGCTTGCCAATTCTTCTTCAACAGAACCTTCCACATCTTCTACAGCAGGCACATGGGAACCTGAAAGCTGCCTTCCAAGTCACTGGAAATCTCACTGGGTCAATGTTCTGGAACTTTCCTCCAAACAGCACTGTAGGTGTACCTACACCACATGGACTGCAGCAATTCAAGGCATCAGCTCACCACCATCACCTTAAGGACAATTAGAGGTGGGCAACAAATGTTGGCCTTATGAGTGATGCCCACATCTCATGAATAAATAAAAAAAAGCAGGGTTAAATACATTTAGAGGTGCCAAGGTCTGGAACATGGCAATATATCAGTGGCCAACTTTTTTTTTCAAAAAATATTTCTGCCCATTCAGAAGTTACAAGAAAACAAACTGCACTTTTAACTTCAACATGGGCTATAATCAGTCTTGAGCACAATCTAGGCTGGCACTTCAGTGCCGTATGAAGGAAGTACTGCACTGTCAGAGATGCTATCGTTCGAATGATGTTAAACCAAGGGTTTGTCCACCCTCTCAGATGGATGTAAACGACCCCATTGTACTACTCAAAGAATAAGGGTATCCTGGCCAACATTCCTCAAGTGACATCACCAGACCAGATAATTGAGCATTTATCTCATTGCTGATTGTGGGACATTATTGCTCTGTGTAAATTGCCTGCCACAATCCCTGAAATTGCAGCAGTTACTACAAAAGTACTCTATTAACTTTGAAGCTCTTTGCAACATTGAGATCATGAAAGATAAGTGCAAGTTTTCTTTCTTAATTAATATTATGGTGACAAGTAGTTCTGAAGGAAAAAAACAACTCTTACAATATCTGCAAAGTTTCAAATTTAATAGTTAATCTGACCACCTCCTTATATGCAGTATGCATTTTCTCTATCACGCTTAAAAGTTTCTGTATGACTTTCGTAACTGGTTTCAATTTAATATTCATAAAACAAATCACAACTAAACAGATTGACAACCTAACAACACAAGAAAATGAAGTAGAAAACAAACAGTAATAACTATGAATATAACTGACCAAAAATGAGCAGCCACTCGCCTCAGCTGAATAGGTCTATAAGATAGCAAGTAACAACTTCTGGCATGCATTTATAGTTCCAGCTCTAATCTTTATTTTTAACTGATTGACATCTATTCCGACCATTTAGAGCAAAAACCAGTACTTGCTGTTTGTAACCTAATCACTTCCCTGCTGTGAGACATACATGGAAGTACAAGAAACATCTGAAGGCACTGGATACTGCAAAGGATATGGACCCTGACAATATTCCGGCAATAGTGCTGAACACACTTGTGCTCCAGAGCTTGCCGCACCCCTAGCCAAGCTGTTCCAATACACCTACAACACTGGCATCTACCTGTCTATGTGGAAAATTGCCCATGTATGTCCTGTACACAAAAAGCAGGACAAATCCGAACCCGGCCAATTACCGCCCCATCAGTCTACTTTCAATCATCAGGAAAGTAATGGAAGGGGTCAACAACAGTGCTATCAAACAGCACTTGCTTAACAATAACCTGCTCACTGACGCCAAATTTGGATTCCGCCAGGGCCACTCAGCTCCTGACCTCATTACAGCTTTGGTTCATACATGGACACAACAGCTGGACTCCCGCGTCGAGGTGAGAGTGATTGCCTTTGACATCAAGGCCTCATTTGACTGAGAGTGGCATCAAGGAGCCTTAGCAAAACTGGAGTCAATGGGGATGAGGGGGAAAACTCTTTGCTGGTTTGGATTCTACCTAGCACAAATGAAGATGGTTGTGATTGTTGGGGGTCAGTCATCTCAGCTGCAGGACATCACTGCAGGAGTTCCTCAGGGTAGTGTCCTCAGCCCAACCATCTTCAGCTGCTTCATCAATGACCTTCCTTCCATCATAAGGTCAGAAGTGGGGATGTTCGTTGATGATTGCACAATGTTCAGCACCACTCGCAACTCTCAGATACTGAAGCAATCCATGTCCAAATGCAGCAAGACCTGGGCAATATCCAAGCTTAGTCTGACAAGTGGCAAGTAACATTCGCGCCACACAAGCGTCAGGCAATGGCCATCTCCACCAAGAGAGAATCTAGCCATCTCCGCCTTGAAGTTCAATGATATTGCCATCACTGAATCCCCCACTATCAACATCCTGGGGGTTACCATTGACCAGAAACTGAACTGGGCTGGCCATATAAATACTGTGGCTACAAGAGCAGGTCAGAGGCTAGGAATCCTGCAATGAGTATCTCACCTCCTGACTCCCCAAAGTCTGTCCATCATCTATGAGGCACAAGTCAGGCGTGTGATGGAATACTCCCCACTTGCCTGGACAAGTGCAGCTCCTACAACACTCAAGAAGCTTGACGCCATCCAAGACAAAGCAGCTGGCTTGATTGGCACTACATCCACAAAGATTCACTCACTGCACCACCGACACACAGTAGCAGCAGTATGTGCCATCTACAAGATCACTGCAAGAATTCACCAAGGCTTCTTAGAGAACACCTTCTAAACCCACGACCACTACCATCTAGAAGGACAAGGGCAGCAGATAGATGGGAACACCACCACCTGGAAGTTCCCCTCCAAGTCACTCACCATCCTGACTTGGAAATATCTCGCCATTCCTTCACTGTCGCCAGGTCAAAATCCTGGAACTCCCTTCCTAACAGCACTGTGTGTACACCTACACCACATGGACTGCAGCAGTTCAAGAAGGCAGCTCACCGCCACCTCTCAAGGGCAACTATGGATGGGTAATAAATGCTGGCCCAGCCAGCGATGCCCACATAAAAAAAACAACTCGATCCAAGGAAGCCAGTATTAGAAGCAATGAAGATAATTCTCTTTTGTCTTGTACAACATCATCAAGGCAATGTTAATGTATAAAATATGTTAATTTAACTGAGGTAACTTTCACAAGCACTACATTAGTGAACATAGCAGATTGTACACGTAATCCTTTAAATTGGCCATCATGACACCTCTCAAAAAGCTAACCCTTGACCATATCGCCCTTGCAAACTACGATCCCATTTCCAACCTCCCTTTCCTCACCAAAGTCCTTGAATGTTATGTCAGCTCTCAAATCCGTTCCCACTTTCCTGAAACTCCATTGTTGAACCCCTCCGATTAGGTTTACACCCCTGCCATAGATCGCTCTTATCAAAGTTACAAATGACACCTTACAAGACTGAGACAAAGGTAAACTATTCCTCCTCATCCTTTTGACCCATCTGTAGTCTTTGACATGGATGTCCACATCATCCTCCTCCAATGTTTCTCCACTGTTGTCTAGCTGGGTGGGAGTGCTCTCACATGGTTCCATTCTTTTCAGCTAATCGTAGTCAGAGAATCAGTTACAATGGTTTCTCTTCCTGCCCCTGCACCGTTACCTCTCGTGTCCTCCAAGGATTTATCTTCAGCCCCATACTGTTTCTCATCGATATGTTGCCCTTTGGCGACATCATCCAAAAGCACAGTGCTGGCTTTCACACATACCCCAGTGACACCCAGCTTGACCTCACCATCAGGCATTAAAATTTTCATCCTTATTTTAAAATCCCTCCATGACCTGCCCTGCCTTGCTGTAATCTCCTCCAGCCTCACAACCCTCAGATATCTGTGCTCCTCTCAACTTTAGCCTTGCGTATTCCCAATTATAACTGCTCTGTCTCTTCTTCAGCTTCCCTGTCTCTGTTTCTGTGGATAGGCCATCAATGCTCATAAGCCACACAGATGCCTACAGCTACCTTGACTACACTTCCTCACACCCTACTTCCCGTAAGGACTCCATTCCTTTCTTCCAGTTTCTCCGTCTCCATTGTATCTGTTCTGATGATGCTACCTTCCACATGAGCGCTTCTGACATGTCTCCCTTTTTCATCAACCGAGGATTTCCCCCACCATGGTTGACAGGGCCCTCAACTATGTCCATTCCATTTTTTGCACTTCTGCTCTGACCCCTTCTCCTCCCACCCAGAACCCATGATAGGGGTTCTGTTGTCATCACCTTCTACACCGCCAGCCTCTGGACTCAACGAATCATCCTCCGCCATTCCCACCACCTTCAGCATGATGCCTCCAGCAAACATATCACTCCCTCCCCTCCTGTGTCAGCAATCTGAAGGGACTATTCCTCCTGCAACGCTCTGGTCCACTCCTCAATCACCCCAACACCTCATGACCCCCACATGGCACCATTCTGTGCAAATGCAGGAATTTTAATGCCTGCCCTTTTACGTCCTCTGCCCTCAAAACCCAAGGTCCCAAACACTCCTTCCAGGTGAAGCAGCAGCTTGTGTACTTCTTTCCATTTAGTATTTGCTGCTCACAATGCAGTATCCTCTACATTTGGGAGACCTAACGCAGACTGGGTGACTGCTTTGTGGAACACCTCCACTTGGACAGCAAGCATGACAGCAAGCTTCTGGTGGCTTGCCATTTTAATTCTCTACCTTGCTTTCACGCAGACATTTCCATTCTCGGCCTACTGCACTGTTCCAACAAAGCTCAATGCAAGCTTGATGAACAGCACCTCATCTTTCAATCAGGCACTTTATAGCCTTCTAGACTCATCGAGTTCAACAATTTCAGACTGTAACCTCTGTTTCCCCACCAACCAAGTCCCACATCCTGTTTTTGATCATTTTGCTTTTAAACGCAGCTGTTCATTATTCTGCCATTCATACTCACTCTGGACAAATCTATTGCTTCTTTACTACAACCCTTTGCCTTCTATGCCATGTAATATTTTGTCAGTTAATCTCTCCTGCCCTCCAATTTATCATAGACCTTCCCTTCTGTTCTTCCCCCCTCCTTTCACTTGCTTAAAACTACATTTCTATCTCTCTTTAGCTCTGAAGAAAGATCCTTGACCTGAAACGTTAACACTGTTTTCTCTCTCTACAGATGCTGCCAGACCTGCTAAATATTTCCAGCGTTTTCTAGTTTTATTTCAGATTTCCAGCATCCGCAGTATTTTACTTTTGTATAACTGTTCCACCATTGGTGAGTGTGCCTTCAGTGCCTCGGTTCCAAGCTCTGAAGTTCCCTCCCTTCTGCCTCACTTTCCCCCTTTAAAACATTCCTTAGAACCTACCTCTTTGACCAAGCTTTTGGTCATCTGACCTAATATCTCCTTATGTAGCTCAGTGTCATACTTTGTTTTATAATGCTCCTGTGAGGCACCTTGGAACTTTCATTATATTAAAGGCAGCATTTAAGTAATTGCTGTTATAACAAGTGAAATGCTGAATTTTGAAATTTTGTAGTGTATTACAAAATGTAGGAAGAGCTCTACTTCTACGGATTTGTTTGAGAGACGACAGATTTCAAACAACAGAATGATTGGCAGCTTCTAAAAAGGCTGCCACTCAATCTAAGAGGAAAATTCAATATAAATGTTCTTCATTAGAATTGATTTAATTTAAGCAGACTCTTTTCTTAACACTAGACAGCTGATATTACAAGGTTAATATATAGAAAATCATAGAAGCAACCCAAAAGTTCACAAAATGGTGAGAGGTGCTCCTTATTGAAGCTGCATTTTACAAATCTGTGGTTATCAAGTTTTGTGCTAGACACCAGAGGAGAGCCACTAGTTTGTCTCCAAAAACATATGATCAACAAAATATTGTAGTATCTTTGAGCAAACTGTGAAATGTTATTACAACCAGATCCCAACACTACAACCATTCAGATCCCAAAAAACACTGATTATTTAACAAAATAAATCACACAATCATTTAATAAGAAATATTCAGATCTTTAAAACATCTCTATAGTTTTAATTCTGATCATGCGTTTGTGGCTGATCACAAGAAGGGACAGGCGTGAGGGTGAGAGCATGAGAGAAAAAAAGAGAGAGAGAATAAGAGAAAAAAAAGAAACAATGAGAGAAAGAGACAGAGGCAAACAGAAATTGAACAGGAGTTAGAATTTGTATTTTTGTCTGTAACACCAGAGGAAATGAACTATCAGATCATTTAGATTTGACAGTGACTTGGTGTTAGAATCGCACATCAATCAACTTTTAGCTTTTTGTTTTAATCAACTAACTTGTACTTTGCAATATGCAAATTACTAAATGAAAGAAACATTATGCCACTGGAGGGCAGTGGTGACCTTTGTAAATAACAAAGCACATTTGTGCCAAAAGCAGAATAAATGGGATACTCAAAAAAGTCTATCTCTGACAAAAAGGACAATTTTCCATACAATAACTAGAGCAGGCACTTAAGGATGGTAGTGTTACAGGCCCCACATGCACTACAATGTGGTATGTGTAATGCTCATGCCAGCTGGTTTTATTATACTTTCACTATGTGTTAACCATCCTCAAAGCTGCAGTGCTCCAAGCTATTGTTTCCTTCCCCATCAGGCCAATCCTCTCTCCAGACTCCTCTGTCCTCACCCTGAACTCATTTCCATTTTTCCTCAGGATCTTTCCAAGCTCATCCTAGACCAATTTTTCCTGTTCTCAGCAACTTTTACCCACTAAGCAGCTGACCCCCTAACTTTCTTTCAAGGCACCAGAGTAAATGATTCTCTTTCCTCAGGTACTGAAGTTGCAAATGCTAGGGTGCAGCCTTCTTGTTCACTCAACTGTCTTCAAACACCAAATACTTCCAAAGTCCTGAGAAATTTTGAAAGTTTTGCTCACCCATATATCAGCTTTTGTGGTGATTGAGTTTCCTCCATAAAGATTAATCATTTCAGGGGCTCTGTAAGACAACGTTGTGTACCTAAAAAGAAAAACTCAAATGTTGACTTCTGTGCAATCCCGTTCTATTGTATTTTTATTACGATAGTTAATTTAAACACTTGTTACATTTGTTTTGTGTTTGCACTAGTTACAGCACCAGAACCTGTAAAATGCACTTACTAATTAAATTGCAATTGGTAGGGTTCACACAAGAATAACTTTTTTGGAGAGGATAACATAGCAGTGACACAATGAAAATATTCAGGTGTTCTGGACTATGAAGGAGAAAACTCCAAGTGATTTAGAAACAAATTAAATCCCTAGGTGCCATTGTTGCTTTTACCTCATTCTTGTATCTTTTAGAAACCAATGGGCCACATGGTCCAAAGATGAAGGTAGACAGCCTCAGGTCATTTAGGTTCTCATTTTTAGAAAGCAAGCTCTTATTTCTAATGAGTCATAGCATTTTATTTAAGAAAAACACAAGTTTTGCAACAAGCATTATATTATCCATATTAATTAGCAATTTCATACCTACAATTTTATTTTCTGTATCTCTACTACTGTACTGCTGTCAAATGAGTGACTGTTAGTGCACAAGGAAATCCAAAACTGATAACTGATATTAGGTTTTCACAAACTGGTGGCATTTTCTTCCTGCCCCAACTCCTGATAGGAAGAAAATAAAACTTCCCAAATTTGATCGAGTCTTTGTTTTTGTCGTCTCCTCCCACATAGCTGGCCTGAACTTCCAAGAGTGGCAGAGTCGGATTGTCACTATTCTCCTAGTTTCTTACCCCAAAATCCAGCCAATCCTTTCTTGCCTGACCTTCCAACTCAGGGCTGGACAAGTACTGTGTAGGGCAGCGGTCTCCTGAGGTCTTCAGCCTAGGGTTGCAGAGGAAGCCACAATTCCTTTTTTTTTTTTACAGCACTAGCTGCCATAGAGCAGGTAAGTTTCAAGGTCTAGATGCCTTTAGAAGTTTGAACTGCTGGGCAATTGCCATGCAATCCTTATCTTGGGACTTCTAGGGGAGCTCCACAGTGTATCGTTAGGGTACCCCCCCAGCTATGATGCCCTGGATGACCTAATAACCTGCTTCTAGGCCACTGTCCAACTTCTGCTCATCCTTTCACCTTGTGCCCCAATGGAGATCAGAATCATGCCAAAATTATACATGCAAAAGCGTGTTCACTAATTTCTTAGTAGTAGAGCACTAGCAATATAGAAACAAAACTATACATGTGAAATTGCTAAATTTTTTTGCTAATATGGATAACAATGCATATTACAAGATGTTTTCAAAAAATAAAACGTGAAGAGTTCAAGTAGAGCTATTTGGTACAGTACCTACATTTTGGGCAGTGTAAAATACACTGGAAGTCTCCAGTAGCTAAAATGTATACATATTCCAGCCATGTCAAAATTTAGTTAATTGCAGTATCAATGTTTTTCCACAAAACAGCATTTATATGCTTTCTATATTTATGGTACTTAATGCCCAGTGACAACGCTTGGTGAAAAAATAAATGGATTTTAAGCTGAGGGTTACAACCATTTTAATCCTTGCAGCGAACAAGTAGTTCAAAATTACACAGGCTCTTCATTTATTCAACGTGACTATGGCAAGGTACGATACACACAAAGTATATTTAAGCCGAAATTGATGAACCAAAGGAAATGCTCCGCACTTAAATTTTCCACTCTTCAAAAGATTCATACATTACTGATAGCCTTAAAGCACTTGCAAAGTATAAATCATGTTTTCCAGACTGATAGCATTTATACTAATGTAAAAGTCAATCTCATCTTAAAATCAACCCCATGGCTTTTGGCATAAAAAATGTAATTTTTCATACGCTCTGTAAACGTCGACCCTAGTTTTTCAGGAATTAAACCACATTTTGATTAATTACTTATCGGTAATTATTACAGTTCATTATTTTAAAGGCACACATGGAACATTTAGATTTTCCCTCTGCCAATTCTAAAGGCGATCTCCTAGCCAATCGACATCACTAATGTGTATTACATTATCTATTAGAGTGCCTTCAAGAAAGAATCACAAGTACGCAGCTCAATTTAAAGTGGAGATAAATGTGGCAGAATGGATCAACAAACATCGGCAAAACTGTCATATTATCACACTGGAGCCATCCAACTCTAAGCACTCAAGAGAAATTAAGACAGACAGTATTTCAGAATTCAAGGCCAGTGCCAGGTGGGGCATAAGATTCATGAAAATTGTGATTTAGTAGCCTGTCAGAAAACAAAAATTTCACAGTGTCTGTCATCTGAATTCAACAATAAAATCACCAAATTCCATCAGTTTGTCATCTGACATGAGAGAAGAATGTGTATCGATTGGCCTGCATTGGAAATATAGATGAAACACCAATGAACTTCAACATGCCAGCAACAAGATGGTAAACAATACTGGTGAAAAGAAACCATCCTTGTAAAGATGACTGGCCGTTAAGAAGACATGGTTCACAGTGATTCCTTCTTGTTTGGGAGAAAGTCTGCGGTGATATTCAAACGCAAAGCTCTCCCCAAAGAGAAATTTCAGAAAAGTGCTGACATTCATGCTCACCAGAAAGGCTGGGTGGATGAAGGCAGTTTAATGGACCAAAGAAGTGTGGACTTTGAGACCAGGAGGACTATGCAAAGAAAAATAAGTTTGCTCATCTGGGCATAGTTCATATCTCACTTGTCAACAATGTAGTCCACGATGTGAAATCAACCAATACTGACAGGGCAGTTATTCCTGGCTGCCTTACAAGTGTTGTTCAGACCTTGGATGTGTGTATAAACAAACCTCTCAAGGAAAGTATCCAAAAGATGAAGAACAATTGGATGTTGGAAGACAAGAAAACATTCACTAAAAGCAAAAAAAAATGCGAGAACCCACACTAGCAACATTGTGCCAATGGGTCACGGATATGTGGAACGAACTTGCTCCCAATATTACCAAAAAATCATTTCCAAAATCTGGAATATCAAATACGCTCGATGATAACAACAACAATTACTGCTGGAATGATGATACTGAAGTTACTGGAGCCTACCTTCGATGATGAAGAGCCATACGACGATGTTATACAACCAGGCTATTGGCATGAATTGTTTGGAGATCCAGATAGTGATCAGAGTGATTTCAAACGATTTCAATGTGCAGCGTTGTAGCTAATTTGTTATGGTATATATTTATATTTAATGTTGGATGAAATGTAAATAGCTTGTAATGTTATAAAATAAATAAATATTAGAGCATTAGTATGAATTCTTTAGTGTTGCTGGTTTTTACTTCATTCCATTTTGGGCCCAAATCGCATATCAATCCCTCAAAAACATTCCTTGTCTAAAAGTCGACCCCCTGACTTTTGAGCTAAAAATCTGTTCTCAAAAATTTGACTTTCACATGAGTATATACAGTATGTCATTACAGTGCAAAACTATTTTGCCCATAGACAAAACTCTGAACAGTTCTTCGTTTAGGATGCTATTTCTGCATCTTTTCTCAGGTCAAGGGGAGCTCTGAGTTGATGTAATTTGCACAGTTCACGTTAAAAAAATAATTAAAAGCATACAAAGCCAATTTTGGCATCCAAACTAAGGGGAACAAGAGAGTTGAAAATGATACATAGGCAGTCAAAGAAAAAATATAAAATAGTGCTAAAGCATTACATTAACAGTGTTGGAAAGGTTACTAATTTGAAAAACGTGAAAAAGTTGCATGAAAAACATTAGTGGAACAGTGACAATAGGAAGGTAACTGTGGAAGCTAGCTAAAAGGAGAACAAAGGGCAAGATTTCTGGAGTCCAGTCATCCTTGCTTTGATCAACAAACAGCAACACAGAATACTATGGCAGCTTTCAGAATAGTGTAAAATCCATCTCAAGTAAAGCTTGAGGAATTCAGTAAAAGGTCTTACTTTTTGATTTCATCTTCCACAGAACTGACACCATGTACTTGCGGATTGAGAATTTTGTGAGTTGCACTTCCAAAATCACACAGTACATAGTTTCCGTTGTCATTTAACAAAATATTTTCAACCTAAAAAAGATTGAAAAACAAGAAGAAACTTATACAAAGTAACTACTGTTAAGACAAGTAAATGCAATTCAAAGAGACAAACTGGCAAGGCCAACTTAATTCTCAAAATGAATCGAGAGATATACCTACCTCATATTATCTAATTTTTAAATGAAAATATCTTCTTCGTTAACTTAGTGCAGGGATCAACAGGATAGTTGTGGAGCCAATATTCGCAACGTAGAAGGTGATTAGAACTTTGTACTGATGTTATCTGTGATACTCAGTAGTATTGCAAAAATATGGAACACTTCTACTTCACTGTGATTCTTACCTTGAGATCTCTGTGAATGATTGGGGTTTTGCACTGATGCAGCCTTGCAACTGCCTCACAGGTATCACAGAAAATTTGCAGAACTTCTGTTTCAGCAAAACCGGTCTGCAGCCTCTGGTTCATTTTGTTCACCACTTGTCCCGCTGCCAAATAAAGACCATGAAATGGTTTCTGCTTGTGCAAAAACTAGTAGTTTCAATTTCAGAACAGTAAGGCAAAGAATCAAATATGTATACACGTTTAATATTACAACTGGATATGAAAAGGTCTCTGGATGAGCAAAAATTGCTACACAGTAATTGAAATTTTAATTATTTTAGCACATTGATTATCATGTAAAATCCCTAAGCATTAAAGTCATAAGTCTGTAAACTATTTCCCAATTCTGAAATGCTCGATTCTGACACTTGAATGACTTAAACTGGCAAGTAGTTAATCTCCAGTACCGGGCACACCTTACTTTAATAAGCATAAAATTGCAATAAAAAGGTAGGGTTTTTTTTTTGAAGCGCTAAGGGCTGAGCTTTGCACAGAAAACATTGTTTCCATCCTACCCTCACTGCCTTTCGTTTTTATAAATTTGAATAAACCAAGAAAATCATCATTCCACAGCATTTCCCCTTTTACTTTTTTAATGTTTCTGCCCACAGTTGCCAACAAGAAAAAAGTAATCACTGCACAGGCAGTGCAACCCAGATAATAAGGTGATTATGGTCACTTGATGGGTGGGGGAGGGGTGGTGGTGGCTGCGTTACAGATGCATCAGATTCAGCTGTTCAAACTTCACACCTGCTCATAACCAGGATCCTGAGTTTGCTCAGTTCTATAACATGTTGGTCCAAGCCAATTTGGAGGTCTGACAATTCTTCAGGTTTGAACATTCATTGCCAAAAGGAATTTGACATCTGCTGGCACTACTAAAAGTAGTAACAAATTAAACAATTTTCTATGAAGACTCCTAGGCTAGTGGAGTCTCTCTCTTAGTCCAGTCACTTGGTTTCTCAGAAGATAGTTCAGTTCAAAGGGCACAACTAAGGTAACTGAAAGAAAATATAGTGAAACCCATAACATGTGTGTGCATCATAAAACTATAAAAGACAAAACATTTCATAGGCAAGCAACTTAAAATAACACTCCTACCTCGGCAATATTCCATTAGAATAAGCACTTCCCAGACATTATCACTGATGGATGTAATGCCACAATCCAAGTAACCAACAATATTTTTATGGCCTGAGAGTTCTTTCTAAAAGAAAAGCATAACAGAGCTACTTATAAAAACATATTACATAAAGTGTTTACCCACGTTAAACTCTTATATTCTAGTTGTTAACATTTGCTGCAGTACACAGTGGCGAATATAGTGGACTAACATTTATCTCCTCACAACTGACATCATGGCTCAAATCTAGCACAACATAATAAGCTGACATAAAAGCAAAACAACAGAAGAGTCATACGGACTCGAAACGTTAGCTGTGTTCCTCTCCGCAGATGCTGCCAGACCTGCTGAGTTTTTCCAGGCATTTTTATAATAAGCTGACATTTCTTTCACCTGTTTTAAAGCTTTTTAATGAAATCAATTTGGGCACACTAAATCCACCCATCAGTGACCACAGCAATTACAGGTTAGTAATCTCACTTAAAGACAAAAAGTAGCGAATGTGGTAAATGAAAAAATTCACAACGGTGTAATAAGAGATGCTGCTTTAAAATTTAAAATTGAAATAGATAACTAGGTGCTTCACTTTACATATGCTCAGTGCTAGATTTGATTTAGGTATGTTACATGCTGAAAGAAACCTCAAAGGTATTCTATTCTCAAGCAATGTGACTCCTCAACTTGTAGTGTACTAACTTACACCAAAAATATGAATTTGAAATTTAGTACAGGACTACATTGACACAGAAATTGCTGAGGTGACACAAATTGGGTTATTTTTTTCTCCACTGTTCAAATAGTCCTATTTTTGCGACTTGAATTGCTGGGAATGCAAATTGAAAAGGCATTATCAATGGAATAATTGGGACTTTCTGAATGTCAGGAATGTTTACCTCCTTAGCCAATGAAATTAAAGGATACGGAAAGAAACTGGGTGAATGACAGAGAAGGAAATTAGGGTGTATTAGCGTCAAACTGCAGGTAGAAACAGAAATAAGAGAGAACAAAGGATTAAGAGAGAAAAAAAGTGACCAAAAGGACAAGAAAGTAAACTTTGAAAATGGTGTGAACTTGCCATTATTTTCGTAGCAATTTCTGGGCATTGGATCTCTGACATGATTAGAGGCTAATTTCTTTCAAGGAGGATAAATTGGAAGGGGGTTATTCCATGCCTTCCCAGGCAGCCTGGCTAATAGCCCAGAGCAACATTTGACAGATGCTTGAAGCAGGTTGCCAAACTTCTAACCATGATTGGTACATGGGATAGAAAGAGATAAAAGCAATTTTTTTAAAATAAAGTATCTTATTAAAAGCAGAACTGTATTTCCAGACCTCAGTTAGGTCTGTTCTACAAGAAAGGATTGCAATAATCCACGATAGCACCATGGGCGGTACTATGTTTCAGGTGCACATTAATTCATCACTTTCTTTGCATTATCCATGTTGTCTCCCAGTCCTGATGCTACACAATGTCACACATTTACATACTAAACCATTGTTTGGGCAATAACATAAAAGTAAAATACTCCAGTTGCTAGAGATCTGAAATAAAAACAGAAGGTGCTGGAAAAACACAGGTCTGGCAGCATCTGTGGAGAGAGGAACAGAGTTAACGTTCCGAGTCCAATATGACTTTTCTTCAGAACTGAAGAGAGGTAGAAATGTGATGGGTTTTGTGCTGTTGAAAAAGAGGGGAGGTGGGTCAGGTGGAACAAAAGGTAAGGTCAGGGAATGCTTAGAGGGCAGGGGAGATTAAATGCCAAAGATGTCATGGAACAAAGGCAAAGAGAATGGTAATCATAGTAGTAAAGAAGCAAAGCATTGGTCTGGAGTAGGTGTTGATAGCAGAATAAAGGTCAGCTCTATCTGAAAGCAAAAACATGAAAACATAATACAAAATGGCACTTAGAGAAGAAAATATTCAAAATGGGAAACAAAGTTCATGGTCTGAAGCTGCTGAACTCATGAGGTAAGGAGACCACTGAAATTGAATCAGGAGAAATTGGTGGGTCAAAATTCAGAAACTACTCTCCTGGATTACATATCAAATTTCAGGGAAAGATTGAACAGAGCATGTGAGTTGGCTAGGGAATATTTAAAGATATCATAGCAAGTGATGAAAGTTGATAAGAAGGCTAAAATTCATAGTTTTGTTTCTGGAGCGAAAGCGCTGTTTTGTTACCAGTACTAGGTGATCCATTAAATGCAAGATTTAGTGGGCCTTACAGAATTGAAAAGAAATTGAGTGAAGTAAATTATTTAATAAATACTCCAGATAGAAGAAAGCAACAGAGGGTGTGTCATGTAAATATGCTTAAAAAGTACAGGGAAGAGGGGCAAAAAGAGGTGTTAGTGATGGTGGATGATGAGAAAGAGGTAGAAATGCAGGACTCGGAAATTGATTTTCCTCTGATCAGATTGGATAATGAGGGGGGTGCTTGAAAATTTAAACGCAATATTGAGTTACCTTCCAAGCAAGTGTCAAAGTGATTTGGAAAAGCCATTGCAGTCACACAAACTCATTTGTGGAAATAAGTTGGGAAAGACACATTTAGCTTTACATGATGTATATATAGAAATATCATCTTCAGTGAGGCAACAACCTTATAGATTAAATCCAGCAAAGTTATCACCAGTACAAAAAGAAATTGATTTCATGCTTCAAAATGATATAATTGAGTCTAGTTGCAGTAACAGGAGTTCGCCTGTTGTACTGGTACCGAAGCCGGATGGAACACCGAGGTTGTGTGTGGACTATCGAAAAGTGAATACGGTGACAAAAGCAGATTCATGTCCCATACCACAGCTGAAGGATTGCATTGAGAAAGTGGGACAATCAAAATTTATCACAAAGATTGACTTGCTAAAAGGATATTGGCAAGTACCAGTCGAAAAGAGCAAACGAGATATCAGCTTTCTTAACACCAAGTGGACTATATCAGTTTAAAGTCATGCCATTTGGTATGAAGAATGCACCTGCGACATTTCAAAGACTGACAAAGTAATTGCGGGTCTAAGCAATTGTGTGGTTTATATTGATGATCTAACTGTTTTCAGTCAGATGAGGGAGGAGCATTTACAGCATCTGGAAGAATTATTTACTCGACCACAAGAAGCTAATTTGGTGATGAACTTGGATAAAAGTGAATTTGCAAAAGCTTAAGTTACACATCTAGGCCATCCCATTGGACATGGTAAGATGGCTCCGAGAGATGCGAAAGTCAAGGCTATCGTGGATTTCCCATTGCCTACAACAAAACGAAAAGTTTTGAGATTTCTGGGCATGAGTGGATTTTACTGGAAATTTGTACCAAATTTTAGCCAAATGGTTGCTCCACTGACTGAACTATTAAAAAACAAGAAGTTTCAATGGACACACAGACCATCATCCTTTGAAGTTTTTGGACAAATTTCGAGACAAAAGTGCAAGACTTTTCTGATGGAGTCTATTATTACAACCATTTAATCTACATATACATATTGCTGGAAGAGAAAATCTGTTCGCAGATGCATTATCAAGAATTTGAAGCTTAAAGGAAAATGGGGCATTTAAAACAAAACCTGGACACTGAACTGGAGTGATTTCTGTTGATACCAAGGGCTTGTGTATATATATTATGTTAGTGCATGCATCTGGTAATGTAATAGGGTAGTGATTATAGGAGATAGTGTGATATGGGTTATTAAAATTAAACCGTCTTTTAGAATTATGACGGTTCATTTTCTGATCGAGGGGGATGTCATGAAGCTATTAATGTATATAATATTTTGAAAGATATTTTTCTTTTAAAATTAAGTTTTAGTCTATGGGTGTGTCTTAATTGAGTTAAAGCCAACTAGTCTGGGTGCTTTGATGGGTACTAGTTTTGATATGCAAGAGAGATAGTGTGCATTTGCATTTTTTGAATAGAGCATTCAAGAAGTAGGGTGAAAATTGACACCTTTCTAGCAGCTACCAAGCAATATGTTTATATTACTAATAAAGTTGGTACTATGAAAGGGTTTTTATTGTTAGAGAGGTTTAGTTCAGAGGTTGTTAATACAATGAGAATTAACATTCGATGGAGCTGGTAGGTATAACTTCAGTAGTTTTCGGGTGTGCAGAGCAGAGGCAATGTGAGATCAAAAGGCAGCTGCAAGCCTCCAACTGGCCCTACAGGAACCAAGTGAAAGAACCTCATTTTGAATTCATAAGGTGAAAATGCTTTGCCTGGTGTTTGTTAAGTCTATGGGTTGCTGTTGCCTTAATGGAGATTAGTTTGGAAATTTGTTAAAAGTTATGATAGTGTAATTTGTAACCATGTGTATATCTATTCTAACCTGTGTAAATTAATTAAATGTTTCCTTTAGTTTAATGTAAAACCTCGAGAACTGTGGTCTGACTCCTGCTTTTAGAGTCGCATCTCAAGCATAACACTTAAAATCATAGGTTATGACAGTTGTTTAAAGTTTCTCTCTGGGATTTTTAAATAAATCCGCATTACCAGCTGCATCGGTCATAACAGGCGGTAGGACATATTGAGAAAGTGGTTAGCAAAGCATATGGAATCTTGGACTAGAGAGATAGAGATATTGAGTATACAAGCAGAGAAGTTATGCCGAACTTATATAAAGCTCTGGTTTGACCGCAATTAGAGTACTATGTCCAGTTCAGCCTGCCGCCGTGATCTTCTGGTCCCATCGCAAGTCAATGGGCTTCTGGCTGGAGCACCGCCTCGCCCGCTATGGGTCCCACCCACAACGGGGCCGGAAAACCACTGTCCTGGTCTCCACACTTAAGTGAAGTAGTGTAAATGATAAGTTGAAATCCCCGTGGTGCCATTAATTGGGTCAAGGTTAATTGGGTTAGCTGGATCAATGTGGCCAGAGAAACTCTGTCTTAACAATTGAGATATTCAATTAATAATTGGGTTAGCTGGAATAACGTGTTCACAAATACATGCAGTTCATAGCACCCTCGCCTTTGAATCAGAGGGTTGTGGGTTCATGTCCCACTCCCAGAAACCAAGAACTGTGATTGTACTCAAAAAGAGTTGCAATCTGTGACTGTTGATAACTCGAAAGAGTTTCACAAATACATGCGAGTATCTAAGAATCTGTACGGAGAACCCAGGATGGAAGTGCGCGGTGGGGTTAGAGCACTTAATGTAACAAATGCAATTGGGTCTGACACACTGGATGGAGAAAAAAAATTAATTAAAGCTGCTTGATGGACCGAGCACAGTATAATAGCGCACTTGAGGAACTGAGCGCAGGATACCCAAAAAATTAGGAAGAATTGGACTGGGGCTCAGAGGGGTCCATCACTAAATTTGTTATGGATAAACATAAGAAACAAATTAGGCCCATGCAGAAAGATGGATGGGATCCAGGTGGGACCCCGGAAGTCCAGAAGACGTGGTGGAAGGGACAAAGGAAAGATAAAGGGGAAAACAGGACAATAATTACTAAAAATATTTATCTGAACTTATGTCAGAAACACAAAAACATGCTCAGAATCAAAGGCAGACATCAGCAAATGTAGCAGCCGCACGACCAATGAGTAACCAAGATGACGATAGTGACAGTGACTGAGATGACAAAGACGAAAGATATTTGAAAAGAGATGCCGCCGAGAAATGGTGGGGTGGAATGAGGGCTGGAAAAAGCGATCTCCTCTGCCCTACAATGAAGCTAGGGATAATAAGCCATCTGCACCACCAATCGGAATGGCGCCAGTTAACCAACAAGGAAGGAGAATTAAAAGGGGAAATTGTGTGTGCATCAGCTGTAGGGATAGTTGTAATTCTTGTGTATGTCTGATTTCCCTGTGTGTTTCTAAGACAGTTTCATATATTTGTCACTGACTTGATCAACTCCTTGTGGTCTGGTTCTGTATGTTGTTTCCAGTTGATTAAGGAGTGAATGCAATTCTTTTTGCAATGGCACTTTGGGGCAGTGTGGCTGTGATTGTAAACTTTGTTGCTTTGATTATTCTGCAAGTCAACTCTTGAAGACTCTCCCTTTGTCTCCCGTATGCTGTGTGAGGCAGATGTAAAAGTTTTCTTGAGTTTTTACTTAGTTGTTTCAAAAGGTACCTTGAAGAAAGAACTGGGACTCATGCCTTAAGTTATCTTTTTGCTTTCTTTTTTAAAAAAACACATGCTATTTGTTTTGTTTTGATTTAGTTTTAAGGTGTAAGGTAAAGTGTATGAAAGAGAACGCCAGGTACAGTGCGGGAAGCTTCCGGAGAGAATGTGTGTGTGTAATAAAGATTTTGTGTGGATGTTGTACGTTTTAAGTTTTTTCCTGAAATTGAGATTCTGAAATACTAAGTTTTAGCACTTTCCAGTTTAAAAGAAATTTCACAATGGGAAGTGTTATCTAGGTTAAGGGAGAAGTAACTGAAACAAAGTAAACATTTTAAATTATAAATTTGAGTTGAATTTCAGGTCAAAGTTCTAATTAGAATTTTATTTTGCTAAACATGTGGGAATCTTAATCCAGACATAAAACTAACTCACACGCGAGGGCCTAAATTTGGAGGCAGTTAATTGGAACTTACAAAAAACCCAAACTGTTTGTTTCAAGCTCAGACTACCTAAAAAAGAGTTTAATAGTTGGGAAAATAGGGGCAATTTGAAATGGAGTTGAATAGCTCCATCCCTTTTACAGGGATACATGAAATTTTGTTTTTATAAACTGATAATATGTATTTGGACTAAACTAACTAATTTGGCCTTAAGCCAAATGAATCTTGTATTTTTTTTTAAACTAGGCGGACTATGCAATTAGCACAGCAAGCAACTGTAACATCTTTAGAAGTCAAGGAACTTTATCACAGTATTGTGATAATTTGAACTGAAGGTTTTGCCTTTTAAAAAAAGTGGCCTTAACACATGCAGATTTGTTACTATTTATTATGTTTCAACACTTGGTGTTTGTAAATTAGTGTAGTTGACTTGATTCCTACAACAGCATACACTCCTGTCTCTGATAAACTGATTTTAAAAACACCAAGCCTGGATATAATTTTTGAAATTTAAATTGATAATTTAAATTGGTATGAGTTGCTGTTCCATGCACTCCAAGAGAAAGGGAATTTGTGTTTATAGAGATCAATGGAATTTTTCAAGGAAAAGTTAATAAAAATAGTTCAGGTAGAGCAAGGAAGAATCTTTTTATTGTAAGAGAAATAAATTGAACACACATTTAGAAAACAATATTATTGTTTGAGTTTTGGACAAGTTGCATGGAAACAATATATCGTAATGATTTGGTGGGTTGCCTAGTGAAATGTTATCTAAGATACAGAACAAGCGAACATGTATCATCTGTCCTTTTAATTTTAAGCATTTATATGCTGCTAGTTTGGGAATTAACAGTACTCCTGTAAGTGAATAAGGGATGTTGTTCAATGAGGTGATTTGCATGAATAATAATGGGGTTTTATCATCAGTGGCTCTCTGGGTTTATGGAATGGAGACCAAATTACAAAAAAAAGTAAAGTATGTGCAGATCACACCACTCAGGAACTAAAGAAAAGAAAGAAATACACTAGTGATGAGATAATGGAGGAGTAATTACGGTCTTGTCCTGCAGGAAACTTGAGGCTCTAAGAATGTTTTTTTTTGAACGGTTAAAATAATCCTCATGAGAGTTAAACATGCTAGTAGGTATGTGCAAAGGTGGAATAAGAGATTTCCTTATAGCTCAACTAACTAACTTCTATTTTGAACTAGTCTGGATCTACACCGCTGGACGAAGACAAAAGCAAGAATTATTATCTAAGGAATTAAATGAATAAATTAATAGGGCATGTTAAGGCCAGAATCGGATGGAATGTTTGATTTCTGGAAGGAAAAAAAGGGACAAACATTATTGTTGTAGTGGGCAGTAATTTCTTCAATGCTCATGTATAAGATAATAGCTAATGGAATGTGTAAATTTTATGAAGAAAAGCGCTTGAGGGTAGGAGATAAATTTGAGAAAGAACACATCATAACAAATTGGGATCAAACATCATGGGTATGACCCATGTAAATTTAGTGAACATCAAGAAAGCGCAGATTAGACCAGTAGTTTGGCAATTTTCTCTTGGTAATGTTTGTGTCCTTGTTTGAGTTTTTTTTTTAAAACAATTGAATGGCAATTGATGTACTGACCATCACTGAAGGTATTGGGACCATGAAGGAGGTGGTCAGCAAAGACTTGGCCCACACACACATATACATGGCTTGAACTTTCGATAAGATTATGTGAAGTCCAGAAAGAGCAACACGATATTGGGATTCCAATACAAGTGTGTAGTTGTGGTTAGACATGAGTCTGTCACATAAATATGGAGTGACTAACATGTGAAAGTGCATGGCACTGAAGAATGGATTCCACACCTGTTTAGCTACTGGACTATGGCACGACATGGTTAAGGCAGTCAGAATAATACAAAGGAGTTTTTAGATTATCAAGGCATTGACACATACTTCCTAGAGAAACTGATTTCATAACAATTGGAATAAGATTTAACACAAGAGTAGAGGGCATAGAACAAAGTTAATGGAGTTTGTGTTGGGTAATTAAAGGGTTAGGAAAATAATGAAGGGAAAATAAGGGAATACGTACAAGATGGATACAAGTAAGGGAAGAACTAGTGGATTGGGACTAGAACTTGGAGTTTTAGAACAGGCCAAGGAGGAGTTCTGAACAATTATTGGAAAAAGGTTGCTTATAAACTGAGCAGTATAATCCCAGCAATAAAGGAGAATTGCAGTGACCGCCCAACATCGGTCACTTGGGCCAAGCATAAACTGCAGCAGCTGATCGATGATTATAAAAATCACATCACTCCTGGGATTGAGAAACCAAAGGGAAGAAGGAAGCGTGGTGTCCTTGGGATATCGGGGGTTTACTTGACAGTGCTAATTCAGCCCTAAACTCTTGTATAAATGACTATTCCTCGTAGGACGCAGGAAATTGCTGGACTTCAGTTTGCAGCCCGAGGGGCCAAATATGCTCTTACAATTGTAGATTTACAAGGAATAGGATTACTCAAAGGATTAAGACTGTTGGGCTGATCTATAATAGGCTCGGCTGGCTCACAATCTAAGGGTCAAGCCTGTGCTGTGTTAGCCCAAAATCTTGTTGAAAACAGAATAGCAGATATTGAAGATATCAGATTTGGAACAGTGCCCAGGGTACACTGAAATTGGTAGCTTGAGCCTGATTAACCTGTCACCAGAGTCCAGATAATTATTGTGACAGTGAGTGCAGGGTGGCGAGGTGGGGGGATGCAATGCAAACAATGCCCTCAAGTTTTTGTTAATCATGCCCCAAGGGGAGCATAAAGTTAAGTCCCTAGGAGTGGCACAGGGCGCGTTGGTATATAAATTGGCTCACATGGATATGTAACAAATGGAACTGATGGTATGTTGGCTCATGACTATGGATGAGTGCTGTGTGGAATCACATTATATCATGTGCACCTACATTACTTCAGGGCCACTAGGCAACAACTCTACTGTAACAATCTCGGTGGAACCACTGAAGGGGCCTTTCGAGCAGTCCAGACATCCCCATCTCAGTGGTGCTTACTAACCAACTAAAAGAACTATCTCTATGGGGGATTGAGTTGCCTGAACAATAACACGTTCTGCCTCCAAGTTTCAGATTCATTCGCCCTGGAAGATTTTCATCTGGCAGACAAAGCCTTGATGAGAATGATCTTCAACCCGTAGTGAGAATGATAAGCTACGCACAGATGACACACCAGAGAAAGCTGCCTATATGGCAGTAAAGAAAGCACATGGATCACCAAGGACTTCCTAACCCGTAGCCAACAAGTAACCACAATAGAAGAATTATGGTGCAACTGACCACCAAAGTGGCAAAAGACTAGAAGACTCAGCCAGTGGCAGCACTAGAACCAACCACTTGTCATATAACTGGTGGGAAGTGGGCCGTATGGCCGCCGGAACTGCCTCTGCAATCATCTTGATCATCAGCATCTACATTTGTTACTATCAAAAGGCAATGATTACGCACATCGTGCAAATGGTAACAATGTCAAATAGGGCTTGCCCCGGTCCTGACCACTCTGATACCACTCTCTAGGGAAATCTAATTATTGAGAAGAGATTGAAAGCCCAGATTCAACCCTATCAATTGGATACAGGAAAGATCATAAGAGGCCAAACTATTTTAGAATGCAAAACTCGTGAGAGTCCAGCAGGATTCCTGAACACCTTCATTAGCATTCTCAGAGTGGCTCCCTGGCCAGTAGTATAGCCAGGGTCCAAAAGGGGAGACTGAAGTAGTGTAAGTAATAAGTTTAGTAGTGTAAGCAATAAGTTTGAAATCCCCATATGGCCATTAATTGGGTCAAGGTTAGTTGGGTTAGCTGAAACAATACGGCCAGAGAAACTGTCTTATTGATTGATTGCTGCAATTGTTAATTGGATAAACTGGAATAACATGTTCACGGAAACTTTGTCTTATGATGCATAGCTTCCTCTATGGGGGAAGTCTAAATATGGCTACTGTAACCATTGATTAGAAGAGAAGGACTCTCCTTTGCATGCATGCTTAACAACCCAGTTTAATTCTACTCCCTTTGGATTCCGTGTGGTGACTGACATACCCCAGAACAGAAAGACGTGATTGTCCTTGAGGGGGTGCACAGGAGATTTACCAGAATGGTTCCAGGGATGAAGGATTTTAGCTACAAGGTTTGGGTTGTTTTCCTTGGAGCAGAGATTAAGGGGAGATTTGATAGAGGTGTACAAGATTATGACAGGTTTAGATAAAGTAGACAAAGAAAATATGTTTCCATTAGTTGATGGTACAAGGGCTAGGGGACACAGATCTAAGGTTTTGAACAAGAGATGCAGGGATGATGTGAGGAAAAGCTTTTTACCCAGCAAGCGGTAATGACCTGGAATTCACTGCCTACAAGAATGGCAAAAGCAAAGACAATGAATGATTTCAAAAGGAAATTGGATGGGTAAATTGAGGGAAATAAACCTGCAGGGCTACAGGTAGAGATCAGGGGAATGGAACTGAGTGGATTGCTCTACAGAGAGCCAGTATGGATTTGATGGTCTCTATGTGCCGTAATGACTATGACTCCTACAAAGACTTGACTAGTCTCATTTTAGAATTCTGCTCATCAACCTTGATACCAAAACTCTACCTAGAATTATCTCCTAAAAAGACTAAGGGGATTTAGTACAAATGGATATTTGAGAGTAGTCTTCCAGAATTCAGCACAAATTACATTTTTGATTCACAATTTATGCACCCAGAATCAAAATTTGCTTACCATAATAGTAACTTCCCTTTTGCAGATGTTCAGGTCATCCGCATCATTAACATACATGCGTTTCAGGGCACAGCGTACTCCACTGTGAGTTCGAGCTAAGAACACCAAGGAGTATCCACCTATAACATTTAAAAAAAAGATTTTAATGCAACTCAAAGCAATTACTTCAGACAAAAAGCACTTTGTGAATTGCACAAATTTAAAAACTCTGACTCCAGTGTTCTACCTTAATAGCATTCACATAGGAACATTGGACTTAGGAACAGGAGTAGGCCATTTGGCCCCTTAAGCCTGCTCCACCATTCATTAAGATCCTAGCTGATCCGGTTGTGGTCCCAATTCCACTTTCCATCTGCCCCCTTGAACCCTTGACTCCCTTGTCGATCAAAAATCTGTCTAACTCTTCCTTGAATAAATTCAATGACCCAGCCTCACTGCACTCTGGGGAAGAGGATTCCACATACTAACGATGCTCAGAAAAAAAATTCTCCTCATCTCAACCTTAAAAGAGAGACCTCTTATTCGTAAGCTGTGCCCCCTAGTTCTAGTCTCCCCCATAAGTGGAAACTTCCTTCCGGTAATCTACCTTATCAAGTCTCGTCAGGATCTTATATGTTTCAATAAGATCACCTCTCATACTTCTAAACTCCAGTGGGTATAAACCCAACATGTTCAGCCTTTCTTCATAAGGTAAGCCCTTCACCCCAGGGATCAGTCACGTGAACACTCCCTTTACTGCTCCTAATGTAATTATATCTTTTTTTCAAATAAGAAAACCAAAATTGTACACAGTACTCCAGACGTGGTCTCACCCAATGCTCTACACAGCTGCAGAATGACTAAAAAAGTGAGAGAAAGTTGAGTATGAGAGAAAGCTGGCTATTAATATAAAAACAGATCGTAAAAGTTCCTACAATCATTTAAATGGGAAAAGACTAACGAAAAAGCTAGTTTTGGTCCTTTAGAGAGAGAGTCTGAGGAATTAATAACGGAAAACAAGGAACTGGCAGAGGTTATTTTGTGCTCGTCTTCACTGTAGAAGACTTAGAAAACTTCCCAAAGATACTTGAAATTCAAAAATTGAATGGGGAGGAGGAACTTTAAACAATCACCATCACTCTGGAAAAGGCGCTGAGAAAACTATCAGACCTAAAGGCTGACAAGTCCCTGGAGCAGCTGGCCTGCATCCTAGGGTTTTAAACATCTACATAGGAGGTTCATTGTTTTAATTGCTTTTATTACTTTGCTTTCCATAGAATCGGGAAGATTTAACAATATAATCCACTAGCCTCTCGCCCAGGTTTATAGGAATTAGTAAAACCCTGAAACAGTAGCTCCACAATTTTCCAGTCAACTTTCAAACACAAATTATCTTGTATTTATATAGTACTGTTAACGTAGAAATATAGAAACATAGGAAAACAAAAGCAGGAGTAGGTCATTGGGCCTTTCGAGCCTGCTCCGCCATTCAATATGATCATGGCTGATCCTCTATCTCAGCGCCATACTCCCACTCTCTCCCTATACCCTTTGATGCCTTTAGAGTCTAGAAATCTATTTCCTTCTTAAATATATTCAGAGACTTGGCCTCCACAGCCCTCTGTGGTAGAAAATTCCACAGGTTCACCACCTTCTAAGTGAAGAAGTTTCTCCTCATCCCAGTCCTAAATGGCCTACCCTGTACCCTGAAATTGTGACCCCCTTCTAGACAGCCCCCAGCCAGAGGAAACATCATCCCTGCATCCAGTCTGTCCAGCCCTGTCAGAATTTTATACGTTTCAAAGAGATCCCCTCCCATTCTTCTAAACTCCAGTGAATACAGGACTAGTCAGCCCAATCTTTCCTCATACGGCAATCCTGCCATCCCAGGAATCAGTCTGGTCAACCTTTGTTGCAGTCCCTCAATGGCAAATATATCCTTTCTTAGATAAGGAGACCAAAACTGCACACAATATCCCAGGTGTGATCTCACCAAGACCCTGTATAGCTGCAGTAAGGCATCCTTGCTCCTATACTCAAGTGCTTTTGCAATGAAGGCCAGCATACCATTTGCCTTAACTGCTTACTGCACCTGCATGCTTGCTTTCAGTGACTGTGTTCAAGGACACCCAGGTCCCTTTGTACATCAACATTTCCCAATCTATCACCATTTAAATAATACTCTGTCATTCTGTTTTTCCTACCAAAGTGGAAAACTTTACACTTATCCACATTATACAGCATCTGCCATGTATTTGCCCACTCATTCAATTTGTCTAAATTACCATGAAGCCTCTTAACATCCTCCTCACCATTCACATTCCCACCTAGTTTTGTCTCATAAGAGACATATTAACATAATAAGACATCCCAAGGCACTTCACAGGAACATTACTGCACAAGATTTGTCACCAAGCCAAATGGAGATACTCAACAGATAGATTTTCAGGAGTGTCTTAAAGGAGGAAAGAGAAGTGGAGAGGTTAAAGGAGGAATTCCACGGCTTGATAGCTGAAGGCAGGCCACCAATGGTAGACCGATTAAAATTTGGAATGCTCAAGAAGCCAGAATCAGGGAACACTTCTAGAAGATTGCTAGGGATTTTTTTTTTCAGGATATACAATAAAAGCAGTCCAGATTTAAGTTTACAGCCGCAACATGGTCCATTACTCACTCCTGTTCTATTGTGGAGGCTTATAAGTTTGAGACAACTGCTCAATGGAGGGCAAATACCAACACAGACCGGCTGGACTAAACAACAATTTATGAGTTGCAATTTTCATGCAATTCCTATGAAACAGTACTCCTCCATGATGATCATACATTGGCGTATGCTTGGAGTGAAGCGAGGTGCACACACTTGGTAAGGGAACTTGAACATCAAGACTTGCTCAGTCATGCCTTTACTAATTGAGCTAGCCAAGTCTTGAGCATAGCTGTTCGACTCGACCTGTATCAGGTCAATACAAGCAGGTAATCCTCCTGATATCATCCTCACGAATGTACCCATCACAGACACGACCATTCATAGGCATTGGTAGGAGTCACCACCAGAAAGCCTCTTCTCCACGGAGTGGACATCCTCCAGCATGCAGAGTGGCAATGTGCAATCACTGCATAAATTGAGACAGCCGGAAGAAATAGATGATAAAAGATGGGAAAAGGCTTGAATCGACCATAAACACTGGCATGGACTGCCTGAGTTGAATGGCCTGTTTCTGTACCATTAATCCCAATTAATCATATGTATTCTTCAGTTGCCTGGATGAATGCAGCTCCACCAACCCTGAAGAAGCTCAACACCATCTTAAACAAAGTAGCCCATGTGATCGGCACACCATCCACCACTGCTGCACAGTGTCAGCAATGTGTACCATCTACAAGATGCATGGCAGCGATTCAACAAGGCTACTTTGACAGCACTTTCCAAACCCACGACCTCTACCACCTAAAAGGATGAGCATCAGGCATATGGGGTCACCACCAATTTCCTCTCCAAGTCACTCATCATCCTGACTTGAAACTATATCGCCATTCCTTCACTATTCCTTAGTCAAAATCCTGGAATTCCCTCTCTGACAGCACTGCAAATGTCCCCTACATCACATGGACTGCTGCAGTTCAAGGCAGCAACTCACCACCACCATCGCAAGAGCAATTAGGGATGGGAAACAAATGTTGACCTTTCCAGAATGCCCACTTCCCAAGAGCAAATTAAAACTGTTCAATTATGTCCAATCCACACGAGATAAGAATAAATCCAACTTTCCTATATATTAACCCATCAGACTCAGCTCAATCATCAGTCAGGTGATAGAAGGTGTCAAAGCCAACATTAAGTGACACCTACTCACCAATAACTTGTTTCCCGCTCCTCACTTCGGGTTCCACCAGTATTACTGGGCTCCAAGCCTCAGCACAGTTTTGATCCAAGCATGAACGTACCTTAAAGTGCAGCACTCTCTCATGTGTTCGTCTCCCGAGTGGAATTTTACCCCACTGACTTTGATGTTGGGCTCAATTTCCTCTATGATTAAAAAGATGCTATGACCTCAAGCTCGTATTAACAAAAATAATAAGAAATAGAAACAGCAGGAGGCCGTACAGCCCCTTGAGCCTGCTTTGCCATTCAATAAGATTGTGGCTGATTGATCTATGATCTCAATTCCACTTAGCCACCCACCGTCCTCGATTCCTCGAGAGTCCAAAAATCTATCTCAATCTTGAATTTACTCACTGATTGAGCACGCAAAGCCCTCTCGTGTAGGGAATTCCAAAGATTCAAGCTCTCTGAGAAGAAACATTTTTCAACTCAGCCTTAAATTACCCTGTAATCTAAGACTATGTCCCCAGTTCTAGGCTTTCTAACCTGGGGAAATTATCTCTCAGCACCTATGCTATTAAGTCCCCTCAGAAACTTATACAATTCAAGGTGATCACCTCTCATTTTTCTGAACTAAAGGTATAAGCTTAATCCACTCAGCCTCTCATCATAGAATATCCCTCTCATCCCAGGAATAAATCTAGTGACCCTCGTTGCATCACCTCCAAGACAGGTATGTCTTTCCTTAGATGAGGAGACCACAACCCTGCTCAATGCTCCACATGTTATCTCACCAAAGCCCTGTAGGAAGACTTCCTTACTATTTTACTTCAACCCCCTTACAATAAAGGCCAAAATGGCATTTGCCTTCCTAATTGATTGCTGTACCTGCATGCAAACTTGGGTGCTTCTTGGATGACACCCAAATCCTCACCCAATATTTAAAAGTTTCTCACTATTTAAAACATTCTGCTTTTCTATTCTTCTTGCATCTATACTGCATCTCATATGTTATTGCCCACTCATTTAACTTGTCCGTAAGCATACAAAGCGGCGAAGAGGAGTGGGAAACCAGGGGATTGGGAAGCCTACAAAGACCAACAGAGGACAACTAAAAAAGAAATAAGGAGGGAGAAGATTAAATATGAGGGTAAATTAGCCAGTAATATAAAAGAAGATTGCAAGAGTTTTTTTTAGATATATAAAGGGTAAGAGAGAGGCAAAAGTGGACATTGGGCTGCTGGAAAATGACGCTAGAGAAGTAGTAGTGGGGAACAAAGAAATGGCAGAGGAACTGAATAGGTACTTTGCATCAGTCTTCACAGTGGAAGACACGAGTAACATCCCCAAAGTTCAAGAGAGTCGGGGGGGGGGGGGCAGAGGTGAGTATGGTGGCCATTACCAAGGAGAAGGTGCTAGGAAAACTGAAAGGTCTGAAGGTGGATAAATCACCTGGACCAGATGGATTACACCCCAGAGTTCTGAAGGAGATAGCTGAAGAGATAGCGGAGGCGTATGTGGTGATCTTTCAGGAATCACTGGAGTCAGGGAGGGTCCCAGAGGACTGGAAAATCGCTAATGTAACCCCCCTGTTTAAGAAGGGAGTGAGGCAAAAGACAGGAAATTACAGGCCGATTAGCCTGACCTCGGTCGTTGGTAAGATTTTAGAGTCCATTATTAAGGATGAGATTTCAGAATACTTGGAAGTGCATGATAAAATAGGGCAAAGTCAGCATGGTTTCATCAAGGGGAGGTCATGCTTGACAAATCTGTTAGAATTCTTTGAGGAGGTAACGAGCAGGTTAGACAAAGGAGAGCCAATGGATGTTATCTACTTGCACTTCCAGAAGGCCTTTGACCAGGTGCCGCACAGGAGGCTGCTCAGTAAGATAAGAGCCCATGGTGTTAGAGGCAAGGTACTAGCATGGATAGAAGATGGGCTGTCTGGCAGGAGGCAGAGAGTGGGGATAAGGGGGTCCTTCTCAGGATGGCGGCCGGTGACTAGTGGAGTTCCGCAGGGGTCAGTGTTGGGACCACAACTTTTCACTTTATACATTAATGATCTAGATGAAGGAACTGAGGGCATCCTGGCTAAGTTTGCAGATGATACAAAGATAGGTGGAGGGACAGGTATTATTGAGGAGGCGGGGAGGCTGCAGAAGGATTTGGGCAGGTTAGGAGAATGGGCAAAGAAGTGGCAGATGGAATATAACGTGGGGAAGTGTCAGGTCATGCACTTTGGTAGGAAGAATAGAGGCATAGACTATTTTCTAAATGGGGAGAGAATTCAGAAGTCTGGAGTGCAAAGGGGCTTGGGAGTCCTAGTCCAGGATTCTCTTAAGGTTAACTTGCAGGTTGAGTCGGTAGTTATGAAGGCAAATGCAATGTTGGCATTTATTTCGAGAGGACCAGAATATAAAAGCAGGGATGTGCTACTGAGGCTTTATAAGGCTCTGGTCAGACCACATTTAGAATATTGTGAGCAATTTTGGGCCTCATACTTCAGGAAGGATGTTCTGGCCCTGGAGAGGGTCCAGAGGAGGTTCACGAGAACGATCCCAGGAATGAAAGGCTTAACATATGAGGAACGTTTGAGGACTCTGGGTCTATACTCGATGGAGTTTAGAAGAATGAGGGGGGATCTGATTGAAACTTACAGAATACTGAAAGGCCTGGATAGAGTGGACGTGGGGAAGATGTTTCCATTAGTAGGAGAGACTAGGACCCGAGGGCACAGCCTCAGAGTAAAGGGAAGACCTTTTAGAACAGAGATGAGGAGAAACTTCTTTAGCCAGAGAGTGGTGAATCTATGGAATTGATTGCCACAGAAGGCTGTGGAGGCCAGGTCATTGAGTGTATTTAAGACCGAGATAGATAGGTTCTTGATTGGTATGGGATCAAAGGTTACGGGGAGAAGGTGGGAGAATGGGATTGAGAAACTTATCAGCCATGATTGAATGGCGGAGCAGACTCGATGGGCCGAATGGCCTAATTTCTGCTCCTATGTCTTATGGTCTTGCAGCCACTGTGTCTTCCTCACAGATTACTGTCCTACCTAGTTTTGTATAATGAGCAAACTTGGGCACGTTACTTGTTGTATCTTCATCTAAATCATTAATATAGATGGCAAATAGCTGAGGTCCCCCACAATGATGCTAACAGTACTCCACGGCCTGCCAAATTGAAAACATCCCATTTATCCTACTCAGCTTTCTGTTCATTAATTAAGCTTCTACCCATGTTAATATACTACCCCACAACACATTAGCCCTTATGTTGTGTGCTAACCTGCTTTGGCACCTTGTCCAATACCTTTTGGAAATCCAAATATACTGCATCCACTGGTTCCCCTTTATCTGTCAGTCACAGCCTCAAAAGCTCCAACAGACTTGTCAGACACTATTTCTCTTTCGTGATGCCACGCTGGCTCTGCTTCATCAGATTCTGGCTTTCTAAGTGCCTTAATACCTCCTTAATAGATCCCAGTATTTTCCCGGCGACTGATGCCAGGCTAACTGGCCTATAGTTCCTGGTTTTCTTGCTCCTTCCAATCAAAACGTTTACTACTTCCAAACTACTGGGGCTATTCCTGAGTCCAGAAAATTATGGAGGATCATCACAGTGCATTTGCCATCTCTGCAGCTACCTTATTTAGAACCTGGAATGTACACCGTGAAGTCCAGTGGATTTGTTGGCTTTTAATCCCATTAGTTTCGCTAATAGTTTTTCCCTACTGGTAGCTACTTTAAGTTCCTTACTTACATTAGCCTCTTGATTCCCCACTATATGTGGTATGCTTTTTGTGTCTGCGACTGTGAAGACAGACAAAATATTGTTTAACGTTTTACTATTTTCTTATTCCCTATTACAATTAAACATAAGGACCAACATGTACTTTTGTTACTCTCTATTCACATACTTGCAGAATTTTTTTACAATTTGTTTTTAAATTTAAGAACATAAGAAATAGGAAGAGTGTACCATACAGCCATTCCAGGCTGCTTCACCAGTCAATACTATCATAGCCGATCTTCAGCTTTTCCACCCACTTCCTATATTCCTTGATTCACTGAGACGCCAAAAATCCATATCAGCTTTAAACATATTCAATAATAGAGCATCCATAACCCTCTGGGGTAGTGAATTCCAAAGATTCACAACCTTTGAGCAAAGAAATTTCTCATCTGAGTCCGAAATGATCTGCCCCTTATCCTAAGGCTGTGCCCCTGTGTTCTAGATTGACCAGCCTGGGGAAACAACTTCATAGTGTCTACCGTGTTAAGCCTCATCAGAATCTCATTTCTTTCAATGAGATCACCTCTCATTCTTCTAAACATCAGAGAATATAGACACAATTTACTCAACCTATCATCATAGGACAACCATCTCATACCAGGGACCAATCTAGTGAACCTGCACTGTAATGCCTCCAAAGCAACTATATCCTTCCTTAAATATGGGGACCAAAACTGTGCACAGTATTCCAGGTGTGGTCCCACCATAGTTCAACACAATTGTATCAAGACCTCCTTATTCTTGTACTTCAATATCCTTACAATACAGGACAACATGCCACTTGCCTTCCTGATTGCTTGCTGTACCTGCGTGCCAATGTTCCATGCACCTTGTATGATGAGAACACTCAAGTCCCTCTAAACATCAACATTTACAAGTTTCACAGCTTTTAAAAAAAATTCTGCTTTTCAATTCTTACTATCCAAGTGAATAACCTCACACTTCCCCAGATTATACTCTATCTGCCACTTTGTTGCCCGCCCACTTAACCTGTCTCTATCTCTTTGCAGCCTCTTTGTGTCCTCCTCAGTTTGCATTCCCATCTTACTTTGTATTGTCAGCAAACTTAGATACTTCACTCTCCGTCTCTTCATCCAAGTCAATAATATGGATTGTTAATCGCTGAAGCCCCAGCACTGATCCTTGTGGCATTCCACTAGTTACAGCTTACTAACTTGAAAATTAATCCCCACTCTTCGCTTCCTGTCCGTTAACCAAGCCTTTACCCATGCTAATATATTACCCTCAACTCCATGAGCTCTTTTCTTGTGCATTCACTTTCTGTGTGCCACCTTATGGAATGTCTTTTGCAAATAAAAGTATCTACTGGTTCCCCTTTATTTACCCTACTAGTTACATCCTCAAAAACTCTCAAACTTGTCAAACACAACCACCCTTTTGTAAAACCATGTTGATTCTGAATGATTATGCTATGATTTTCAAAGTGCACTATTAAGACTTCTTTAATAATAGATTCCAGCAGGTTCCCAGTGACTGATGTCGGGCTAACTGGCCATATTTCCCTGTTTTATCTCTCCCTCCTTTCTTGAAAAGCAGTTTTCCACTTGCTAACTTCCAATTCACTGGAACCTTCTAGAATCTAAGGAATTTTGTAAGATCATAACCAATGCATCCGCTATATTTGCAGTTATCTCTTTCAGAACTCTAGGTTGTGGATCATCTGGTCCTGGGGATTTGTCAGGCTTCAGTCCCTTAATTATCTTCAATACTTTTTCTTGGTTATGTTCGGTTCCTCACTCTTATTAGCTTCTAGGTTACCCTCTATTTCTGGTATGTAACTCTGTCTGCTACTGTGAAAACAGACAAAACATGTGTTGAAAGTCCCTGTCATTTCCTCATAAAAACTTCTTCTATCTGCCTCTAAGGGTCCAAACGCTTACTTTAGCGACTCTCTTCATTTTTATACACTTGTAAAAGCTCTTACAATCTATTTTCATTTTCCTGGCTCGTTTACTCATATTCTATTCTTACCCTTAACTTTGTGGTGGCCCTTTACTAGCTTCTAAAGCACTCCCAATCCCAAGATTTATTACAATTCTTTGCAAAATTATAAGCAGCTTCTGTTATTCTAATAACACTCTTAAGCTCCTTAGCAAGCCATGGACAGATCTTGCTGAGCCTTTGTTTTTCAATTAAATGTAATTTTGAATATTTTGAATAGTTTCTTTAAATGTTTCCAACTGTTTATTTACTGTCATACCATTTAGTCTATTTTAACTAAACAACCTTAACCAGCTCATGCCTCATTCCGATGTATTTAGCTTAAGTTTAAGACCTGGTTTGTGATTTGAGTATGTTGCTTTCATACTTAACATGGGACTCAGTTTATTATGATCACTAGTTCCCAGGAGATCTTTTACTTTGAGATTACTAATTAATCCTGCCTCATTATACAATAGGTCCAAAATAGCTTTATTTCTACTTGGTTTCAGTATTGGACCAGAAAACTGTCAGGGAAAAAAGTTCTACAAACTCTCTTCTAGATCACACTTGCCAATTTGATTGATCCAGTCAATATGAAGATTAAAATCCCCACAATTATTGCATTGCTTTTGTTACACACTCCAATAATTTCTTGTTTAATGCTGTCTAACGGTATAACTACTGTTACAGCATCTATAAATGACTCCCACCAGTGTTTTCTGATGCCTGCTATTCCTAATCTCCACCCATACTGAATCTACTTCATCATCCTTCCTTACTAAGGTCCTTATGTCATCCTTTATTATCGGGGCTACCCCATCTTCTTTGCCATGCTGCCTGTCTTTTCAAAATTGTGTGCGCCCTAGAATATTTATTTCTCAAACTTGATCACCATGTAAACATGTCTCTGCAATGGCGATGAGATCTAAACCGCTTATCTCTATTTGTGCCACGAGTTTATCTATCTTATTGCAGAAGTTTTGCGCATTCAGATAAAGAGCCTTTAGTTTCATTTTTTTTTTTACTACTATTCCCTGCAATTACATTACTCACTAATGCACAGTTACTTTTAAACTCATTGCCCTTTCTGCTCACCTTTATCTGCATCGCTACACTGTTTTGTTGCCTCGGCTTTTTTCTGTGAATTTCTAAATCTCTCTTCACCTGAACACTCACCCCCCCACCCACTAGTTTAAAGCCTTACCCATAGCCCTAATTATATGATTCATTACAACACTGGTCCCAGCCCAGTTTAAGTGGAATCCATCCCAACAGAACAGCTCTTTTTCCTGAGTACTGGTGCCAGTGTCCCATGAATACAAACCCTTCCTTCCAACACCACCCTTTGAGCCACATGTTTAATTCTCTAATCTGCTTGGCCTTTTGCCATTTGGCATGAGGCGCAGTAACAGAGATGATTAGCTTTGATGTTTGGTGTTTTAATTTAGATCCCCACTCCTCAAACTCCCAACAAAACATCATTCCTATATCTACCTATATCATTGGTTTGTTTGTGGACCTTGACAACTGGATGCTCCTGTTCCAGGTTCATCTCCAGCCACAAGGAGATGTCCTTAACCCTTGAACAGAGCAGGTAACAGAACCTGCAGCACTCCCAATCAAGGCTGCAGAGAACAGTATCTACCACCGCCACCCTGCCCCCCCATCCCACAATGTTGTCCCCTAACACCAACAAGTTCCATTTTGCTTCCCCCACTTGAATGGCATCTTGCACCATGATGCTCATCCATCCTGCAGTCTTTCTCCTCATCCACACAGGTAGCAAGCATATCATTCATATCTGTTGGTCGAAGTCAAAGGCTGAGGCTCCTCCATTTCTAGCTGCTGGATCCCATAGCTACCTGACTCTCAGTCACAACCTCCTCCTGACCACTGACCAACTCTAAAGTTCTACCTAGACTAAGGAGTATGACTGCCTCCTGAAAAAAAGTGTCCAGATAACTCTCCTGCTCTTTGATGCTCCCCAATATCAGCAGCTCAGACTCCAGCCAGTAACTCTGAGCCCAAGTTGCTCAAACCACAGACACTTACTGCATATGTGGAATGCTTTGTAGTCCTGGACAACCATATGTTGTAGTCACTGCTACTGCCAGGCAATTTCTATTAAACTAAGCTTAACATGCTTGCAGTTTTAAAGTTTTAAGCCAGAGCTTATTGTTGATCTAAAGTTTAGTTCAAGTAAAGCTTAACAGAGATATCCCACCTATGCTAAATTCCCGACTTAGTACTCATTCCTGGTCACGCTCAGGCCTCATCTCATTTTGTGCTTCCCTTGAAGATTAATGTCCCCACGATTATTACACAGCCTTTGTTACATGCTCCAATAATTTCTCGTTTAATACTCTGTCCAGTAATAACTACTGTAAAGGGGCCTATAAACTATTCCCCTCAACATTTTCTGACCTTTGCTACTTCTAATCCGATCTCCTCTAGTGATTCTAATTCACGATCTTCTGAGCCAAGATCTTTTCTCACTACTATCCATTATTTCATTCTTTACTGTCAAGGGTACCCCTCTACCTTTTCTATTCAGTCTTTCTTTTTAAAATAAAAACAGAATTACCTGGAAAAACTCAGCAGGTCTGGCAGCATCGGCGGAGAAGAAATCAGTTAACGTTTCGAGCCTTCATGGCCCTTCGGCAGAACTGAAGCATAGTTAGAAGAAGGGAGAAATATAAATTGGTTTAAGGTGGGGGGGGGGAAGAGACACATTGAGGGTGTGGTGATTGTGGAGATGAGCAGATAATCAAAAGATGTCACAAACAAAAGGGTCAAAGAGGTGTCGAAGGTGGTGACATTTGTCTGAGAAAAGTGCTAATTAAGAATGGAAGACAGGACACTCAAAGTACAGCTCTAGTGGGGGTGGGGTGGAAAGACTAACAAGGTTTTAGTTTAGATTTAAAAATAATGGAAATAGGTGGGGAAAGAAGAATCTATATAAATTAGTGAAAAAAAAAGGGGGAGGGGGGAGAAACGGGGTGGGGATGGGGAGGGGGAGTTTAAGATCTAAAGTTGTTGAATTCAATATTCAGCCCGGAAGGCTGTAAAGTGCCTAGTCGGAAGATGAGGTGCTGTTCCTCCAGTTTGCGTTGGGCTTCACTGGAACAATGCAGCAAGCCAAGGACAGACATGTGGGCAAGAGAATAGGGTGGAGTGTTAAAATGGCAAGCAACAGGGAGGTTTGGGTCTTTCTTGCGGACAGACCGCAGGTGTTCCGCAAAACGGTCGTCCAGTTTGCGTTTGGTCTCTCCAATGTAGAGGAGACCGCATTGGGAGCAACGAATGCAGTAGACTAAGTTAGGGGAAATGCAAGTGAAATGCTGCTTCACTTGAAAGGAGTGTTTGGGCCCTTGGACGGTGAGGAGAGAGGAAGTGAAGGGGCAGGTGTTGCATCTTCTGCGTGGGCATGGGGAGGTGCCATAAGTGGGGGTTGAGGAGTAGGGGGTGATGGAGGAGTGGACCAGGGTGTCCCGGAGGGAACGATCCCTACGGAATGCCGTCAGGGTGGGTGAAGGGAAGATGTGTTTGGTGGTGGCATCATGCTGGAGTTGGCGGAAATGGCGGAGGATGATCCTTTGAATGCGGAGGCTGGTGGGGTGATAAGTGAGGACAAGGGGGACCCTATCATGTTTCTGGGAAGGAGGAGAAGGCGTGAGGGAGGATGCGCGGGATATGGGCCGGACACGGTTGAGGGCCCTGTCAACGACCGTGGGTGGAAAACCTCGGTTAAGGAAGAAGGAGGACATGTCAGAGGAGCTGTTTTTGAAGGTAGCGTCATCAGAACAGATGTGACGGAGGCAAAGGAACTGAGAGAATGGGATGGAGTCTTTACAAGAAGCGGGGTGTGAGGAGCTGTAGTTGAGGTAGCTGTGGGAGTCGGTAGGCTTGTAATGGATATTGGTGGACAGTCTATCATCATAAATTGAGACAGAGAGGTCAAGGAAGGGAAGAGAAGTGTCAGAGATGGACCATGTGAAGATGATGGAGGGGTGGAGACTGGAAGCAAAATTAATAAATTTTTCCAGGTCCCGACGAGAGCATGAAGCAGCACCGAAGTAATCATCGATGTACCGGAGAAAGAGTTGTGGGAGGGGGCCGGAGTAGGACTGGAACAAGGAATGTTCCACATACCCCATAAAGAGACAGGCATAGCTGGGGCCCATGCGGGTACCCATAGCCACACCTTTTATTTGGAGGAAGTGAGAGGAGTTAATGGAGAAATTGTTCAGTGTGAGAACAAGTTCAGCCAGACGGAGGAGAGTAGTGGTGGATGGGGATTGTTGGGGCCTCTGTTCAAGGAAGAATTTTAGCTTTTAGCTTTCTTTTTAAAATGTTGTGTACCCTGGAATATTTTTTTCCCAACCTTAGTAACCTTGTAACCATGGGCAGGATTTTGCCCTTGGCAGAGGTGCTCGGCTGGGATGGGCGGGAAGCCGCCCATCGCCCGCAATCGGCTCCGCACTGCGATTTCGTGCGGGCGGGCTAATTAAGACCCACCCTGCGTGGATCTTGAGCGGCAGCATTGAGTGCTGCCTGAAAAGGTGTGGGGCCCGGGGGGGGGAAAGAAAGAGAGAGAGAGAGAGAGAGACAGGCCTAGTGCACAGTTCACTCATGCGCGAAAAAGGGCACTTCAATCTCCCTGAGGCACAGAGCTGCCTCAGGGAGACTGAAGCACTGTGCAAAAAAGAGAGAATAAAAATTTAATAAAACATGCCTCCTCATGTAACTGTCACATGGGCTGGGACATGTTTTTAATTCAAAAATAAAGTTTTTACTTAACGTTTATTTGCTTTAGGGAACCTCATCCTGCTCTTGGATGAGGTTTCCTTAAAAAATGTAAAGGCTGCTTGGCCTTTTCACCTACCCGCCAACCGTTTGGTCGGACGGACAGCGTAAATTTAAATTTAATTAGATTGTTAATGGCCTTAATAAGCCTTTTAATTATCGGCGGGCACGCAGTCGACTCCGGCGAGCATCCATCGAACAAAATATCGCGCATCATTTTACAGTTGGGCATGCACCCGCATGCCAATTGTAATACTCCGCCCCATGTCTCTGTAATGGCAATTTTAGTTCATCTATCTTATCGCGGATGTTTTGCACATTCAGATGAAAAAAACTTTAATATTGTTTTACTACTATTATCCGCATGGATCTTACTCGCTGATGGCATTAAACTGTCTGATCCTGTTGAAGCCCAACGTAAACTGGAGGAACAGCACCTCATCTTCCGACCAGGCACTTTACAGCCTTCCGGGCTGAATACTGAATTCAACAACTTTAGATCTTAAACTCCCTCCCTCATCCCGTTTCTTCCCCCCTCCCTTTTGTTTTTTCCAATAATTTATATAGATTTTTCTTTTCCCACCTATTTCCATTATTTTTAAATCTATAACTGTAATATCCTGTCGTCAGTCTTTCAACCCGACCCCCACTAGAGCTGTACCTTGAGTGTCCTGCCATCCATTCTTAATTAGCACATTTTCTTAGATAATATCACCACCTTTAACACCCCTTTGTTCCTTTTGTCTGTGACATCTTTTGATTATCTGCTCCTATCACTGCTTGCTTGTCCCTACAACCACCCTACGCCCCCGCCTCCAACCTTAAACCAGCTTATATTTCACCCCTCTCCTAACTTTACTCAGTTCTGCCAAAGGGTCATGAGGACTCGAAACGTCAACTCTTTTCTTCTCCGCCGATGCTGCCAGACCTGCTGAGTTTTTCCAGGTAATTCTGTTTCTGTTTTGGATTTCCAGCATCCGCAGTAGTTTTTTGTTTTTATCTCTGGTTTAAATGGAGCCCATCTTAATGGAACAGTTTCCCTCTATGTTTGATTCTATGCTAATTTACATGTGGCTCAGGTAGTAATTCAGGAGATTACCACCCTTGAAGCTCTGTTTATTAATTTAGAACCAGATTGGTTAGCAAATTATATTAAAAAGAACTCTGGTACCAGGAACGATCCTACTGGCAAAAATTTACCAAAGAAATTAACCTAATCTAGGATCCTTCGAAGTGACCATGCACACAGCACCTGAAGCATGCAAATTCCTGGATTTCCTCCAAACCAGAGCACATTTGGACATTCCACTGAGAGGCATAAGAGGACACCGACATTAAGGTCAACGTCAACTGAGACGTTACAAACAACCAAATCAGAGAAAATAATTTCCTTGCTCAGATTATGCCAGGTTGACACAGCCAACATTCCCTGCATAGTTTTGTACACTAAGGATCTGCAACACATACTCGAGAAGCTAGGATTGTAGGGGGGATTTAATTGAAGCGTTCAAACCTATGAGGGATTTTGATAACGGTAAATAAAGAGAAACCATCTCCACTAGTACGAGATGCAGTTTAAAAAATATTTGGCAAAAAAAATGAGGGGAGATGAGGAAAATTTCTTTATACACAATGAGTTGCTGCGATCTGGAATGCAATGCTTGAAAGCTTCTCTCACTCTCTTCAGGTACCATGCCCTATCAGGGACCTCCATGTTAATCTCGTCTAGATCATCTTCCTAATGGAAGCCAAACCTACAGTAACCTTCAAATGGGAACTGATTGTACTAGCATATAACTACAAAACAATTAGTGAAAATTAGCATCTTTAATGCAACAGTATGCTTTATATCCCCAACCAGGCTATTCCATCCTTCCATACCCATCTTAATTTTTTGTCCCTTTCACATCATCCTCATCCCATCTGTCCCTCCTCTGTTATCCCCATCTCATACCTCCCATGCTCTCCCCTACCCCTTCTTATGCTTTTTCCCCTCCACCCCCTCCAATGCCTTTCCCCCTCCTCTGTCCCTCCAACCAGGGTAACTTTGTTGTCCATTGTTTATTTCCTTCACCAACACCCCTCACCCTGACCCTGCCATCGCCACCAACTGGCCTGCCCCATGCCACTCCCCAAACTCAGGCAGGGGAACCTTTTGGGCTCCCCTTATCTTTGCTGTGTTTTTCCCCTTCACAAATCTTTTGTCTTCCAACCTGACAGTGCTACCAACCCACCACAACACCCCAATCTCAGCCAGGGCAATTGTTATTGGCTCCCCTTACCAACGACTGTTTTCTTCTTCCTCTTCCTTCATCAGCAGTCCCCCACACCCCGCAGCCACCAACAACTACTGGTAGGCCCATATGCCTCACACACTCCAGCTGACATCATATCAGAGGATTTACACCTCAAAGTAGCAACCAATGACTAAAGATCGCAGAAAAGTAGGCCTTTTTTCTGAGGGGATGTCAATGAGCACATGAACAGGCACAGCTTCGACCACTGCTCCTCACCGACTTCCTGATCTCTCAGCCTACCTTGATCGGAAGAAGTTGAAATGTCACCCATCTGCGAAGTGGAGGAAGGAAAGGGGACAGGAGCAGGGGAAAACCAGAAGAGAGAATCATGTCAGGTGGGCTCTGGCCTTTCCCGGCTACAGAGTATTCAGCAGTGGCTGGGGAGTCAAGTTTGAGTCCTGCCCAGCCTGTCAGCTGCAGTGTTCAGCCAATCAGAAAGAGAGACAACAAAATGACTAAATAAAAAAAAATAAACATTAGGGCTCTTTCACGATGTCTGAACTTAGCTACTTTATGACCTCAGATCAATGTGCCTCACATGCTTAAGTCCTTCAAATCAACCCACCAATCAATCAGAAAAATATGGACAGGCAAAAACTGTATTACTATTATGTAACAGAAAAATGTACAAAGCTATAAGGAAACAGTTATAACAGTGAGACCAATTGAATGGATGTGTACAGTGATAGTAATATTGACAATAGCCGTTTCCGTTATTGACAATGTGTCATCACTGCCAGTTTCTGCTGTTGACAAGGTATTTCAGTAGTGATTTCTCACCTTAATGCTAACCCCTAACGCCATCCCCAAAACCCAAGCCCAAATCTCCCATCGTCAACAACACAATGCAGGCTGCTGGTAGTGTTAATAACCACCCTGGTGCCACTGCTGATACAGTTGTCAAAAGTCATGCCGTAAAAACAACTGGTTCAGACCTGGTTCCTGAACTATTTAATTCTATTCTGTAAAGTATCTATTTGCAACCTTTTGTTGGATATGCACTGTTTATTCATTCCGATTTTCTCCCCTCTTCTCCCTCCAGTGCCTTATCAAAGACCCTATTCTTCACTTGCAAGTTTGGACAGTACGTGCTTACAGGAGGTACAACAGGGAAGTTCAGTTCTGTCCTCACTAAGTACGCACATGTAAACACACCCTTCAATAGGGGTCAGTGGATAATGACCAGCAACAGAAGATCTGGGTGACATTTTCAAACCCCAACCCTAGCCCAATTAACTGCCTCAACTAACATTATTGTCTTGTGTTATATACACACCCTTCTCATTTGTTTTCAAAAAGGTTGTCACAGGGATAACATTAGCAAGGCTATTCTTTGAACTACCCTGCCAGTAAGTGAGTTGATTGTTACTGTAGTAAAACTTGTAAACTACTTGATGAGGCAGTCACATGGTTTACATGTCTTGAGCTCAAATACATCAATTTTATATTACTTGAACAAAAGCAAATTCTCAAATAACAAAAACACAAAAAATGTGCATGCACAAAAAGAAAAATTACAAGGCATCAGGCAGAATAAAGATTATGATTAATATGGATTCTGAAGACATATTCTGCTCACTCCTCTGGATTATAAGAACACAAGAAATAAGAGGAATTGGCCCTTAAACCTGCTTTGCCATTCAATAAGTTTATGGCTGATCTTCCATCTCAGCAACATCATCTTGCACTATCCCCATATCCCTTACTGTCCAAAAATCTACTCAGCCTTGAATATACTCAACAACCAAGTATCCAAGATCACCAAGGTCCTATGTAATGTAGCAAGACTTCTTTACTCTTGTATTGCAATCCATTTGTAGCTTGGGATTCAAAATAACCTATGTAATTGAGTACATTTTATAACCAACTTCTGAAACAATTTGACTATCCCAACATCACTATATATCCTTTATATAGAAAACCTTTTTTTGCTTTATTTTGTACAGTCAGTTCAGTACAGAGGAAGTCCTCCACTGCAGCGATGCAGACTTTTGGAGAAGACATTAAAATGAGGCCTTGGCTACCCTCTCAGTTAGACATACGTTAGGAACAATGTATAGCTCTTGAGTTTAATTTATATTTGGGTGTTAAGAAAGGTGAAACCTGTTTCTTGCTTCATTTAGAGGTTTTTGAGAGCTGGGTGCCGGTCAGTCTGGGGCCCTGTTTATACACATGCATTTTTAATAAGGTTTTACAACTCTTGAAGTGAAGAGATGGGTTACCAATGGGTTAATTTGTTTTTTTTAAAAAACTGGCGCTGTTGCCTAGCGACAGACGTCCAGAGAGACACAGAGACAGGGAAACACAGAAGGAAGGTCAGTTAGTCAGTATATACACCACAGAGTGTAGGCAGAAGGTCTAATCTCTCCATTAAGAAATCCTGCAAGCCTGCTGGGGAACTGAGTTTAGGGCACTCATGTGTTTGCTCTGAAGTTGAAGGAACAGTGAGCTTAGACCACGGTATCTGGGTATCTCAGGGAGAGATACCAATTGAAGAAAAGCATCTAGGTGAATGCTCAGATTAAGTCCACTGGAAGAAAACTGTTTGAAACTGAGCTAACCCAAACAAGAAACCTTGGTGTTGAGACAGTGGTAAATCGTCACTGGGGTTGTGCCTGTACGGGTTGCTGGGATAAAGGTAATAGCGTGAGTTTGAATCATTTTCTGGTATCTGTATTGAAATCTTCCCAGTCTTTTTGTCTAGTGTAATATAACTCATTTTTTTCCTGTTTAGTAATTGAGTTATTCTTTGTGTTCACAGTATACTGGCAGACTCTTGTGAATGTGTTCAGCAACTGACCAGCAACTGTTCAGCAGCAAGTTTCTAAAGAAGAAAGGAAGTTAGGATCTGTTAAGCAAGGTTTCACTCTGAGATCTCACTTGTCCAGTTTTACCAGCTGGGATGATAACACACAAAAGATTCCAATGGCACTAGTTTGTGCAAGGGAGTTCTGGCTGATAGCAATTCCTTAAAGACCTAAAACATATTTTCTGGTCAGTACTGCTGCTTATGGGCCTTTGCTATACGCAAATTGGATATCAAGTTTCCCTACAACAGTGACCATATTTCAAGAAAATGTTTACTGCCTGCAAAGTGTTTTGGAACATCTGGAGATGAGGAAAGGTGTGTTATAAATGCAACTTTATTTTTTCAAGTGTACTAATTTTCACACACCATGATTTCTTCTCATCATTTTAAGCTTAGCAAAGAAAATCTCAGTTTTTACTATCGGGAACTTATATTCATTTCTAGGTTTGTTGAATAATCCAAAAAGGGTTATTAAATTGTAACAATGGCTTATATAATACAACATTGTACTTAAAAGTTACTTGGCCATAACATACAGCATCAAGACTGGAAATGTTTTTGCAAAAACAATCTTAAATGAAACACTCCTGATCACTTATATAAGGAAATTTCTTAAGAAGGGTCGGGCTCTGCCTTGTTTGCAGCTCTCTTGCGCAAGCCCATCCATGACTTATATTATTGGTTAAAAGTAAGTTTAATTATGCCAATTACACTTCCTATCATGTTTGTGAACACAGCTTCCGACTATGTTTCTGAGCATACTAGCTAGGAAGTCCGGAAGCTCAAGTCAGCAGTTATCTGCTTCCTGCGGTAACTGTCTACTGAAGGAATCCCGCATTAACACAGCAGCAGTCTCTAATTCCAGGTACAATTGAAAACATTCCAGATAAATTATCCCAAGTTACTTTAGTGCCAAAAATGATAGTGTTGCACATTGTGCTCAATGTCATGCATTTTAGCGGAGGAAATAAAGTCATATGGGGAGGAAAGGGAGGGTGAGACTTCTTGTTAACTGCAACACAACAAAGTTACTTAATGCTATCAATGAGGCCAAAATAAAACATGTTACACTGAAAAGGGATATGGCATGGCAAATCTCAATAAACAACATGTGCAGACATGTGGATTCTGAAATAAGGATCAATCATAAAGAAAGTGAAGCCATGTTCAGAGCTGACATTAACTTAGAGACAGATGAACAATTTTAACCAGAACAGAAGGATGGACTTGAGAAGTAGCCAGTTTGCATTGCAAGATATAAGGTGGGTTAATCATCAATGAAACCAAAATCGAGCAGCTTATTATTTTGAAGTTCATAAATTCAGTCTAAGATAATTGTTGAATGTGAAAGTTGTTACTCATCAGTTCCAAGACAAGGCCATCTTGCACAGCTTGATCTACATTCTAGCTGCACAAGGCACCATCGCGCTTGTTTATTTAGACCATTATTCTGTTATTCCAAACTCTCCGCAAGTTGCCCAGAGGTTAATCCCCAACATGAGTGAGGGTTGGCAACACTTCCCCGACTTCAATGCAGTTCATATGCCACAAGTGAGTGTATCCTGCATGCCATGAGCCCATTTTTATTATCCAAATCAGTCAACCTTGTATGTCAAGGCTCTGGGCCAAGTGCTGGTAAATGGGATTAGGTAGGTAGGTCAGGTGTTTCTCACGTGTTGGTGCAGACTCGATGGGCCGAAGGGCCTCTTCCACACTATTTGATTCTGTGACTTATTGGGCAAGATCTTACAGTCAATGCCAGGAGACTGCAAAGATAATTACAGCTCTCCTATTTCCATCCTTGCAACTAGGTCTTCCTTCGTGGCTGCAACAGCAATCCCTTGGCACAGCCATCCAAAGAGAGTAATGGCAAAGAGGAGCAGCGTAGAGGCCATGTCCATTTTTAATACACCACCTGAAAGATAAGAAATAGGAGGAGCAAGGCCATTCAGCCCCTTGAGCCTGCTCTGCCATTCAACTAGATCAGGACTAATCTTCTACCTCAAAGCCATTTTCCCACACTATCCCTATTTCCCTTGATGTCTTTAATATCTAGAAATCTACCGATTTCTTTCTTGAACATACTCAATGACTGAGTCGCCACAGCCCTCAGGGTTAGAGAATTCCAAAGATACACTTCCCTCTAAACGAAGAAATTCCTCTTCATCTCGGTCTTAAATGGCCTACCACTTTTTCTGAGTCTGTGTCCCCTGGTTCTAGGCCCCTCAGCCAGGGGAAACATGCTTCCGGCAAATCTGTCAAGCCCTGTAAGAATTTTATGTTTCAATGAGAAATCTCAATCTCATTCTTCCAAACTCTTGAGAACATAGGACCAGTCTCCTCAATCTCTCCCAATAGACAATCCCACAATCCCAGGAATCAGTCAGATGAACCTCCATCGCACTCCCTCTATGGCAAGTGTATCCTTCTTTAGGTAAGGAAACCAAAATTGTACACAATACCCCAGATATGATCTCACCAAGGCCCTACACAATTGCAGCAAGACGTCTTTACTCCTGTACTCAAATCCTCTTGCAATAAAGGCTGACATATCAACATCTTCCGAATTACTTGCTTTACCTGCATGTTAGCTTTCAGTGACTCATGAACAAGGACACCCAGGTTCCCAATCTCTCACCATTTAAGAAACAGACTGTATTTTTGGTTTTCTTACCAAAATGGATAACTTCACATTTTTCCAAATTATATTCCATTTGCCATATTCTTGCCCACTTCACTTAGCCTGTCTCAATCCCCTTGAAGCCTTTGAGTCCTCCTCAAAACTCACATTGCCATCTAGTTTGTGTGAGCACCTATGCTTTTAGTGTGTGGTGTGTGTGCGTGTAGGTAGACAGGTGTCTAATTACTCTGGTCAGTGGGGTGGGGGGGTGCTAGAGAGTCTGCTTGAGGGAGCGGTTGGTAGTGTGGTCAGAGAAAGGGGGAAAAAGTCTGGTCTACACCAGTAATTAACAGAACAAATGTGAGTGAAAATATCCTGCTAAATATCAGCAATAAGCTAAAGTCTCCGACATCAAGGTTGGTGTCAGAGACATTTTCGGATAGGCCTGGGCAGCGCAAATCAAACTTTAAACGTTCTGGGCAATTACCACATGCACATGTGTGGGTCAGGGCTTCCAAAGAATCCTGATGTGTGACATTGGTGAATATTTCAATATACACCACGGTTAAAACCAGTCTGGTCCAATGTATCAACGGGAGTCATCAATTGAAATGAGACAATACAGGCAACAATTGGTCAAATATGTTGTAAATATTTCTTTAATATGTTGATTTAGCAATATAAAAATAAATTTGTTTGCTCTTCGAGAAAAAGGGGATCTGGGAAACATGATCCACATTTTTAAACAAAGTTGAAGACATAGTGAATGTCAATGCAAACAGAAAACATATTTAAAATCACAAGGAATGTTCCTCCCCTTCCTCTTTTTACAACATCCTTCCCCCTTATCCCAGCCCTTAACTAAAGAAATTTCCTTGTGCTTCTATTCAAAGCAATCCAATTTCAAATCAGCATTAGCTATTGACTACTCATATTACAATCGTCATGTGACACCAGCTTTTCCAGCCTAAAATTGTCTGAAACCCCATGAGTAGAAAATTCACAGCTGAATGAATAGCTGAGATTAGCCAGAAACAATCGTTTGTTACTGGTTGCTATTTCAATTAAATGGCAGGGTTCAGAGACTGGCTTGGTGAGAACAGCAGGTGACGAAAGATGGTAGAACATCACAGGTGAATGACATGCAATTGTCTTTGAATAATGCATCCGAGAAAGCAAAACTTATTACTTCACTTTGTCAGCATCCTGGCACGAACAATTTTCAACATCCAACAAATGTGGATCGAAGTTAGAGAACTCAATGTGGCTCACTGTAAAGATTTCTAATGTGCTTTTAACACAACTCAGTTCCTCAGACATAAGCAGAAATAAAAGAATTTTTAAAAACAGAGATTCAAAGAATCGCAACATTTTCTTCCAAGAGAAAAAGAATAAAAATCAGAATTAAGCAGCCTGGGATGCTAACTGTCAACACTTCTCATTTAACATTCTAGAGAAATTGTGCAGTATTACTTTATTCATTTAAGTAGGCTATCAAGTTATTGTTTAAGCTTCACTGCAGCTGGAATAAAAAGGTCAAATCAAGGTCTAGAGCAAATACAGATAGAACTGAACAAATATTCTGTGGGTTAGAATGGGGTCACGGAAATGCTATGCCAAAGAATGCAACTAGAATATTTAAATACAAGATTTTTTAAGTTGCACTATGCACTGTCAGGCCACATTTAGAGGTATGGATTCATGTCGCATTCTTCTAATTATCCTAGAAAAACAGGATTCTGCTGGAAAGGTGCCAGCAGCTGTGATCCCAAAATGGATGAGTAACGGAGAAATATTAGAGAAATGACAACTCTAAGCATAGAATGAAGTCAAATAAGAGTAAGAGGGAAAATCACAATGTATGCGCAATATTAAATCAGAGTGAAGAAGTTATGGTATTTAAAAATAAACTGAAAGAATAAAAATTTAGAACGGAGATTAGGAAGACCTTCTTACTGAAATGTTTAACTGTTAATGTTTTTGTATCTGTGTCTAGTCCAGCAAATTATTTTAGTCATTCATTCAATTTGTGACTGATTGCTAAGGCAGGAGAGTGGGTACTACAAGGATGGAACAAATGATAATCCATGATTTATTTTCTTACAAAAGTAGAAGTGATAACTCGTTAGGACAACTTCAAGCAGAAATTGATATGTTTCACAGTTATGGAACACTTGAAACAGAGATTTGCACAATAGATCAGTTTAAAATCAGGAATATTAATATTGTTACTTTTCAGAATTGATCTTTTCCTCCTTCACAGGAAGGATCTGGGGAAAAAAAGTACATTTAAATTGAGATTTTAAAAGCAGCATCTATTCTTACAACTTTAAAAAAGGACATCCAAGACAAAAAGTGATCAATACGCCAAATGGAATTTGTTTATCCCCAAAGGTTAAATACTATTTAATTAATTAGTTGCCTAGCCTGGGTAATCATATAAAAAACACCCACCACCCACTGTGCAGATATACCCTTTGATCTCTGCCTTGTATGTGAAGCGTGGGTTAAGTGACGCAGACACCAAAAAAACTGTTTGGCTTTAGGAATCAGGACATTACAGAGTCAGGTGACAAAATGCATCAAAGATATGGAACTTCAGGAAGAGGTTCTGCACTGGGCTTTGGAACATAGGGCAGAATTTTGCCCTTGGCACGCGGGATTGGCAGGAGCGGGCTGGAAGCCGCCCACTGCCCAGGATCGAAAGCGCACTGCGATTTTATGCGGGCAGGTCAATTAAGGCCCACCCAGTGTGATATGAGAGCGGCAGCGCTGAGTGCTGCCTAAGTGGGTGGAGGGGGGGAGGTAGTGCGAACAGGCCTTGCACGGACTTCGTGCATGCACGCGAAAGAGCGCTGAGTAATCTCCCTGAGGCATGGAGCTACCTCAGGGCGATGAAGAAAATATTGAAAACATTATTAAACTTCAGAAAAATTTAATAGAACATGTCCCCTCAAGTTTTTAATTAAACATTAAATTTTTTTATTTCATTGGTATTTGCTTTTGGAAACCTCATCCTGCCCAATGAGGTTTCCAAAAAAAATGCAAAGGCTGCTTCAGAAAATTCAGGACAATTGATTACTTAAAAGCCTTAATAGGCCTTTTAATTGTCGACAGGGGCGCTGCTGACTTCGGCGTGCACCTGCCAACCGAGCTATTGTGCGACTATGCGTTGACATCGGCACACGGCCGACGTCAACACACATCATTTCACGCTCAGTTGGGTCAGGCGCTCATCCACCCGCTGGGCTAAAAATTCTGGCCGTAATGCAGAATCAAGGAAGACAGCCCATTGAAGTAGGATAACAGATCTATTATATTTAGATTATTTGAAGGTAAGCTTTGCTGACTGAAGTACACAAAGCTAGGATATATCTGCTGCATGGCATGATCACTTAGGGTGGAATAAAGCAGCTCAACAATAAGATATCCAAAATATTGTACTGGTCACACTTTGGGATTTCATTTTTTTCTTCACAAAGAATTTGGAAATGAGTTACATGCAAGAGTTGTTTCTTTTTTAAAAGTGCATTTTCACATTTTTTTTCAATCACAGGCTTTGGGAAAGAAGTTACATAGCAAACCTAGCCAAGTTAGTATGCAGAATGATGCAGCTTATCATCCACTTCAAACTGAGGCAAGAGTCCTGAAGTAGGAATCCAGATCATTCCTATTCATTTTGAGAATTGTTCAGAGGGGAGGTAGCCAGACTTAATGGCAAAGTAATAAACCAATACAAAGTTGACCAAGCTGGCTGCCCAATTACCTTCTTTATCCTTTCATGGAATATGGACATCACTGTCAAACTGAGTGGTTTAAGGGCAGTAAAGAGTTACATATGTATGCCAGACTGGTAAGGATGGCAGATTTCCTTCCCTAAATGACTTTAGTGAACCAGGTGAGTTTTCACAACAATCGATGATAGTTGTCATGGTCACCAGTACTGAAACTAGCTTTTACTTCCAGATTTTATTAACTGAATTTAAAATTCCACCAGTTGCCATGATGGGATTTGAATCCATGTCCCCAGGGCACCAGCCTGGGCCTTTGGATTACTAGGCCAGTGACATTACCAATATCCCGCCATCTCTCCCAGGTAAAACAGAAGAAGTAGGCAGTCAGCCAACCAGTTAAGTCTTCAGAGGAATTTTGGTCTAGTAAAGTGGGAAATCACTCACCCCAAACAGAGATGGTTAGAATAGTAAGGCTGACTTCAGAAAAATTAAGTGAACCCGCTAAGAGAATTACTGTGGGATATTATTTTACTTGCCCTCATGGAGGATTCTGCAGTTAACTGATATCAGGTGAGAGTTGATTGCAATAAATATCCTGTATATCGACTGATTGTGTAACATAAAACAGCTTAACAATTTTATCTGGCGTCATCCTCACTAGCATTTAAGTCCACCAGTGGAAATACTGGAGAAACATAAAAAAAAATACAGCTACAAAACCTAGTCCTGGCATCCTTGGAATGCGCTAACTGCTCCCAAATTTGTGTCCATCTTTTCCACAACTCCATAGTCTCTCCAAACAAGCTTTCACTCTGACAGTGCCCTAACCAAAATCACAAATTACATCCGCTGTGTCCACGACCATGGTACATTGCTCCTCCTCAGTCTCTATGCAGTCTCCAATTTGGTCAAAAATCCCACCTCAGCTGTTCAGCTGAGTGGAACTGCTCTAGCTTGGCTCTACTCTTATCTATCCACTCTTATCAAGAATATCTCAGGTTCTGCAGCATTACCTCTGCTAATATCCCCTTCACCTTCCTCATTCATTTACATACTTCCCCACAGTAAAATCTCTGAGACAAGTAATCAGTATCCAAATGTAAGCTGATGACACCCAGCGCTACTCTACCAGCACTGCCCTCAATCCTTCCAGTGCTTATTTAGACATCTAATCTTGCATGAGCCAGTTTCCTGCAATTAACCGTCATGAAGACTGAAGGCACCATCTTTGGACCCCACCACAAACCAAACAACCAATGTCAACAGCTCCTTTCTCTTCCTGAGCTACCATCTCAGGCTGAACCAGGTTATTCACAACCTCAGCATCATTTTCAAAGAAGCTGACCTTCCAACCCTGTATCATCTTCATCAAATGATGAAGGATCACCTTCATAACACCACCAACTTCCACCACTACCCTCCACCCACTTCCACCACTACCCTCCACCCGTCTGCTAAAACTCTCACCTCTAGACTTAATTATTCCAAATTTCTCCGGTCTCCATAAACTTCAGCACATCCAAAACTCCTGCCTACATCCTATCATGTACCAAACCTGTTTACCCAGTTTTGCTGAGATGCATTGATTTCCAGTCGCCCATTTTTCAAATTTTTTATTTTCAACCTCACTATCTCTAACCTTCTCCAGCTTTACAACCCAACTTTTCCAAACACTATTTCTCAGACTCTGATCTCATTCAACTTGCCTTTCTCCCTTTGCTCCATCCCTGGTGTCTGTTATTTTGACTAACTAGGTCTGTCTCTTTCATAATGTGGCCAAACAGGTTGATTATTAGCCTGTAAATCCTTCCTATATGTCAGGTGGCAGGCAGCAAGAGTGAGAGTGTTTCTTGGTCAGCCATAATGCAGAAGGCAATGGCAAACTACTGCTGTACTTTGCCAAGCATAACCATTGAGGAAGTCCATGAACACCAATGCCCTCCTCGGACATGGTACTTGAAGAAGGAAGAGGTCTGTCTCTGCTTGTCCCACCACCCCTTTTCCCCTATAAAAACCCTCCCTAAAATCCTCCATTTTTGTCTCCATTAAGACCCAAATAACATCCTATTTTTTGACCAAGGTGTTGGTCACCCCTATTAATCTCTTATACCTTGGATCAGCATCCATTTTAACCTTTTAAGAACCTGAATATTTTTTATCTAGATCAAGGGCATTATGTGCAAGCAGATTGTTGTCAAGCCATTAGCCTTATGAGGTATAGAAATAGGTGGAGCAAACATGGTCTCCAATACCAGCGTGCTGGTTAGAGCACATCCAAATAATTGGTCCGTTTGGTCTCAGGCTTACTGCTCCAGGAGAAGAAGAAAGCAGGAATTCAAGGAAGAAGCAAGTGGCAATAATGCAAGGGTGAACTACCTATATTTGAAAAACTATAGTTCAGCTTCAGGTGTACTCTTTTCAATTTGAAAATGCCACAGCATGCTAAATAACAGAACCTTAGCAGTAGACTGGCCAGACGTTTAGAAGAGGAGTCAGTTTGGGACAGCTTTTTGAGGCTTTTGACTCCTCCACAACTGTAGCTAATTAATCTGAGGAATAAAATTAATTTACCATTGGCAGATGGAATGATTTCCTTTTTACTTTAATTATCAACCATTGTAAAATGTACACTTGGAAAAGAAAACTAAAGTCACAATTGTCGGTAGCAGGCTTCCCTTGAGTAGAGGATGACATCTACTCAGGTTTGCGAGTTTCTGCCACAGATCTTCATGTGACTGAATGCGTCAGTTTTTTACCTGTATATCTTTGGGATCCAGAATGCAGGGTTTGCTTCTTAATGCTTGTTAATGTCTCATATAGGGTCTGTAGCCAGAGTAACAAAGGCTGGTAGCCAGAGGACACAGATTTAATAACTGGCAGAATAATCAAGATGGGCAATGAGGAGAAAATATTTTATAGTTATGCCTGAAAGTGGTGAAGCAAATTCAAGAACAAATTTTAAAAGCGAGCTGAATATATATGTTTGATGTTGAAAAATTTGCAACTCTATAGAGCAGGACAGTGGGACAAATTAAACAGCTCTTTCAAAAGAGCGAGCATAGCCACAATGGGGTGAATGGCCTCCTTCAATCCTGTATGATTCTGGACTTTAAAAAAAATGAATGTTGTAATTATCCATTTTTGATTGGTGTTATAGTAATGAATATGTACTCCATGAAATAGTATCCATTTGCTGATACTAAGACAATTAAAATTCTTCATGCCAAGATATTTAATAATAATTGCTCATTTAATGGACTAACACTGGATTCAGAATTAAAGAAAATGTAGAAGCAGTATATATTAAAACACAATTTTCAACAAAGTAGACCCAATGTAATACTACCAATTTGCCTTAAATTTTCAGGCAATACTCCAGTAATAGTGATGCGCACAATTCCACTGTAGAAATTGGATTATAATGAGAATTGATCAATCTATAAATTTGGCTCAAAGGGTAATCATTTAACATAAATGCTTATTATCCAAGTAATGACAGGAAGGCTATAAGATAGTAACAAGAGTCCTTGTCTACCTTGACTGCAAAAGTAAATTGGAACTTAACTGTATCTAACCCATGTTCCTCCTGAGCGACAAACTTTATAGCTGTTGACTGCAAAATACAGAAAATTTCTCAGGATTGGTATGAGAGAGTCCTTCTGGCCCATCAAGTCTATGTCAGTTCTCTACCGGTCAATCCAATCAGTGTCATTGTTCCACTCTATCCCCACAGCCCTGCAAGTTTATTTTTCTCAAGGGGTCTTCCAATTTCCTTTAGAAATCATGAATCGTCTCCGCTTCCACATCCTCATAGACAGCAAGTTCCGGGTCATGAACGCTCATTGCATAAAAAAACTTCTTCCTCACATCCCCCACATGCTTGCCCAAATGCTTAAATTTGTGTCTCCTAGTCCTTGTACCATGAGCCACTGGCTTTGTCTGCTTTGCCTAAACCCGTCATAATCTTATACATCTATATCAACTCTCACTGCAATTTCTTTTGCTTCAAGGACAAACACCACAGTCTCGCAAAAGTTTTAGAAACCAACCAAGCTACGAGACACAAAAGGTCAGCCTTGCCTGTGGTAGCATGAGTGAGAAGATTGTGGGTTCCCACTTTAGTGCATTATTGAGGGAGTCTGGCATAGTCAGGAGGTGTCATCCATCATGTGGACGTTGCAGATCCCATAGCCATATTTAAAGAGCAGCACAGGGATTCTCCTCGCTACTCTGTCCAACATTTAATCGTACTAAAACTGATTATTTGGCCATTATCACACTGCTGTTTGCAAATTGGCTGCCACATTTTCCTCCATTACAACGGCTACGCTTCAAAAGTAGTTCACTAGTTGAGAAGTGCTATACGACATCTGGAGGTTGTGAAATATTGTCCAACAAGACAAAATAACCTAGGTCTCCAAACATTCTGAAACAACTTGTATTTATATAGCACCTTTAACATAATAAAACATCCTAATACTCTTCAGTGTATCAAATGGATAGCCAATTTAGACATTTCAAGTTATTCACATCATATGAAAATAGTAGTACTACAGAGCAATGAAAATTTAATGCAAATCTTTGTTTCCTTTATTTAGCACTTTTTACAACCACTGGATGTCTCCCTTTACAGCTGTGAGGTATTATTTGAAATGTTGACACTGTTGTAATATAGGAAACGTGGCAACCAATATGCATGCAGCAAACTACCACAAACAACATCATAATGACCAGTTAATCTGTTTTTGTGATGTTGATTGAGGGATAAATATTGGCCAGGACACTGGGGATAATTCCCCTGCTCTTCTTCAAAAAAAATGCCATTGAATCTTTTACATTCACCTGGACAGGCAGATAGAGCCTCACTTTAACATCTCATCCAAGAGATGACACCTGTGGGGATTCCCTCAATAATGCACTGGAGTGTCAAACTTGGCTTTTGTTCTCTAAGCTCTGGAGTGGGGCTTTTTTTTATTCATTCATGGGATGTGGGTGTCACTGGCTAGGCCAGCATTTATTGCCCATCCTGAATTGCCCTTGCTCAGAGGCAATTAAAAGTCAACTGCATTGCTGTGGGTCTAGAGTCACATGCAGGCCAAAATCGGGTAAGGACGGCAGATTTCCTTCCCTAAAGGGTATTAGTGAAGCAGATGGGTTTTTAACAACGATCGGCAATGGTTTCATGGTCATCATTAGACTTTTAATTCCATCTTTTTATTGAATTCAAATTCTATCATCTGCCGTGGTGTGATTCAAATCCAGGTCCCCAGAGCATTACCCTGGGTCTCTGGGTTACTAGTCTTGAACCCAGAACCTTGTGCCTCAGAGGCCAGCATGCTACCAACTGAGCCACAGCTTTATAATAGGGTACTATGGTTGACTCGTATGATCCCCCGCTCAAGATATGAAAACAACCCAACTCTACAGGCTCCTTGAAACCAAACATTGTGATGATACTTTTTCACCGAGTTTGAACAATTGAAATGTGATCCTTAAAGTGGGCAGCACCACAGTGTTGCTTTTAGGTTATTAAAGAGAGGTCAGCATAAGAGCTTGCCTTTTCTATGTTAATCGTGCTGTTTGCCCAGTGGCTCTTAACATCCAGGCACTCAGATCTAACCAGAGTTCTGAAACTGCTATCTAACAATAGCTAGTTTTCACCTGCAAACAATACAACCCTAAAGAAGGCAAGGTTAGTCCCCTTCTGCATCACAAGGGAATTAACCTAATGATTCTGTGAGTGGCATTTAAATCCCTTCGCAAAAAGCTTTCACCCGATGGCCGGAAAGAACCTATCAAAAAACAATCAAGCACTTTTGACACATTACTGAAGAAGATTTGCTGAAATCTATGAAGGGCCATAAGATCTTGAGAGGAGACTGTACACAAAAATGTAATTAAGAGACTGCACTCTTACTGTAGTGAAACAATGTATATGGTCCTCCAGAGACAGGGGAAAAAATCCCCTAGCCAGCATCTACACATTTAACCTTAGTAAGTATACTCACTGATGCAAGATCTTGTACACTGTGCATCACACCAAGCTATTCTTACTTAAGAGTAGAATCAAATAAAAGAAATATCTGTCCCAGTGATGCAAACAGCTTCTTTTTCAGCGACATATGGATTGCATGCTTCCATTAGAAAACAAACTGCAACTAATGATACCTCACAAAAAGTAGTTAACAGGAAACTGACGAAGCATAAGCTGCTGACAAGAAACGGAATTAGTCAAATCAAGGAGGTATTGAAAAGTAAATTGTAGGTTGCAAAAATCAAAAGTTGTCTCCAGTGTCAAGAGATCACCACTCCTGCAAACGTTTTAAAAGGGTCTCAGCCCACAAGATATAAACACAGGATTCTTCTTGTGAACGGTGCGGGATGCAGAGCTTAATTCTATTGTAAGAGAATCTACAGAATCAGAAATTATTGGTGAAAACCGTAACATAACTGACATTAAATATGAAAAGTAAAACTAACCAATTAGAATATTCAAGACCTTAGTTTGACAGTACTAAGCTTCTCATTTTAATGATTCAGGAACTCCTCACAACAAAGGAGCAGGAATCACATTACAGATCTTTCAACCCACTTAAAATACAGATATAGAAATTATACTCCCAGTAGATATGCACACTCCTTCTCATTTGTGGTACTGAATATGTGATTTGAATTTTCACATACTTCAAATGAAATAGTGAACTGCAATGCTTGTGCAACACATTCCACAGATCAAGTGAGTCACTTGAGTTAATTTCTTACAAAATCTCCACAAAACTTCCTGCATGCAATAACCAAGTGTTAGCCAAGAAGATACAAGAGCTGTAAAACCACAGACAAGAAAAATAAGAGTAATACACTTTCCTACATTCAAAATGCACACCACTTTAACTTTTTCTGCAAAGATTCTGCAAGCTAAATTCAAACCGTCAACTCAAATGAACTGAATTCACCAGTTTCACTTATTAAAAAAATATACAAAAAGTTAAAATCCAGCTTCTGACAATGTTCTTGCCTTTTCCAAAAATGCAAAGCGGTATACTGAAACCAGACGTTAAATTTGTAAAATCATTAATTTCTCCCTGCTGCAAGTTCATTTATTAAAATTACAGTAAATGAATATCCTCTTCCAATATACAGCAAAGTATCAAAATTTAAAACCTTAATTACATTCCTAAAAAATCAAAATCGAATTTAGGAATCTCTTTCTATTCCAAAAATAGGTCGAAGATTCCCTGAGGATTTTTGACTATTTCCAGGCTACAGAATATGGAAAAATTTAACAAACCAGTACAGAAAGAAAATTAGTGGAAAACCGCAATTCATGGTCCTGCATTCTTCAGAAAAATGGAACTACACCACATAAGCTGATATTTCAGTTCTGGCAAGGAAAATCACATGCATTAAAATCTCAAGCATATGCCTGCTGACAAAGAAGTCTGAAGATCTTTCAGACAGTGCCAAAACAAATTACATTTTGAAAACCTATCATAAATGAATGATTGCAAAATGATCTGCCAGTCTACTCTACCTCTGAAGTAACTCACGATATTAATCGATAAATCTAAGACCACAACTAAATGAATCTGAAACAATGTAATTTACTAGAGAAATTGCAAAAAAATAAAATTGGACCAGTTTTTAAATGAATCTGGCATCATTCCACGTACAATCCTTATAAGTCCAAATATAAAATGTTGGAGCTCTTCTTTCTGTATAATATTAAATGCAATTGTATGTAATTATTGCATTATACAATGCAGAACACGCAAGTGATTAAACGTTAGCAACAAGTAATCCAACACTAAAATGTCCTAAAAGGTTCATTAAAATGTACACTACATGTAAGTGGTCAGAAGAATTACAATATCAAGTTGAGACTTCCAATAGCTTATAGTATTCCGATGTGGTCTATTCCAGGAACACAAGGGTACTATTCAACAAACTCCGAGTGAACATTATAACTAGTAGCAAAGAAATGAAATGAGCAAAACTGTAAATTACAGCAGTTTAGTCTTTCGTCCCTAGCACTTCTGGTGACATAGCAACTTCATGTGAAGTTAATTCAATAAACCCAGCAAGCAAGAATATTTTGGTTACAAGTACTGTTCACAGTCATTACAGTCGAGCAGGGCTGTCACATAGTACTACTTCTTAGGCAGTCCCTCAGGATCTAGGATGACTTTCTTCCACTCCAGGGTTGTGGATCCTGAGGTGACCAAAAAGTCCAATACTGGATCCTAACACTATGCCACAAGTGGGGCAGGTAGTGTTTTCTTGAGGCAGGTGGGAGGGATGTTTGGATTTCGGTACGCTCCTTCCGCTGTTTACACTTGGCCTTCACCTGGGCCTGTCGGAGACATTTGAAATGGTTGGCACCTTCACGGATCCTTCTTCTCCAGTTTGGGTGGTCGTAAGCAAGAGATTTTCACATAACGGTGCATTTTTTCAGGGTGGCTTTAAAGGTGGTTACCAAGAGGGCAAGTGAAACGTTTCACTTGCCCTCCTGGTAACCACTTGCCGTGACAAAGCTCCGAGTAGAGCTTGTTTTGGGAGTCTTGTGTCAGGCATGCAGACGATGTGGCCCAAAACAGCTCCTCTGACATGTCCTCCTTCTTCCTTAACCGAGGTTTTCCACCCACGGTCGTTGACAGGGCCCTCAACCGTGTCCGGCCCATATCCCGTGCATCCTCCCTCACGCCTTCTCCTCCTTCCCAGAAACATGATAGGGTCCCCCTTGTCCTCACTTATCACCCCACCAGCCTCCGCATTCAAAGGATCATCCTCCGCCATTTCCGCCAACTCCAGCATGATGCCACCACCAAACACATCTTCCCTTCACCTCCCCTGACGGCATTCCGTAGGGATCGTTCCCTCCGGGACACCCTGGTCCACTCCTCCATCACCCCCTACACCTCAACCCCCACCTATGGCACCTCCCCATGCCCACGCAGAAGATGCAACACCTGCCCCTTCACTTCCTCTCTCCTCATTGTCCAAGGGCCCAAACACTCCTTTCAAGTGAAGCAGCATTTCACTTGCATTTCCTCTAACTTAGTCTACTGCATTCGTTGCTCCCAATGCGGTCTCCTCTACATTGGAGAGACCAAACGCAAACTGGGCAACCGCTTTGCAGAACACCTGCGGTCTGTCCGCAAGAAAGACCCAAACCTCCCTGTCGCTTGCCATTTTAACACTCCACCCTGCTCTCTTGCCCACATGTCTGTCCTTGGCTTGCTGCATTGTTCCAGTGAAGCCCAACGCAAACTGGAGGAACAGCACCTCATCTTCCGACTAGGCACTTTACAGCCTTCCGGGCTGAATATTGAATTCAACAACTTTAGATCTTAAACTCCCCCTCCCCCCATCCCCACCCCGTTTCTCCCCCCTCCCTTTTTTTTCAATAATTTATATAGATTCTTCTTTTCCCACCTATTTCCATTATTTTTAAATCTAAAACTAAAACTTTTTTAGTCTTTCCACCCCACCCCCACTAGAGCTGTACCTTGAGTATCCTGTCTTCCATTCTTAATTAGCACTTTTCTCAGACAATATCACCACCTTCAACACCTCTTTGATCCTTTTGTCTGTGACATATTTTGATTATCTGCTCCTATCATTGCTTGCTTATCTCCACAATCACCACACCCTCAACTTCTCTCTCCCCCCGCCTCCCCACCTTAGACCAGCTTATATTTCACTTTTCTCCTAACTATACTCAGTTCTGCCGAAGGGTCATGAAGACCCGAAACGTTAACTGATTTCTTCTCCATCGATGCTGCCAGACCTGCTGAGTTTTTCCAGGTAATTCTGTTTTTGTTTTGGATTTCCAGCATCCGCAGTAGCTTTTAGCTTTTTGTTTTTATTTTTGGCCCAATATAGCTGATTAGCCATAACCAGTGGTTCGATACTCGGGATGTTGGCCTGAGAGAGGCCACTGATACTGCAGCATCAATCCTGCATTGAATTTGCACATAACATACAACAGCAGATGGAGCTCCACTGTAACCAGTTAGTCATATAATGTGGCATTCATTGTGCCACCTGCAAGTGCAACACCATTAAGATTTTGGCACCACATATGATAGTTAATAGGTTGTGAAAAGAAAGTAGGTATAATTGGACAACACTCACCCAATATTCTGCCTGGAATGTGTAATTTATGCAGTCAATGGCCGTGTACAATTGAAGTACAGACTTTTTTCACCCAAAATTATACTTTATTCATAAAATATCTAAAATTTCATTCCAAAACATTTCAAATTGAATATTATGGAACATGCAATAATGTTTAACTTTTCTCCATAGAGCGTGTTGCACTCTTAGGTGTCTCAAAATAATTATAATTACTATATACATTAAATGACAAGGATACAAGGGTTGCAGACCCTCAGTGTTCTATGGCTGAAAGGTCTTATAGTGGCCCTTCCCCACTGTGTCTTTGAGGTGACTGCCCCAAGGTTTAGTGCATCCCTCAACATGTAGCCCTCGACCTTTGAATGTGCCAGTCTGCAACACTTGGTCATGAACAATTCTTTGAACTAGAAGACCAATAAGTTTCAGGCAGACCAAAGAATTGACGATCCTCAAGCAAACAGTTGATATTTGTCTTGGTGTGCGTCCCTATAGAGCACAAAGTCCTGCATCATGGAGCTGCTTGGGATAAACCTCGACAAAAACCACTGCATCTCTTTCCAGACCTTCTTTGCAAAGGCACATTCCAGAAGGGAGTGTGTGACAGTCTCTTCCCCACCACAGTGCTTCAAAGGCAGCGTGCGGTGGTGCAGGCTTTGGGCGTGCACGAAGACTCCGAGGGTGAGTGCCCTTCAGCCAAGTACACCTTGGTGTCTGTTTGAGAGTTCTAGCGATGAGGCATTCTGCCAAATGACTTTGACAGTCTGCTCAGGGAGCCATCTGATAGGATCATCTCCTTTTCCTGCAGGGCCTCAAAGACATTACGTGCAGACCACTGGACTTGTGGTCAAAGGTGTTTTTTGTACAATCTTTTCCACGAGGGACAGGTGATACAGCACAGTCCAACTACCCGGAGCGTTCAGCGGCAAAATGCCAGGTCCATTCTTTGTAACACCGAGGACAGATAGAACTTCAGCACATAGTGACACTTGGTTTTGCGTTCAGAAGATCTATGCACAGATTGATGCCACCACACTTAAAGGTGCATCCCAAGCAACAGGATGAGGGCAACGCTGGGTATGCTTTTCCCCACTCTATCCAGAGCTTTGTACATGGTGTGCCTGCAAACACTATCCATCTTTGACCTCCAGATAAAGTAGGTGATGGTTTGGGTGGCCGCTGTGGTGCAGGATAGGGGTATGGGGCCACACGTGCCACATAGAGCAACATCAAGAGCACCTCACACCTGATGATCAGGCTCTTACCTGCAATGGAGAAGGACTGTAGCTCCCACATGCCCAATTTCTGCCACACCTTGGCTATATACATTTTCCACTTTTTGGAAAGCATGCCTTGGCCTCTCCGAACCACACCCCCATCACCTTCAGGTAATCTGACTTGATGGTGAAGGAGACAAAGGGTCAGTTGGGCCAGTTGTGAACAAGGAGCAGGAGCAGGCCATTTGGCCCCTCGAGCCTGCTCCACCATTCAATAAGATCATGGCTGATCTTATAGCAAGCTCAAATCTGCATCCTGCCTACCCCCGATAACCCATTACCCCCTTGCTTACCAAGAATCTATCCACCTCTGCCTTAAAAATATTCGAAGACTCTGGTTCCACCACCTTTTCAGGAAGAGAGCTCCAAAGAACATGGCCTCGCTCTTGCCATGATTTACTTTGGTTCCCAAGGCCAGCTTGAACTGGTCGCAGATGCTCAGCAGTCTGTGGATCCAAGCAAAAGGCAGCCACATTGTCCATGTACAGAGAGGCTTTGACCTGCATGCCTCAGCTGCCTAGGATCGTCACTCCTCTTATGTCCTAATCCTTCCTGATGGTCTCGGCAAAAGGATCTATGCAACGCACAAACAGGACAGGGCAGCCCTGCCTGACTACAGATTTGATTGGAGAGCTTTCCGATTCCAACCCACTGATTGAAACTGTGAGACTGATATTTGTGTAGAGCAGTTGGATCCAATTGTGGAGTCGCTCTCCAAACCCCATTTTGGAGAGCACTTGCAACTGAAGCACAGGTAATTAATCTGACAATCCACTGTAACGCCATGAACATCAAGCAAACTCAACAAAAACAGTTATTTCTCAGGTTAGTAACAGATCCTAACTAAGAAAAACTCAAAAGGCCCTAACAAGGGACAAGGTTTCAGAAGGTTTGAACTTTGTGGGGAAAAATGGCACACAAGCTCCCAGAAAGCAGAAGTAGCTGCACGAAACGGCTATTGATTGTGGATTTTTAAACATTTGAATTTTGAATTAAAAAAACAAATGAGGCGATGGCAGGTAAGAAAAATGGGAGAGATTTAAACCTTGATAGAATGCAAGCAAAGTGGTTATGGATGAGTTGGAGTTATGTATGGCGTTGAACCTGAGAGGCAAGCAGAACCACAAGAAAAGTTAAGCCTAGGTTACTGAAGGTGTAGCTAATGGTTTCACTGGCAGTGGAAGTGAGCATAGGGCAGAAGCAGACTGTGGCAGTTTTGGTAATGAACTGGATTTTCTTTTGTTCAGTCAAAGGATGTGGGCTTCGCTGGCTGGGCCAGCATTTATTGCCCAGCCCAAGTTGCCCTTGAGAAGGTGGTGGTCAGCTGCCTTCTTGAACTGCTGCAGTCCATGTGGTGTATGTACACCCACAGAGCTGTTAGGATGAGAGTTCCAGGATTTTGACCAGGCTTTGGGGTCTGAAACTCATGACATGGTCAAACGGGCTGAGGTTGCACCTCACTGGAGCACACTGGGTGCAGAGCTCAGGAACTGAATGGAAACAGGGCAATGGCTCTGAGTTTCGTTGGAAGTTAAACAGGGTCGCTTTCCTCTTACCAATGTTGAGTAGACAAAGTTCCGATATGCTGTTGCAAGTTTCAAGTCCACCTTAGATATTCTCTGGTGTTGTGGTACTAGTCACTCTGCAAGAGGGCTGAGCATCTTGCGTTCAGCTATGTGCCTGTAAAATTTAAATAACAAACCCAGGGATGTAACAATAGGACCCCTTTATAATTTTAATTTGATATTGCACTTATCGCATATTTGTCTCTTTCTCACCCCAGCTACCCTCCCCTTTCCCAAACACCTCTCCAGCCCTCCTAATGGCAGAAGGAGAAACACTTAGTGAGTCAAGACCTTCAAAATAATGATAGAAAAAACACTTTTATTTACAGGCATCAAGTCAACATACAGATTGACAGTCAAAGTAAATCCCACTTAACTTCTCAAATGATTTAGAGGAAAATTAATAAATGCTGTGTCCTGTCCTTTCATGGGCAACTTAACTGTTTATAAAAAAGCATTAATTGCAAATACTGCTGTCCTTCATTTTAGCTTCCAGCTCCTAAATTCGGACCTTCTTTCTCAGACTCTTACTTTTAAAACCTGCTCCACAAACATGTTTTTTCCCCTTTTCCTTAATTCTGACCCCAGGATACAGGAGGGTTAGAGTCTGATATTTGTCCTGTACAAAATTTACCAACAGGCCTGTCAACCAAGCCAAGATGCACAAATATTTTCTACCATGCCCACATTAACAGATGTCATAACCCTAAAAACGGGTAAATATTTAAGATAACAAACTGCTTAACATCTCTAATCATTGCGCAGACCTATTCAATACCTGTCTCATTGACACTTGGAGCTCTTCTATTCTGACAATTAATCTTTATTTTAAAAAAATCACAACTTTAAGTATAACTCAATCTCAAATCTTTTTAGTAAAAAATAAGAAGCAATCAATGTCTAAAAACATGATATTCACCCAGAGGTGAGCAGTTGGGTCAAGCATTAATTGGGCTTGTAGTCAAAAGTGGCAAAGAAGTGAATACAGCTTGGCATCTTCAACATGCACATATATCAGCGGTTCCCAAACTGTGGGTCATGAAGCCCAATGGAGGGTCACAGAGACAGCATCTGGGATCGCAAACTCACTTTCCTCCAAGACAGCAATGGCAGCTGTGGAGGAGAGACATTGATTGGACCGCCTTGGACCTACTGGATCAATGCTACCAAACAACAAGGTATGGACAGTGAGCTCAAAGCACCCTTTAGCCATAGGAAGCACTTCTAGTGGCAATTTCCAAGCAGAACTGGAATGTCTGTGCACCGACTTGGTGCAGGCAACTCACTGACTGAGTGCAGGAAAAACCAGGAGGTCATTAGGCTGAGTTGGGAAGGTGAGTGGCAGCTTCAAACTCTTTTGTGTTTCTACTCCTTACCTCAGGCTGACGACTCTGCTTCACAGGCACCAGCAACAAGGCCAAAGGGGAGTGGGGGAAGAAACGTGATAGAAGAGGGGCTTACGTATGTGTGTTGGGGGAGAAGGGCTGATTAAAGTGTGTATGAGAGAGGGGCTGAATACAGTGTGTGTCAGGGGAAAAGAAGGCTGATTACAGCATGAGGGGTTTGGGGTAGATGGCCTTCATTGAGTCTTCTGTCACCAGGGAATATGGAGAGCTTGGCTGAAACCTACATGAGTACATATTGCAACATTTTTTACAAAATAGATTTTCATATTTAACAGTATATGCTGATCAAAAATAAGCAAACTTTAATGATTATATTGCTGAAAGTTAATATGTTGCTTTATTGCTGTTTTGTTTTTGCTGGTGTCACATTAACTTTCAAGTGTTAAAATAGGGTGACATTGAAAAATAGTTTGGGAAGCAGTGATATACATGAAGCTGACCCTATAACTATGGATAATACTACCAATGGGGGGGCATATGGAAAAGGAAGAGACCACAGATTATGGATAGAATTTGGAGAATTAAAGAGACAGGACAGAAAAAGTCATTGTAGGAGATGTCCTAACTACATTAGGATATTTAGGAAATTAAATCTCAAAATAAATCAAGTCAAGAATCAAGCAACAGCGCAACAGAGGTGGCCCACTGAGGAGAGACTGTGGAGAAGATTACAGTTGTTGACTGTGATTGACAAGGGATGATGTTACAATAGACATTTCAGAGTCTGAACAGTTTTGGGCCTTTATACAGCCACTTCTGACATCTTCAGCCATTTCAAGAAGAAAACCATATAGTACCTGGGCTAGTGCCATAAGAAGTGTTCGACAGCATATAAGATTGAACCATTCTTTAAAAATATGAAGGTGTGCTTCATGCCTACGATTCCAATTATGACCAATTTAAAATGTTAAATCAATGTTATGAACAAGTGGAAAGCCCCTTGCCATTGGCAAATGACATGAAAAATACAAATAACATAATTTACTTAGCTGTTTTAACCACAATCTAGCTGGCCACAGCCCATTGGCAAGCACCTGCAAAGCGGTCATTTGTATGCCACCTTACATACAGGATATCTAAAGTCCCCAAGGCAACATCTCCTAAGTTATCTCGAGGGAAGTGGAAAGAGAGTTAAATTAACATTAAATACAAAGTTGCACATTTGTGTCTCTAAGTGTCTTCTTGCTCAATTTCACATGCCAGTGCAATCTACTGGCATATGTGGATTGCGTTAGCCTTGATTTATACTCAACCATCCTAATGCACCTTCAGTCATCATCTCGTCTGCCTGGCTATTAAGTGCAACTTTTTCAGATCATTATGACAACAGTATGCTTCTGTAACACCTTTAAAGTAGCAAAATGTCCCAAGGTACTTAACAAGGCCGATTACAATAGAAACATTTTTCACAGAGAGCCACAGAAAGAGAAACCTGGGCAAATGACCAATAGCTTGGTCAAAGATGTAGGGAAGTACATTAAATAGAATAGAGGAGGCAGGGAGATTTAGGGCAGGTATTTCAGAGCTTAGGGCTTTGGTACCTGAAAGCAGGATCATTAATTGTAGAGCAATTAAAATCAGAGATGCAAAAAAGGCCAGAATTGGAGAGGCATAAAGATTGCAAAGGCTTATAGAACTGGAAGAGGTTACAAAAATGGGTTTGGTGGGGGGCGGTTGCTGAGACCATGGAGGGATTTGAAAACAAGTGTGAGGATTTTAAAACTGAGGCAGTGTAAGACCACAATCCAGTGTAGGCCAGCAAGCAGAGAGGAGTTTGTTTGAATAAGACTTTGAGTGCACTTAAGATGTGAGCAGAGATTTGGATGAGCACAAGTTTAAGTAGAGCGTAAGGTGGGAGGCTAGCCAGGTGTGCATTGGAATAATTAAGCCTAAAGGTAACAGAGGCATGAGGATTTCAGCAAACGTGCTGAGGCTAGATCGGAGTCAAATGACGTTACAGAACTGCAACTAGGCGGTCCTAGCGATGGAGCGGACATGTGGTCGCAGGCTCCTCTCTACGTCAAACACAACAGCAGGGTTTCCAAGGGTCTGGTTCAGAAGGTTGCCAGAGGTGGAAACTGCAGTCAGGGAATGGAGTTTGTGGCGGCGACAAAAGACAGTGGCTTCTTTTGTCTTAATATTTAGTTGGAAGAAATTTCTGCTCATCTAATATTGGACATCAGATAAAGAGCGTGACAAATCAGAGAGGTGGTGAGATAGAGCTGAGTGCAATCAGCTCTTAAGTGGAACTTGGTGTTATGCATTCCGATGATATCACAAGGGGTAACATGTAGACGAGAAACAGAATGGAGCCAAGGATAGATCCTTGGGAGACTCCAAAGGTAACACTGTGTGATTGGGAAGTGAAGCCATATGAACATACATACATACAAATTAGTAGCAGGAGTAGGCCACTCGGCCCCTTGAACCTGCTCCACCATTCAACAGGATCATGGCTGATCTGACGGTAACCCCCCACCTGCCCCCAATAACCTTTCACCCCATTACTTATCAAGAATCTGAACATCTGCCTTAAAAATATTCAAAGGCTTTGCTTCCACTGCGTTTTGAGGAAGGGAGTTCCAAAGACTCACTATCTTCAGAGAAAACATTCCTCCTTATTCATCTTAAATGGGTGACTCCCTTATATTTGAACAATGACCCCTTGTTCTAGATTCTCCCACAAGAGGAAACATTCTCTCCACATCCACCCTGTCAAGCCCCCTCAGGATCTTATATGTTTCAATAAAATCACCTCTTACTCTTCTAAACTCCAGCAGATACAAGCCTAGCCTGTCCAACCTTTCCTCATAAGGCAACCTGCCCATTCCTGGTATTAGTCTAGTAAACCTTCTCTGAGCTGCTTCTAATGCATTTACATCCTTCCTTAAATAAGGAGACCAATACAGCACACAGTACTCCTGATGTGGTGTCACCAGTGCCCTGCACAACTGAAGCATAACCTCCCTTCTTCTATATTCAATTAATCCTTGCAATAAATTATAACATTGTATTAGTTTTCGAAGGGGCCATGTCTGAGGTATTAAATGAATACTTTGCATCGGTCTTTACCAAGGAGGTAATGCTACCTAGACCATGGTGACAGATGAGGAAACTCTGGCACTAAAAGGGTTCAAAATTGATATGGAGGAAGTGTTGAATAGACTGTCTGTACTTAAAGTTGACAAGGCACCGGGGCCGGATGAATGCATCCAAGGTTACTGAAGAAAGTGAGAGTAGAAATTGCAGGGGCACTGGCCATAATTTTTCAGTCTTCCCTAGACTCAGGGTAGGTGCCACAGGGCTGAAAAATTGCAAACATCACACCCTTGTTCAAAACAAGTTGTAAGGATAAGCCGACCAACTACAGACCAGTCAATTTAACTTCAATGGTGGGCAAAATTCTAAAAACAATTATTTGGGATAGAATTAATCACCTGGAAAAAATATGGGTTGGTGAGGAAGAGCCAGCATGGATTTCTAAAGGGGAAATCATGCTTAACTAACTCGCTGGAGTTTTTTGAAAAGTTAACAGAAAATGTGATGCTAGTAATGCTACTGATGTGGTATACATGGACTTTCAAAAGGCATTTGATACAGTGCCACACAACAAACTTGTGAGAAGATTTATTGTTCATGGAATAAAAGGGACAGTAGCAACGTGGATACAAAATTGGCTGAAAAATAGGAAACACAGAGTAACGGTCAATGGATATTTTTCAGGCTGGAGGAAGGTTTGTAGTGGAGTTCCCCAAGGATCAGTATTGGGGAACTCCACCACAAACCTTGCTTTTCCTGATATATATTAATGATCTAGATCTTGGTGTGCAGGGGACAATTTCAGAGTTTGTGAATGATGCGGAGCTTGGGAGTGTTGCAAACTGCAAGGAGGGCAGTGTAGAATTTTAAAAGGACTGGGCAAGTTGCTGGAGTGGGCAGATAGGTGGCAGATGAAGTTCAATGCAGAGAAGTGTGAGGTGATGCATTTTGGCAGGAAGAACATGGACACAATATAAAATGAGGGGTGAAATTTTGAAGGGGGTGCAGGAACAGAAGAACCTGGGTGTGTATGTACATAGATCATTGAAGGTGGCAGGACAGGTGGAGAGTGCTTTATTAATAAGGGCATAGAGTACAAGAGCAAGGAGGTTATGCTGAATTTATATAAGTCACTCGTTAGAATTAAAAAAAATTACCTCAATGGTGAGAGACTGCAGAACTCTGATATTCAGAAGGGTCTGGGTGTCCTAGTGCATGAATCACATAAGACAGTATTGTGTACAATTCTGGGCGCCACATTATAGGAAGGGTGGGAACACATTGGAGAGAGTGCTAAAGAGTTTTACAAGAATGGTTCCAGGGATGAGAAACTTCAGTTACGAAGATAGATTGGAGAGGTTGGAACTGTTCTCCTTGGAGAGAAGGCAGCCAAGAGGAGATTTGACAAGAGATGGTCAAAATCATGAGGGTGCAAGGCAGAGTAGATAGGGAGAAGCTGTTCCCACTCGTAAAAGGATCAAGAACGAGAGGGGACAGATTTAAAGTGATTTGCAAAAGCAGCAAATGAGATGTAAGAAAAAACTTTTTCACACAAGTGGTTTGGGTCTGGAATACACTGCCTGGAAGTGTGGTGGATGCAGGTTCAATCGAGGTATTCAAGAGGGTATTAGATGATTATTTGAATAGAGAAAAGGAGTAGGGATACGGTGAAAAGGCAGGGAAATGGCACTAGGTCATAATGTTCATTTGGAGAGCTAGTGTAGGCACAATAGGCCGAATGGCCTCCTTCTGTACTGTTAAAATTATGTGATTCTGTAATTACTTTCTGTACCTGCATACCAGCCTTGTGATTCATGCACTAAGACACCCAGATTCTTCTGAACACGAGCTCTGCAATCTCTCACCATTTAGATAATATGCTTTTTTTATTCTTCTTGCCAAAATGGACAATTTCACATGCCCGCAATATACTATTTGTCAGATCTTTGCCCACTCACTTAACCTATCCATATCCCTTTGTAGCCTCCTTATGCCCTCTTCACAATTTACTTTCCTAACTTTGTGTCATCAGCAAATTTAGCAACCATACTATTGACCCCTTCATCCAAGTCCATTTATATAAATTGTAAAAAGTTGAGGCCCCAGCACTGATCCCTATGGCACACCACACCATTACATCTTGCCAACCAGAAAATGACTCATTTACGCTTACTCTCTGCTTCCTGTTAGCTAGCCAATTTTCTATCCATGCCAATACATTACCCCTACACCATGAACTTTTATTTTCTGCAATAAGCTTCGATGCGGCACATTATCAAATGCCTTCTGGAAATCTGAATGCAGTACATTCACCGATTCCCCTGTATCCACAGCACATCACTCCTTCAAAGAACTCCAATAAATTGGTTAAACATGATTTCCCTTTCACAAAACCATGCTGACTCTGCCTGATTGCTGTTAATTTTTCTAAGTGCCTTCCATAACATCTTTAATAACAGCTTCTAACATTTTCCCAGTGACAGGTGTCAAGCTAACTGGTCTGTAGTTTGATGCTTTCTGTCTCCCTCTCTTTTTGAACAAAGGACTTACCATTTTTTATTTTCTAATCTAATGGGACCTTCCCCAAATCTAGGGAATTTTGGAAAATTAAAACCAATGCATCAACTATCTCACTAGTCACTTCTTTCAAGACTCTAGAATGAAGTCCATCAGGACCTGGGGATTTGTCAGCCTGCAGCTCCAACGATTTGCTAAGTACCACTTCCTAGTGATCATAATTTTCCTGAGTTTCTCTCTTTGTTCCATTTCCTGATTTACAGCTTTTTTTTGGATGTTGCTTGCACCATTTATAGTGAAGACTGATGCAAAATACCTGTTCAATTCATCTGCCATCTCCTTATTTTCCATTATTACCATCCCATACTCACTTTCTATAGGACCAATGCTCATTTTGTTAACTGTTATTTACAAATCTATAGAAACTCTTAATATCTGTTTTTACATTTCGAGCTAGCTTTCTCTCATTGCATTGCAAGTGATTTTCTGGCAATGATCCACTAGATAAGAACAGAACTAAGCAAGGGTCAATCCACCAAGCTGGACAATGGAAGTGGAGTACTGGAGAAAGATGCTGTGGTCAACGATGCCAAAGGCTGCAGTGCCAGGGCTATGGGCCCATTGAAGGAATTCAGACATGGAGTTGTGGAAAAGATGGGCATGGATTTGGGAGGTGACACCATATTCAAACAATTTAATTAGAAAAGGGAGATAGGGGCATGACCACAACTTTCCTCGACTCCTGAATAAGGTGCTAAATATATGCAATGTTTTTCATCACAATTAGTCTTAGCACTTGCTATTGGGATAGTTCACATAACTAGCTTTGTAATTCTTCTTGTTTAACTCATTTTCAATATATACACATCAGTAAGAATGTAACTCAAATATCTTTAATCTTAATTCAGGAATCAATGCCCTACATACACATCTCCACAATGCTGTCAGTTATCAGAACATTATTAGGAACATAGGAACAGGAGTAGGCCATTTAGTTGCAGGGGCTTGTTTTGTCATTTAATGAGATCACAGCTGATCTAATACTAGTCATACTAAATTTCCTCTGCTTGCAATGAGTTTGAGTATCGGGTCTGATTGAGTGACACATTGTGGAACACTCCCATTCTGTCTGCAAGCATGGCTCTGAGCTTCCGGTCGCCTGTCACTTTAATTCTCCATCTTGCTTTCACGCTGACCTCTCTGTTCTCAGCCTCCTGCATTGTTCCAATGAAGCTTAACGCAAGTTCAAGAAACAGCACCTCAGCTTTTGACTGGGCACTCTGCAGCCTTCTGAACTCAGTTTAACAGCTTGCTCCGTTCTTTGCAGGTTTTGGTTTTAGTCCCATGTTTTATTTGTTTTTGCTTTTGGACAGTAGCTGTCCATCTTTCTGCCTTTCACACCTCCTCTAGTCTCATGTTTTTTTCTTTTCTTGTACAATTACAACTCTCTTTGGCCTTGCACCCACAGCCCCTTTTGTCATTTAATTTCTCCTGCCTTTCACCCCATCACAGGCATTTAGCTTTGTTCTTTTTCCTCCCTCCCCAATTTCTCCTGCTCAAAACTTATTGTGTTTCTAACTTTTTTCAGTATTGATGAAAAGTTACTGACCTGAAATGTTAACTCTGCTTCTCCCTCCACAGATGCCGACAGACCTGAGTATTTCCAGCATTTTCTGTTTTTATTTCTAAATTATAGTTTCTGCCAAACTAATTTAAACAAAAAATTAAAATAAGTTTATTCCTCCAAAGAAGGTGGATACACATTAGTAGTGCAAGTCAGCCTAATTAGAATAGTACAGAGCAGCATCTGGCCTGTTTTCTGTACTGATTGCTGAGAAGTGAGCCTATACTTTCAAAGGCACGCACTACATTTCAAAAATCATTAGTTGTGTGAGGTGACGAGACGTTTTGATGCAATATGGCACTGTGTAAATAAACATGGGACATATTAAAGCCTTAGATTTTGCTTCCAGCAGGGTCTTTACCCTTACAAAGACTCCCCACAGAGCCTGAACTATCATATGTATTACTGTGGGTGAGAGTATCACTGGCAAGGCCAGCAACTGCTGCCCATTTCTAATTTCCCTTGAGAAGATGGTGGTGAGCTGCATTCCTGAACCACTCCAGTCCATATGTAGGTACACCCACAGTGCTGTTAGGGAGGGTGTTCTAAGATTTTGTCCCAGCGACAATGAAGGATTGGCAATATAGTTCCAAATCAGGACGGTGTGTGACTTGGAGGAGAACTTCCAGGTGATGGTGTTTCCATGTGTCTGCTGTTCTTGTTCTTCTCGGGTCACAGGTTTGGAAAGAACTGACAAAGGAGCCCTGGCAAGTTGATGCAATGTATCTTGTAGATGGTATACAGAGCACTGATGGTGAGGGAGTGAACATTTTTGGTGAGGGAAGGGGTGCCAATCAAGCAGGTTGCTTTGTCCTGGATGGTATCAAGCTTCTCCTGGAGTGATGCTGGAGCTGTGTTCATCCAGGCAAGTGAGGAGTGTCCCATCATACTCTTAACTTGTGCCTTACAGATGGTGAAAAAAGCCTTTCGGGAGTCATTCCCCCCCCAGACAACCCAGCCTTTGATCTGGTCTTGTAGCCACAGTGTGTGTATGGCTGGTTCAGTTAAGCTTCTGGTCAATGGTGAACCCCATTTGATGACAGGGGATTCAAGATAATGCTATTAAACGTCAAGGGAGTGGTGGTTAGATTCTTTGTTGAAGATGATCACTGCATGGCACTTCAGCGTCAAGCAACATTCTTCCCACACATCAGCCCAAACCCAAATGTTGTTCATGTCTTGCTGCAAATGGTAAGGATTGCTTCATTATCTGAGGAGTTGTGAATGGAACTGAATACTGTGCAATCATGAGGAAACATCATCATAACGTCATGATGGAGGGAAGAGCATTGACGAAGCAGCTAAAGGTGGTTGCGCCTGGAACATTGCTGAGATTTCCTCACCACATAGTCCTGGCGTTGAGATGATTAGCCTTCAACAACCACAACCACCTTCATTTGAGTTAGGTATGGCCCCAGCCAGTGGAGAGTTTCCCCCAAATCTCACTGATTTGAATTTTAGTAAGGCTTCTTGATGTCACTGTCTGTTAAGTGCTACTTTGGTGTCAGGGCCGTCACAAGTTCTGGATCACACATCTTCAGTACTACAGCCAGGATGTTGTCAGAGTCCACAGCCTTTGCTCTATTCAGTATCTTCTGACATTTCTTGATATCTATCTTAGCTCTGTCTACAGTATATTGTTTCCTATTTTTAGCATGCAGTCCTGTGATGTTTCTTCACCAGACTGGCACCCTATTTTTAGATATGTGGGTGTGCTGTCAGGTGTTCTGCTGTCATGCTGTCCTTTACTGCTCACTGGACAAGGTTTGGTCCCCAGGCTTGAAGGTAATGGCATGGGGTATGTTGGCCAATGAGTAGACAGATAGTGGTGGAATACAATTCTGCTGCTGCTGATGATGACCCCAGCACTTCAAGTATGCCAGTTTTGAGCTGCTGGATCTTTTTTTTTGTATTCATTCATGGGACATGGGCTTCACAGGCCGGGCCACCATTTATTGCCCACCACTAGTTGCTCTAGAGAAGGTGGTGATGAGCTGCTTTCTTGAACCACTGCAGTCCATGTGGTGTAGGTACATCCACAGTGCTGTTAGGAAAGGAGTTCTAGGATTTTGGCCCAGCGGCAGTGAAGGAACGGCGATATATTTCCAAGTCAGGATGGTGAGGGACTTGGAGGGGAGCTTCCAGGTAGTGGTGTTCCCAGCTATCTGCTGCCCTTGTCCTTCTAGACCGGCAGTGGTTGTGGGTTTGAAAGGTGCTATCTAAGGGACCTAGGTGAATTCCTGCAGTGCATCTTGGAGATGGTACACACTGCTACTACTGTGTGTCAATGGTGGAGGGAGTGAATGTTCGTGGATGTGGTGCCAATCAAGCGGGCTGCTTTGTCCTGGTGTCAAGCTTCTTGCGTGTTGTTGGAGCTGCACTTATCCAGGCAAGTGGAGGGTATTCCATCACACTCCTGACTTGTGCCTTGTAGATGGTGGACAGGCTTTGGCGAGTCAGGAGGTGAACTCCTACATGTGACTCCAGACCCACAGCAATGTGATTGACTCTTAAATGCCCTCTGAACAAGGGCAATTAGGGATGGGCAATAAATGCTAGGCAGCGATGCCCTCATCCCATGAACGAATAAAAAAAACCTGCTCTTGTAGCCACAGTATTTAAATGGCTAGTCCAGTTCAGTTTCTGGTCAATGGTAACAGCCAGGATGTTAATAGTGGGAGATTCAGTGATGTTAATGCGACTGAATGTCAAGGGGCGATGGTTAGATTCACTTTTGTTGGAGATGGTCATTGCCTGGCGCTTGTGTGGCGCAAACGTTACTTGCCATTTGTCAACCCAAGTCGGGATATTGTCCAGGTCTTGCTGCATTTGGACATGGACTGCTTCACTATCTGAGGCATCACGAATGGTACTGAACATTGTGCAATCATCAGCGAACATCCCCACTTCTGAGGTTATGATAGAAGGTAGGTCATTGATGAAGCAGCTGAAGATGGTTGGGCCAAGGACATACCCTGAGAAACTCCTGCAATGATGCCCTGGAACTGAGATGATTGACCTCCAACAGCCACAACTATCTTCCTTTGTGCTCGGTATGACTCCAACCAGTGGAGAGTTTTTACCTGATTTCAATTGGTTCCAGTTTTGCTAGGGCTCCTTGATGCCAAACTCAAGTCCAACGTAGACTTGATGTCAAGGGCAGTCACTCACACCTCACCTCGGGAGTTCAGCTCTTTTGACCATGTTTAAACCAAGGCTGTAATGAGGTCAGGAGCTGAGTGGCCCTGGCAAAACCCAAACTGGGCATCAGTGAGCAGGTTATTGCTGAGCAGGCGCCACTTGATAGAGCTGTTGATGCCTCTTCCATTAATTTACTAATCAAGAATAGGCTGATGGGGTGGTAATTGACCAGGTTGGTTTTGTCCTGCATTGTGTGTACAGGACATATCTGGGCAATTTTCCACATAGCCAGGTAGATGCCTGTGTTGTAGCTGTATTGGAACAGCTTGGCAAGGGGCGCGACAAGTCTTCAGTACTACTGTCGGAATATTGTCAGTGCCCATAGCCTTTGCAGTATCCAGTGCCTTCAGCTGTTTCTTGATATCACATGGAGTGAATCGAATTGGTTGAAGACTGGCATCTGTAATGTTGGGGACCTCCGGAGGAGGCCGAGATGGATCACCCAGTCGACACTTCTGGCTGAAGATTGTTGCAAATGCTTCAGCCTTATCTTTTGCACTAATGTGCTGGGCTCCTCCATCATTGAGGATGGGGATATTTATGGAGCCTTCTCCTCTTTGGAGTTATTTAATTGTCCACCACCATTCACGCCTGGATGTGGCATGGCTGCATAGCGTGGATCTGATCCATTGGTTGTAGGGCTGCTTAGCTCTCTCTATCACTTGCTGCTTTTGCTGTTTGGCACACAAGTATTCCTGTGTTATAACTTCACCAGGTTGACAGCTCATTTTTAGGTATGACTGGTGCTGCTCCTGGCATGCCCTCCTGCAGTCTTCATTGAACCAGGGTTGCTCCCCTGGTTTGATGGTAATGGTAGATTGGGGGATACGCCAGGCCATGAGGTTACAGATTTTGTTCGAATACAATTCTGCTGCTGCTGATGGCCCACAGCACCTCATGGATGCCCAGTCTTGAGTTGCTAGATTTGTTCGAAATCTATCCCACTTAGCACGGTGGTAGTGCCACATTACACATTGGAGGCTATACCATTCAGCACAAAATAGAGATACAACCGTATCACATGAGCTATCAAGATTTCAAATTGACATTGCCACCTTCAGTAGCACCCACCTTCCTGGGCAGGGACATCTAAAGGAACAAGCAAGGGGATAGCACTTTCTGCTGGAAAAGAAAGGCAAAGCTGACAACGACCCTCATGTCCAGAGTTGGTTTTGCACTGCCAGAATTCCCCAATTGTATGAATGAAAGACTCATGACACTTCATCTACAGCTCAGTCGTCACCAATATACCACCATCATCAACACTTATGCCCCGAACCTTGAATCCGATGAAGATATTAAGGAAAAGTTTTATTCTGATCTTGATGAAGTCCTCAGTGCCATCCCAAGAGGAAAAAAGGATAATTCTTCGTGGAGACTTTAATGCCTGGGTTGGCTGCTACTCCAAAATCTGGAGCAGAACCATTGGAAAAAAAAAAATGGGGTGGGAAAAGCCAATGCAAATTACAATTTTCTGCTAACAAAGTATGCTCAGCATGGTCTCATTATAACACCTTCTTCCCCCAGAAGGACAAATGCAAAACCACATGGAGGCATCCTACATTAAAGCATTGGCGTCTCCTGATTTATATCATTTGCCTGACCTAAGGGATGTATGCATCACTTGTTGCATGCAGGGGACTTATGCCTGCTGGACAGATCATTGCCTTGTTCAATCGGTGATCATCATCCATCTAGTACCAAGGCATCGCAAGGCCCAAAAGTCCAAGAGGAAGAAGATCAATGTCTCAGCCTATAAACAGCCTGACTGAAGTGAGGAATTCCAAGTGCAGCTCATGGCCAATCTGGAAAATCTTCACACATCAAACTCAATTCCAGAACAGTGGGATCAAATATAGTCAGCTGCACTAGATTCCTGCGCCCAGCCCATTGGTTTCAAGCATCGTCGTCAACAGGTCTAGTTCAACAAAAACAATGCTCAAATATGTGACCTCCTAGAACAAAAAGACAGCCTTTATTGCTTGGCAGAACAACCCAAGGTCACAAGTCAAGTCAGCAACATTCCAACAGCTCAAGGCTAATACCCAAAGACAAATCGAGAAGATAAAAGGATATGTGGTGGGAAGAGAAAGCCCAAGAAATCATACAATATGCTGAGCATCATGATATGCTTTTTTGGAGTCACCAGGGCCATCAATACACCGAGGTCAAATAGAGAAAATCCTCTCCTTTGACAGATGCCGTTTTTCTTCTTAAAAATGACAATCCCATCTGTCAACACTGAAAAGAACTTTTTTTTTTAACAACTCCAACTGTGAATCACAGTGGCAGTTGATTACCACAAGGCACTGGCGATAGCCTGGAGAGGGAGTACATGGGAAAACCACCATTGATGGGAGAGCTGCAAGAAGTAACCTAACAAATGAAAAAGCTCCGATGATATTAGAGCCGAGGTCTTCAGAGCTGTAGAACTTTGTTCACATTAAGACTCAATGCACTCATCCTACAGATTTGGGAGGAAAAAGAACTCCCCTCCCCCCTCCTGACTTTATAACTATCTCTAACAGGGAAATAGTTTCCATAGCATGATTTAAGGTATTTCCATAGCAGGAAAAATCCTGACACATTCTCCTGAATCACCTACTTCCTGTGGCTAAGGAAATCCTCCCAGAGATGCACTGTAGCGCAGGCTTTCCAGAAGAACCACCAACATGGTCCTTGCTGCCAGACAGATCCAAAAATGTCAAGAGCAACAATAGGAACTCTTCATTGCATTTGCTGATCTGACCAAAACATTGGACTTAGTAAATCGTGAGGCTCCGTGGATTGCACTCCGAAGATTTGGATGTCTAAGGAACTTCATTACTATCCTGCAATTGCTTCATGATGATATGACTGCAACTAACTTGAGTGGAAGATCTGAAAAATTCAGACAGGTGTAGCATAGCTGTGTGATACCCCACATACTATTTACAATCTACTGATCTAACGGTGACTATTCACCTCATCAAAGATCAAATGCCCTCTGGTGTTAGTATTAAATAACATGTAGATGAAGAACTCTAACCTCTATCGCCTCTGTGCCAAAATTAAACTGACTACCATAGATTTACATGATCTACAGTATGTGGATGACTGCTGTGTCATTGTCCACCCTGCGCCAGATTTGGAAGCCACTCTCAATCTCTTCACTTCCGCATACAAGAACCACAACCGGTTCTTCAATATTGCCTAAACAAAACTCATATCAACCACACTTGGTCAGCCAAATTTTCCACCTCCCATATATGTAGAAGGAGACACTCTGGGACATGTTGAGCACTTCTCATACCTTGGCAGTCCCCTCTCTCAAAAGAGCACCGGTGACGAAGAGATCCAACGCCAGATCAGCTGCCCCAGTTTAGCCTTTGACAGACTACAGCAGCAATTATTTGATAACAAAAACCTCCAAGTCAACAAAAGCTTTAGTGAACAGAACAGTTGTTGTCACCATGCTCTGGCAGCACAGCGAGAGCAAGACCCTGTATTAACGACATAAAACAGCGCTAAAGAAATTCCATCAGAAAGCCTCGGGCAGGGGAAGGTGGACAGAGGGGGGTGGTCACCCAACTCATGAATGCAGGTTGTCCTGAAAGATGGTGCACAGCTCTGTGAATGTCTCTCTGTAGAGGATGGAGTCTTTTCTGGCACTGCCTCAGACATCTGGTGGTAGTTCATACGGGTTCCGAAGACTCGCATCACATTGCGACCCTCCATTAGCCTCTCCCCTGCCTGGCCTTGTGCCTTCTGCCCAGCTGCAGTTGTAACTCCTGCTGCAGCGGAGTCTGTAATGGTGACTCTGCACCATGGAGTTGACTTTCTGTGCACATTTTCTCTAGCGCTCGTGGGTACAGGAGGGCTGCGTGGATGATTCCCATGTTCAAGGCACATATCATTTACTGTCTGGTAACCTTGGATGTGTTGATGCCACTCTAACCTCTTAGCACCTCAGATCTTTTTTTTATTCATTTACAGGATGTGGGCATCGCTGGCTAGGCCAGCATTTATTGCCCATCCCTAATTGCCCGTGAGAAGCTTCCCCTTAAGGCTCTGCCCCTCAGCTACTCAGATCTGCCCTGGGCTTTTCTCCAAACTCTTGCTTCTCTCTCTCCCTGGTCCTGGAACTTATTTCAACAGAAATCAGATCAACTTTCAAACTGAAAGTCAAAGGTACCTTGTGAAAACCACTAGCTTTTAAAGGACAGGTTTCTGAAGTACAGATGCCCTGGTCGCCTCCCAACAAATTGTAAGGCGTTATAAAATTCGGGTGAGTCTATGTACATTACAATTAACAGGCTTGAAAATGAGTTTAACAAGCTTCCTGCTGCTTCCGGGTAGCTTTGCCGCTTCGCTTCCTTCCTGTCGTGCAATTAATAGTGCTCCATTATCCCACCACCAGGACTCCGAAGTAAGTCCTACTGCGCCACTATCCTGTCCCGCCTGTAAACTTCATTAACTTCCACCCCATATCTATATAACAACAGTGGCCATATTTCAAAGGCATTTCGTTGACTTTTTAAAAAATATATAACAAGATACATCCTTGGATTACAATAAGAATGTAAGGTGCAGTATAAAAAATTCTTTCTCCTTTCTTACAAATTAAATGCTTGCATAAGTCCAGCATCACTACAGCAGCATGACCAAAATATGTCACAGACTTAGCCAAGTTCTCTCTTCCTCTTATTCCTGGGAACAAACAATTGATAATTCTTTCAATTCAATTTTCATTATTTTTAGAATGAAATATCAAAAACATACCTCTCAATCAATCCCAGAGGTTTTTGATGCAATGTGTTTGCATTAATATTTTAGTGGGACATAATTGGGCAGAAATAAGAAAACTGAGAAGGCGGCTCCAAGTTATGAATAGTGAGTAACGAAAGTTGAACACAATTAGAAATCAGCCAAGTAGAAAGGAAAAAAAACAAAACTAAGAAACAAATTAAATGCAGAAGAACTACACATAGCTGACAAATCAGTTACAAAATATAAACGCAAAGTTGTAGCCTGCTTATGAAACAAAAAGTAAAAAGGGGGATTTTTTCCTCTTCCCCTTTTACAAAAACCCCAGACATTTTTAAATCTTACAACAGCATCAACTGCTAATTTTCTGGTAAAGCTCTGCATTAGTCAAAGGGAGTATAAGGTTTCTAGACAATTAAGTGGATCATTTTGAAAAAAAATAGTTGACATTACAGAAGAGAAACTTGTCTGATAAGTGCAGATCAACAAATTATGACATCAATATCTTGCATTTATATAACATCTTGAACACTGGAAAAACATCCCAAGGCACCTCACAACAGGCACTAAGCTAACGAAGGAAAGATCAGTCAGGTAACCAAAATCTTGGTCAAAAAAGATAAAACCTTAAAAGGAACAGACGGAGTTAAACACATGGCTGAAAATTTAATTTGATCTATTGGGCGAAATGGAGAAAATGTACATTAGCTCGAGCAGGTGTAGTTATCGAGTGCGACTCAATCTTGACTAAGATACAGGCAGCAGGGATTTGGATGTGCAGGAAGTTTTTGGGATAAGCTGCAAGTTATGGAAGGTGGATGATGGGAGGCTGGTCAGGCAGGTTTTGCAATAATCATGTCTGAAGATAGCAAAGGCACAACTGAGAGTTCCAGCTGCAGTAAAGACAAAAGTGAACAAGGTTACCAATACTGAATTAGACAAACTTTGCGCCAGAGGAAATTAAGTTGGAAGCTCTGGATCAAATAATATAGTGAGATAACCTGGCTATTAACTATAGAGCTACTCACCACACAATACTCAGAAATCATTTTAATCTAAAACACAAGTTTGTATAGCACAAGGAAGCTTTTATCATATTATCTAATAGCAGGTTTTTGTATAATAAACACATTTCCTACTTAATTGTTTCATAGAAACTAGGTACTGTGCAATGCGTGATCAAATAAATAGCTTCCCTGCACTTAGCTTAGACTGAGATACAATGTTATATATGCTATATTCCAGTAGTCACTGTATGTACTGTGCAAAGTGAGTTGTGAAATACTGTAACAAATTAGTTTTGCAATGATATTTCTTGCAAGTATATATCCTTTGCCAGAACCGTGCCAACACAAACACTTTTGTCAACTTTCACTGGTCAGATAGTTTATTGCACTTAATCACCAAGGGGGAGGGGGGGTATCCCGTATTGCAAGCAGATTTAACAGGCTTCAGACCTAATACTGTACAGAAAGACACACACAATATCGAAGCGTATTTATCTGCTTTACAACAATGTTTACCCTTATGTTACTGTACAGTAAAGGTACACTGTCTAACATGCTCCACACTCTCATTCCTCAGATGTACTTGCTAAGTTTGATTTGCACGTGCAGTACTGCAGAGAGGAGAAAGAAAACTGAAATTTGTCACACTTACATTAAAACACACCGCTGGCTAAGGGATCAAAAGAAGACAACATTAAAATAAAATTCGACACAGAGCACGGGCAAACGGGTAATAAAAAAAGCGAAGTGTCATTTTCAAAGTATCTACAGTTCGCTCATGACAGCACCATCCGATCCCAAATCATTTCTTTTTATAAAAAGGGGAAATGCTGCCTGATCCTTAAAACGGGGGGTTTGTACATTAATATTGTTGAAGATAAAATCGTTTAGAGTAAATGCTGGAGGGGAAAATGTTGTCGGGTCCGGTCAGTGCTGGGAAGTGAGAGATGGTGGAGTGGACCGGAGTGTCAGAGACCCTTTCTTCCCCCCACCCCAAACCCCCACACACCTTCGGCGATCAGCTCCTCCACCGTCACCTGGTAACGGCCCACGCTGAACACTCTGCCCAGGTAGTTACTGGTGCTTCCCATCGAGCCGCCGCCGCCTCCTCCTCCAGCACCGACATAACCCGCTCCCTCGGGCTTCGAGATGCGGGAGAATTTCTTCATGGTTCACAGAACGTAGCGGCAACTTCCAGACCGGAGCGAAGCGAAACAAGCAGCCTGTCGTCCCTCTTCACGTTTACAGAGTGGACTTGGAGATGGGGGGGGGGGGGTGATCGGCCGCGACGCCGCCCGCCCAGCGGCTTGCAGAGCTGCGCAGGAGACGCGGTCTCGGAGCCGAGCGCCCTCCCTTCCCCCTTCTCCTCCCTGGCGGTAACTAGCGACCTAACGGCATCCCGTTCCACCGGGCACTTCAAATGATTCTAAATTCCGCTTCCAGATTCCATCCTGTTGAAGTTGGCACCGGGATAGGGCAGGAGCTGCCAGGGAGGGAGGGTTTCGCCCCGTGTGTTCTTCTATTTACCCAGCATACTCTGACCCCACAATCAACCCAACCGGTCCAGCTCCCGCCCACACTCCGCACTGGTTGGTCAGGTCACTGTCGCTCCTCCCACCGCTGCCTGCCTCCTCGATTCTAATTGGTGGATTCTGTTGCCCGTCATCAAACGCGCCCGCGCTTTTTCCGCCGTGAAGTTGGTCGTGACGCGGAAGAGTGCTGAAGCTTGGGAGTGTTTTTGTTTTCTATAGTGGTTAAACTGAACAGACTGAAAGTGCAAGTTTCTGAGAGGAAAACAAAACTTTACAAAAGTTAATTCGGACCAAGCAAACAAACAAACAGGGTAACCGATTTGCAAACATGTTGGGTGTGTCTTACAATGGACACTCTTCGCCCAGCATAACTTTTTGTGACTTCTTTCAAGCTGTAACTTAAACCTGCCATGAATTAGAAGAACCGAAATACCTCTTTTTCCAAAACCCATTATAACTTTGAAGAAGTGCATTCTAATGGCTCTAAAATGTGAAGTTCATGTGCAAACCAAATTTATTTCGGATGTCATGCATGCTTTAACTTTGGGTATGGGTTATCTAATTGCCATAATCAGAAGAACATACATGCAGATCTAACAGATTTACAGCTGTTGTTTTCCAAATTCTGTGGTGACATTATATTTGTTCTATTTGTAACAGGACATTGCTATGTGACCAACATCTCTACATTCCAAAAATCGATGGAAAATAGAGACCTCACTGGGGAAGGTGGAGTGAGGTAGTCCATGTTTTCAATTTTGGAATGATGGTATATTTTTTTAATGGTCAGCCTGGCAATTTCTAAGAGGTAAATTAGATACCAAACAGGTCTATTTTTACTTTTGCCTGAAGTGGAGTGGGGAACATTACTTAGATCATAGACTGGTGACAACACAAATTGGGAGACTAGTCAGCTCGTTGTATCTGTGCCAGTTTTCTGCAAGAGCAACTCAGTGAGTCTCACGCCTTGCCTTTTTTCATAGCCCTGCACAGTTTTTCTATCCAGATAATTATTCAATTCCATTTTGAAAGCCATAAATGAATCTTGGTGATTGGAACATGTTTTCAGGCTGCCTTAGATATCCTTTGGATTACAATGGTGAGGTTCACTGCCTATAAGTGATCTAAGCACCTTGCCTTGAGGAAAGTGCTCTTTACTACCCAATATCTAATTGTACAACAACATAATTTAGGACCCACATGTAATCGGAACTGGATATCATGGACCAGATTTTGCTGCACATCATCTAACGGCATCTGCCATTAGTTTGACTTGCCTTTGCACATTTCATTTTTAAAATGTTTTGCTTGGCAAGTGGCTGAAAGTGCATACAGTACTTGTAGCGATGCATTAGGGTGAACAGTGTGCCTGGGACTTGAGTGAATAGGGCAAGCAGCAGGGTACCTTAACTAATCAGATTGAAGGACTGAGAAATAAATGGCAGAATGTCTGAGCTGGAAGTGTGAATTAGAGTGGGTGAATTCAATTTCAAATCAGGCAGAGAAAGAGAAATGAAGAGAGGAAAAGAAAGATTTGATGAAAGGTGAAGACAGGAATAAAAGGATAGTTCTTTTTAAATTTTTGTTTTAGTCATCAGCAGTGATTAATACTTGAAGGAATAAGACTCCACTTGTATTAGAAGTATTGGCAGTAATTATCACTTATTCTGTTTTTAAAAGAGTACTTATATTTGAAATGATACTTAACTTTAGGTGATGAGTTTAATTTGCATCTACCCTGCAAATACAACAACCTCACACCATTCAATTCATGTCAATGATGAGAAAAACAGTGAAGTGTCATAAGAACATAAGAAATAGGAGCAGGAGTAGGCCATCTGGCCCCTCAAGCCTGCCCCGCCATTCAATACGATCATGGTTGATCTGCCCCAGGCTTCAACTCCTCTTTTGTGCCAGCTCCTTAATAATGGAGTTTAGCATCTTCCCAGTGACAGATGTTAGGTTGACTGGCCCATAGTTTCCTGCTTTTTGTCTCCCTTCCTTCTTGAACAGGGGCGTTGCATTAGCATTTTTCCAATCCGCTGGGACCCTCCCGGAATCCAGTGAGTTCTGGAATATTTCGACCAATGCTTCCACTATCTCTGCAGCCACTTCCTTTAAAACCCTTGGATACAGGCCAGCAGGTCCTGGTGACTTGTCTGCCTTTAGTCCCATTAATTTGTCAAATACTTTGTCCCTTGTGATAGTGACTGTTACAAGATCTTTCCTCCCATTAGCTCCTTGCTTATCTGATATCTTTGGGATGTTTATAGTGTCCTCCACTGTGAAGACCGATGCAAAGTATTGGTTTAAATTATCTGCCATTTCCCAGTTTCCCACTATCAATTTTCCAGTCACATCCTCCAAGGGTCCCATGCTCACTTAGCCACTCTCTTTCTTATTATATACCCGTAGAAGCTCTTGCTGTTTGTTTTTATATTTCTTGCCAATTTACTTTCCTAATCAACTTTCTCCCCCCTTATTAGCTTTTTAGTCATTCGCTGCTGGTCCCTAAAAATGTTCCCGATCCTCTGGCTTACCACTAGTTTTTGCCGCTTTGTATGCCTTAGTTTTTGATTGGATACTCTCCTGGACCACCATTGTTAACCATGGGTGGTTCATCCTTCTCATCGAGTCCTTCTTTTTGACCGGGATAAATTTTTGCTGAGCATTATGAAATATCTGCTTAAATGTCTGCCTCTGCTTATCCACTGACCTTCTCCTTAGTCTATTTTCCCAGCCTGCTTTAGACAATTCTTTCTTCATACCTCTGTAGTTGCCCTTATTTAAGTTGAGGACACTGATTTGAGACCCGAGTTGCTCGCCCTCAAACTGTATTGAAATTCTGCCATGTTGTGATTGCTACCCCCTAGAGGATCCTTAACTATGATATCTCTTATTAATCCCACCTAATTGCACATTACTAGATCTAAAATAGCCTGCTCCCGGGTAGGTTCTGCAACATATTGCTCTAAGAAATAATCCCTGATGCACTCTACAAATTCATCTTCCATGTTAGCCCTGTCAATCTGATTTGTCCAGCCAATATACAGATTAAAATCCCCCACGGCAATTGTAGCGCCATTCTTATACACCTCCATTATTTCCTGATTTATACTTTGTCCTACAGTAAGGCAACTCTTTGGGGGGCCGAAAGACCACTACCATCCGTGACTTCTTCCCCTTGCTATTCCTTATTTCCACCCAAACTGATTCCATATCACGATCTATTACACCTATATCACTACTCACCAGCGCACTGTTACCTTCTTTTATTAACAAAGCTACCCCACTTCCTTTTTTGTTTTGCCTATTTTTCTGGAATGCTGAATACTCTTGAATATTGAGTTCCCAGTCTCGGTCACCCAGCAACCACATCCCTGTAATAGCTATCAAGTCCTATTCATTTATTCCTATTTGTGCCATCAACTCACCTATCTTGTTACAAATGTTGCGTGCATTCAGATAAAGGGCCCTAAGCTTTGACTTTTTACCATTATTACTCATCCTGGTTCTGATTTCTGCTGCACTCTTCTGCTTATATTTTCTGCCACTTCCCTTCACACTTTGATTATCGTTCACCTCTTCACTACCGTGTACCTCTGCTCTCTCATTTTTTTATTTTTTTAAACTTCCCTTCAATTGAACCCTCCCCCCAACTAATTAGTTTAAAGTCCTATCTACATCCCTAGTTATATGATTCGCCAGGACACTGGTCCCAGCATGGTTCAAATGAAGCCCGTCCCAACGGAACAGCTCTCCCCTTCCCCAGTACTGGTGTCAGTGCCCCAATGAATTGGAACTCATTTCTCCCACACCAATCTTTGAGCCACGCATTTACTTCTTTAATCTTATTTACCCTATGCCAATTTTCACTTGGCTCAGGTAGTGAGCAGAAGAATATTACTTTTGTGGTTCTGCTTTTTTAATTTAGCCCCCAGCTGCTCGTAGTCCCTCAGCTTCTACCTATGTTGTTGGTAACTACATGGGCCACAAAAACTGGGTCCTTCCCCACCCACTCCAAGTTCCTCTCCAGCCCAGAAGAGATGTCCTTAACCTTGGCACCAGGTAGGCAACTCAGCCTTTGGGACTCTCTCTCTTTGCTGCAGAGAACAATACCTATTCCCTATGCTATCCCCTATTGCGACTACATTTCTCTTTTCTCCCCCCACTTGAATGGCGCTCTGTACCATGGTACTTGGTCAGTTCGCTCATCCTCCCTGCAATCTGTGCCCTCATCCACACCGGGAGCAAAGAATCTCATACCTAATGGACAAGGGCACTGGCTGAAGCTCCTCCAAAGCTAAATTTCGTTATTGCAGAGCTAATAATGGAGCGGTACAACGCAGAAAAGTTTGAATATTCATGTTTAGTTGTGCATCTGCTCCTTGCCTGAAGTTACTGTACCATTTACACATAAATAACAGCAAGTGCCATTAGCTTCACCTTTACCTTGATAGAAAATTTTGACCCAGTGTGCTCTGCACATCTTCATATGCACCTTTCCAATGTTTTCAAAGGTGGACAAAAACATTTGTAAGACAAGGCAGATATTAAATGTAAACTGCTTTTTTTTGCAGACAACAAATGAATTTACAGATTAACAGATGTAAAGAAGTTTCACTTTGAATTAATTAACTACTGAACCCTACTTCACAGCAAGAAAATTCAAAAAACACATCTGCTCAGTCTTCTGATCATGACCAGCTGTAGACTGGAGATGAGCGGAGTTCCCCTCGTGAGGCCAAGCCTCCTTTCTGAGCAAGCTTTATGATCCTCAGTCATTTTTATTCTCCATGTTCCAAGCTAGTTGGAAGGAAGTCCCTGTGATTGATTTCCCATTCAATAATTGTTTGATGTGTTAATAAAACAAGCTACTTTTCCTTTTTCCATGAGGGTGCAAACTTAAAGAAAACAGTTGCTATTCTCAATTTGGGACCATCCTATCTTCTTAGGAAATAGACCTTTATTGTTTCAGTTTGAAATAGAGGGTAAACCACAACATTCTGACTCATCTGGCTTCAATATATGCAGCCTATGGCTTTCTTTAAATCTGTGAAAATTCACTTTGTTTTCAAACACAACACTTAAACATAATTCATGCCCAAATCCCTGTTGTGAAAAAACAAATAATCAAAAATCCCAAGCACAGCAGGTACATTGTTGGTTTTGATGAATTTTTGGTATAAGAAAATCAAAACTCAAAACACAAGCTGTAATCTCACCTCTGCCCTGCCACCTGCAACGTTTTGAAGTCAGCAAACGGCGGAAGTTCTGCATAATCAAGAATTTGATCACATATACATGAGTTGACACAGCAAAATGTCTCAAAACATCTCACATGGCAATAGAGGAATAGCAAGAGTTAGCGAAGGTGTCCAAAGGCATGATCAAGCGGATTGGTTTTGAGGGGGCTTTTGAAAGCAATAAAAATGTTGATACGTTTTGCAAATAAATTCCCGAATACAGAGCCATAATGATTGAATACTTTGCTGCTGATTGTAGAGTTTAGGGAAATGGAATAGTGTTGTCAATCCTACAGAATTGTTCTGGAGTCTCTAGAAATTTAAGATTAATCTTCTGGACACTGCAGTGAACTGAGGAGACAAATCACAGGTAGCACTAGAATCATAGTATGGTTACAACACAGAAGAAGGCTATTCAGCCCATCATGTTCATGCCAGGTCTTTGTAAACACTTTTTTTCTTTGAACATTTTTGTTTATTCGTTATAAAACTATTGGAAATGGACAAAAAAGGCTGTTTGACTGGGCAGGGTGGTTGGAGGCAATAGGCCTGTGATGAAGCCTCCACAAATGCATTAAACCAACATTGGTGACCACAAGTGGAATTCACAATAGACTAGTGTTGGAAGTGAAGGGAATGCAAATTGGGTTTCATGAAAAGGACATTTAAGAAATAGGTAAAGTGAGATCATGGAAAATTTGTAAATAAGGACAAGGATTTTAAAACAATGTATTAATGGATAACAGCCGTAGAGGTCAATGAGATTGGAGTGATTTAAAATGGAACTTAGTGTGGAATAGGAAGCAGGTCGTGGAAGTTTCAGTGAGTGTATAGGGTGAAGCTTTGGCGAAGACAAGAAGAATTTTGTAAAATTAAAGCTTAGATATCAATATTAAATGTTAAGATGAATGTTAAGTTCATTCAACTAGCTCAGAATATGGTTATATTACTTCACAAGCCTTGTACAGTAATCCCCAGCTGAATGTTTGTCACCTGACCAGTGAGATTAAATTACAATCTTATCTTCAATGGGAAGTATTTTTATTATGTGCAAGATAGATTACATAGTGAGTCGTTTTCTTTGTGGTTCTTATGATTACAGGGCACTTATACAGTGCCAATACCATTGTCTTTACCATTTGAAACCAAGTGGCAGAGAACCAAAAGTGACTTTGGGTTCACAAGGAGCGTAACTCGGCTTTGGTGGGATGAAAAATGGGCAGTTATGGATTGGGTACCCATTATATACTCTGCCTGATTTTCCTTTCCTATTGACTTAGTAGGTAGCATTATATAGGATTACATAGGATATACGCCACAGAAACACCATTCAGCCCAGCCTGCCCATGCCAGTATTTAAGCTTCATTCATGCCTTCCCCCATCTTTTCTCATGTAAATCTATGACTGTAACCTTCTGTTCCCTTCTCCCTCATATGGTTGTCTTGTTTCCCCTTAAAGCAAATATACTTATCACTTCAACCACTCCATGTGGAATCAAGTTCCACATTCTTCCCACTCTTTAGGTGACAGTTTCTTCTGAATTGAATTTCCTTTTGGATTTCTTGGTGACTATATTATATTGATGTCCCCTAGTTATGCTCTGCCCCACGAGAGGAAACATTCTCCCTGTATCCATTCTACAAAACCTTCCACAATTTTATGGTTGGTTACCCCCAACCTTTTTTCAAAAGACGAGTGACCCAGCCTGTCAATCAATACCCATGCATTTTTAGGATCACCCTTGTAAATCTTCTTTGCACCCTCTCCAGTGTTTCAAAATCCTTTCTCATAATATGGTCATCAGAATTGTTTAAGTGTGGCCTAACAAAGGTTCGATAGTGGTTTAGCAACACTTCCTTACTTTTCAATTCTAACCCTCTCAAAATAAAACCCATTGCTTGGTTTGCTATTTTTATTGCCTTGCTAACCTGTGATGCAACTTTTAGTGATTGCTTATTTTGTACTCTGAGATCCCTTTGTTCCTGTACAAGTAATAAGTGACCTACTGTAATGTCCCTAAGAAATGAAAGAGATCATAAACTGTTTAAATCAAGCCTTACCTTTTTGCTTATTTAAAAAGTAGACTTTGCTAAACTAAAAGATGGCTACTACAGGTCACATGATTCACAAATTGGCTGCAGTTTCTAGAAATTTTTAACAGCAGTTACAGGACAAAAGCTTATCAGCATCCTTGTGGAATCTCATGCCTCTGATTGTAAGGACACATTACAATCAACAAGACCAGAGACCAGCACATGATTGGTCTCCCAGCCTGGTCCTATAACAAAGGAGCGCCATCGAAACTCGTTATATGTGCATAGGCATTAAAATCCACCATCTATTTCCTAAGGTGAACAATGGATTTTGACCAGAGACATAGAAATTGCTTGTTAGCCTGCAACTGACTCATTAATGGGCCACATCACATGGCCTAAGCTTCTGGCCTTTGGAAAGTTTTAATATTACATTTCTAGACTTGTAATCAGCCTGCTGTTTAAATTCCATCCTGCATGCATCAAAGAAGGACTCCAGGCTGACCAGCAGCCTGCATCAAGTCTAAGCATTCTCGAAGCCTGTTTTTTCTGGAAGATTCCTGCTATTGCCTACTGGGCAGACCAAGTCTCTGTGTGCCATCCTCATCTCACTGTGTCACCATCAACTTTAAAGGAATTCTGCAACTCCTGCTTCATCTAGCTAAACCCACCTAACAGTAGCTTCTCCATGAAGGAACACTCACTGGACTCTGGCTTTCTGGACTCTGGAAATTACGTGAACTGATATCCATATCGGTGATGCTTTTACTTTTAAGTTATTAATAGTTGTAAAACTCCTATCTTCTTACTAGGTGCTTGTGTGTGTGCATGAAGTTGCAATCATTACCCAGGTTTGAACGTGTGAATAAACTATACTTCTGATTTAACCTTAAAGAGAGTTTGTTGCGGGTCACTTTAAAAATTAACCTTAAATTTTAAAAATTAAGAGGGTTTAGGAAAACACAGAACAGTCTATTTCAGAAATTAAAATACCTCTGCTTACGGACAGACAGCAAGAAAAATAAAGGAGTTTAGTTTTGCCTCTCTCCCTTGTGCATAACATTACCGATGTACACCAACTCACATTTATCTATGTTGAACTTCATTTGCCAATTATTTTCCCATTCCACAAGGGAAAGTAGTGAGATGTGTAACAGCTCTCCGATCCACTACTCCTGTCCTGTGCGTATGTCAAAGTTTGATTTCACCAACTTAATGTGTTTAAGGAAAGAAATTGAAAAACTTAGATTTATGTGATGCAGTATCATGTTCTCATTGATGTCTCAAATGTTTCACATAACTCTTTGAAGTGAAATGTCTGTTCCTATATAAAAGGTAAATATGGTAGACAGTTTTACACATAGCCCTGGGCTCTGGAGTTTCCTCCCTAACCATTCTCTCTGCTCCTTTAAGACACTCCTTGAGGCCTAAGCCTTGGATCAGACTTTTGGTCACATATCCTGGTGTTTCCCTATGTGGTTCAGTGTCAATTTCTGTTTGGTGAAACTCTGTGAAGCACCTCAGGATGTTTTGCTATATAAATGCAAGTTGTTGCTGTTAGTCAGTGACCTGAACATCGAAAGGACCAGAGGCAAAATGAAGGACAAAAATTCTTATGCAATGATTGGCTAGGATTTGGAATGTACTGCCTGAACGGCTGGTGCAAACAGGCTCATTTGTAGCTTTCAAAAGGGAATTGAATGAATACTTAAAGGAGAAAAGATCAAAAAGATATGGGAAAGAGTGGAAGAGTGAAACTGATTGAATTGTTCTTTGAGAGAACTGGTACAGACTCCCTGGTTCAAATAACTTTGTTCTGTGCTATATTCTTCTATGATTCTAAGGTAGCAATGAGATGAATGACCAGCTAATGTATTTTTTACTACTATTGATCAAAGAAACAATAGTAGCCAAGTGAGTTTGCTTTACTTCTTAGAATAGAGACCTATCCACTTAAGGCACCAGAACAAACAGATGGAAAGTTGGTTTAACATTTTCTGAAGAACGGCACTTCCAACAATGCTGCATTCCTTCAAAACTTTGTTGATGTTTCAGTGTAGATTGTGATTAAATACTGCAGGAGGTCTTGAACCAAAATCCTTATGACACAGGTAAGAGTGCCACAAAGTGAGCAAGTTCAATCCAAGCATTTGGTCTTCGTATGCAGTTTGTTTTTTTTTGCACACTAATTTATTTTGTTTCATTTGTACTATTTTTAGCCTGATCTAGTTGTTTTGTGGTATTTCCTGCTGAAGAAGAACACCAATGGAATAATGTAACATTGTGAATCAGATAGGGAACCAATAAATTACAATCTAGCGTATATTATAAAACAAAATCTAAATTAGTAATCATAGTATTTTACAACTGTTTTACTTCATGTTCAATTTTGCTTCCAAATTTTATTTGTGCTTAATTTAATGATGCAAGTGGCTGGAAATGACATACCTCAGGGTGTAGGGAAGGCAGAACAATGTTGGGGAACTATTTTTTTGGTGTACAAATTTTGGTACACAATATTTCCATTACTTTTTCAAATACAAAATGTTTTAAGATAGGCTGGGTTTCTCTTACCCTTTTTAACTTCATCTAATGAAAACCTTTCCCCTCTGCCCAAAATGAAATTCAATTTTCCCTGTACATTATATCTAATGTATGTGCTCAGAGAGCACGCCACTTTTGAATTTTCTCCTCATAATTTTTTGTGATGCACATTAAAATTAGATTCAGTGATTTTGCCCACTAGGTGCTTAATAAGCAACAATTCGCGAGAAATATACAAATTTAGCAAGAATCTTTTTCCCAACATCACTTAAATTTCTCCCATTTAAAGCTGCCATTAAGATATTGGAGGGAGCTGTAGAGTTTGAGTGAACAGAGAAGCAATACTGCAAACTATACAGTGCTGTTTGCTCAGTGTCCCAGAGGAGGACCAGAAAGACCAGGAGACCCTGGTCTCATGACTCACAAAAACCCAAAGAAACGTCAGTACCACCAGCTTTTTCAACCTTGTTTCATCAAGCAGCAGTGTAGAAGGAAACTACAGCTCAACAGGGACTCAACCTCAGAAAAGCAATATTGAATGGCATCTACAGCAGAATTCTGATGCCAGTGGAGCCTTCAGGCATCAGTCAGATTAGCAGGATGGAATTCAACAATGTGACACAGAGTTCACTGATGCCTTCTCTTACTATGCATCTGCATGTATCAAGTTCAGCAGCAGATCTAGTTGAAAGAACATTCCCAATTGTTTCGCTTTGACCATCCTGGAATACAAGATCCCATTAATTGCATTCATCATCATTTATGCATGTGTCGCTATAACTACCGAGTTCATAGTTCATGGTAATATTTTAAAGGTAATTTTTAGTTCTGGGAAAATTAAGGTCTAACCACAGAAAATGGGATAAATGCAACTAAAGCCACTTGAAGACTATTACACTTAAAAGGTTGGGGCCATGTTGACTTAAACAGTTAACAGCTAGATAAGTAAAATCCTAACAAAGCAGGTGGGCTTACTTGGCTGGAGAATTGGAGACAAAGTATCTAAACTGCAAAGAAATGTAGTGAAGATGTTTCGGGGGCTAAAGCTACAATTAATTTAAAAGCGTTCATTGAGCCCTATGTCATCATGGAGATGGGTAGAGCTTAAGAAAGTTCTAGGGCTTCAATATACCTGGGTGTTTGCTGAGGGAGTGAGTGTTCTGCAGCAGGAGGAAAGGCCATACCAAATATGTGCTACTGTTAGCAGGCTCCAGACAGCAAAAGCGTTGCTGTTATGGAGAAGTCCCAGGAACCGGTTGATGGTTCTGTGCAGTTAGGTTTCAGGAAAAGGCCCGGGGAGCTGAGAATGTGGTAGAAGGTCACTGACTCGAGGCTAGAAAGGGTTAGGGCTCAGAAGAAGCCCTGGGAGCCATTTATAGCTTGGTGTAGCTGGGGAGATTGGAGCTTGGTGAAATCCTGGGGCAGTGTCAGCCCATTGAAGCTAGCCAACTACTGAAGAGCTGAAATTGCACCAATAGGTTGAGACTGGAGTGCAGAGTTAGAAATCCAGGTGAACAGAATCTCGGGGGATCAGATTGAAACCCTGGGAGGTGTGCACTTGTTGAGGCAGTCCGGGTGGGAGCGGCTTTGAGGAAAAAGTTTGGAATCCCTCATGAGACCCTTGCTGTTTGTGTTATATATTAACGATTTGGACGTGAACGTGGGGGGCACGATTGGGAAATTTGCAGATGACACAAAGATTGGCCGAGTAGTGGATAGTGTAGAGGGTAGCCATAATCTCCAAAACGATATAGATGGGTTGGTGGAGTGGGCGGTAAAGTGGCAGATGGATTTTAACATAGAGAAGTGTGAGGTCATACATTTAGGGAGGTCAAACAGTTACAGGGAATACACAATAAATGGGAATACACTAAGAGGGGTAGATGAAGTGAGAGATCTTGGCGTACAAGTACACAGGTCCCTGAAGGCAGCAGTTCAAGTAGACAAGGTTGTAAAGAAGGCATATGGAATGCTCTCCTTAATTGGCAGAGGTATAGAATATAAAAGTAAGGATATAATGTTGGAATTGTATAAAACACTGGTGAGGCCACAACTGGAGTATTGTGTGCAGTTCTGGTCACCACATGACAGGAAGGATGTAATAGCTCTGGAGAGAGTGCAGAGGAGGTTTACAAGAATGTTGACAGGGTTAGAAAAGAGTAGCTGCAAGGAGAGATTGGATAGGTTGGGGTTATTTTCCTTAGAACAAAGAAGGCTGAGAGGTGACTTGATTGAGGTGTACAAAATTATGAGGTGAATAGATAGAGTGGACAGGATAAAATTGTTTCCCTTGCTGGAGAATTCTAGAACCAGGGGACATAGAGTCAAGATAAGTGGCAGAAGGTGTAGGGGGGACATGAGGAAGAACTTTTTTATGCAGAGGGTAGTAGATGTCTTGAATTCGCTGCCCATGTCCCCCATGGTGGTAGAGGCAGAAACTTTAAACTCTTTTTAAAAGTACCTGGATCTGCACCTAAAGTGCTGTAAGCTGCAGGGCTATGGGCCGGGTGCAGGAAGGTGGGATTAGAAAGGGCACCTGGGTGTCCTCGGGCTGGCATGGACAAGATGGGCCGAAAGGCCTCCTTCTGTGCTGTGACTTTTCTACGTTTCTATGAGGGAGACAGAATTTCAACAAGATTGGTTAACTCAGTGTTTACTGATATCTGGGTGGGCTGCTGACAAATCCGAGAGATCTGCCTTGGTCGCATTTACTATTTATCGTAGTGTAGTGTGTTCGACCACAATCTGCCTGTTAGTTCACATGTGCCCCATATTAACTCTGAATGTTAGAGTATACGATAGATATTGTAAATTGAGAAGGTGGTGGTGAGCTATCTTCCTGAACCGCTGCAGTCCATGTGGTGTAGGTATACCCACAGTCCTGTTGTGGGGGGCGGGGGGTGGGGTGGGGGGGTGGAAAGGTCCAGGATTTTGATCCAGTGACAGTGAAGGATTGGCGATATAGTTCTAAGTCAGGACGGTGTGCCTTGGAGGGGAACTTGTAGGTGGTGGTGTTCCCATGATCTGCTGCCCTTAACCGTCTAGGTGGTAGAGGTCGTGGTTTTGGAAGGTGCTTTCGAAGGAGCCTTTGTGAGTTGCTGCAGTACATCTTGTAGATGGACAGCTGCCACTGTTGGAGGGAGTGAATGTTTAAGGTGGTGGATGGGGTGCTAATGAAGTGGGCTGCTTTGTCCTGGATGCTGTCAAGCTTCCTGAGTGTTGTTGGAGCTGCATTCATCCAGGAAAATGGAGAATATTCAATCACACTTCTGACTTGTGCCTTGTAGATGGTGGACAGGCTTTGAGGAGTCAGGAGGTGAGTTATTTGCTACAGAATTCCCAGCCCCTGACCCACCCTTGTAGCCATACTATTTACATGGCTAGTCCAGTTCTGTTTCTGGTCAACGGTAATCCCCAGGATGCTGATAGTGGGGGATTCAGTGTTGGTAATGCTATTGAATGTCAAGCGGAGATGGTTAGATTATCTCTTGTTTGAAATGGTCATTGCCTGGCACTTGTATGGTATGAATATTTCTTACCACTTATCAGCCCAAGCCTGAATGTTGTCCAGGCCTTGATGCATATGGGCACATGCTTCAGTATCTGAGGAGTTGTGAATAGTGCTAAACATTGTGCAATGATCCACGAAAATCCTCACTTCTGACCTTATGATGGATGGAAGGTCATTGATGAAACAACTGAAGATGGTTGGGCCGAGGACACTACCCTGGGGAACTCCTGCAGTGATGTCCTGGAACTGAGATGATTTGACCTCCAACAACCACAACCATCTTCCCTTGTGCTAGGTATGATTCCAAACAATGGAAAGTTTTTCCCCCGATTCCCATTGATTCCAGTTTTGCTAGGGCTCCTTGGTGCTACACTCGGTCAAATGCTGCCTTGATGTCAAGGGCTGATGCTTTCACCTCGTGTTTGGTGCACGTTTGGGCCAAGGCTATAATGGGTCAGGAGCTGAGTGACCCTGGTGGAACCCAAACTGAGCATCAGTGAGCAGGTTATTGCTGAGTAAGTGCCGCTTGATAGCACTCTTGACGACATCTTCCATCACTTCCCACTGTATTTCTATGGCTATCCAGTTAAGATTCTGTTAAATGGTAATTTATGTTGTGTTGTGCAGTGGAATTTTTTATGTACCACTCTTAATTATTGCCCTTTTGAAAGGAATAATTTTAAATGATTCTCAAGGAAATTCTAATCGACCTGCTTATGCTTCCACTTACTGTCTACATTTATGAGTGACAACCCTAGACAAGTCTATATGTGAACTGAAATTATTCTACCTGTGGGGCTTGAAGGCTTTGCGCGGCTACTGCTGTCATTTGGCCAGAGGCAGGTGCTAGCAAAAGGATTGGCATCAACTTGAGAGCTAGCTGCATGTTTTGCATGCTTTACATGCATTTCACTGTTAGCATGCCACTGTCCTGATGGGTTCTAATTTCCATCAGCAGAAAATGCTGCATTGTTATTTAGTCTCCATATCTTTGACACATTCATATCCCAGTTTTATTTTCAAAACTCGTCTTTATCATAGTGTGTAATGTGTATCTTACTGCCTCAGCATCATCAGCAGGAGCATTTTTGAGCTGCAAAAGCACTTGACAGTTGTGTAGCGATGTATGACATATGGTGGATGGGGGAAGATGGCTGTCTAAGACCTTTCTGCCATAGTGCACCGAGGGGTTGGGAATTGCATAGACCCCTCGGGCTGTACGGCTCACAATGAATGTATGCATTGAATACTAATTGTATTATAATTGTATTGAAGCATCTCAGAGTGCAACATGATGTATGTTGATAACTCCAATACCATTGCACTGTCTGACTGTCTGTAATGACCATATTGAAATGACTGTAATATTCATTGATTGTATTGAAGCACCTCGTGATCCACGTGTAAAAGTTGAATCTGATTGCACTTTTTGTGATGGCGATTTAGAAATGTTTTGTAATGTTCTTCCAGATATTTTATGAATAATGTATATTTTTCAAAAAAAAAGTATGACATATGGCTGTGGCCAGATGGGTCCATCAGTTCCAGGATAGACTTCCTGTTCTTGTCCCGAGCATTCACAGTCAGGTCCACCAACATCAACCCGGTGTTCTTCTCTGACCACTGCCTCCTACAGCCCGACTGTCACTTACAGGAAGGCCAGAAGATTGGCAGGAAGACATGGAAGGTGAACGTGCAACTGCTGACCCCAGAGAACGTTGAAGAACTCGAGAGGGATTACAAAGGCTGGAGAACAGTGAAACCCCTCTTTGAGCCCCTTACGCACTGGTGGGAAGCGATCAAGGAGAACATCAAGAAGCTTTTCATCCTCAAAGGTGTCCAGAAGGCGAGAAAAGAACAGAGGGAAGTGACCTGACTACAGAAAAACATGCAGCACCTGCTCCAGCTCCAGCTGATGGGGGTCATTGTCAAGGAGGAACTCCAAGAGGTGAAGAGCCAGCAAGCCTCGCTCTTTGACTTCAGAGGCCTCCAATATTGTCTTCCATTCCAGAGTCTGCTCTGTGGAGCAGGATGAGACGTGTTCACGTTTCTGTTTCCAAAAAGTACACAGAGTTCTGTGATCAACAGCCTGAAGGAAGAAGATGGCTCAGTAAAGTCATCGCAGTCCGACATTTTGAGGATCAGCACTGAATGCCCAACTAGGTCTTAGACGACAGTACAGGGGAGAGTCTGGACAAACCGCCAACTCCTGATGAACTGACTAAGGACCTTGAGTCCTTCGAGATGAGTAAAACTCCCGGAAGCAATGACTTACCGGCTAAGTTGTATTCGGCTCTGTGGGACAGGATCGGCCCAGACCAGTCAGAAGTGCACGAGAGTATGCTTCTGGCCAGCAGCCAGAATCCATGAGGAAAGGCATCATCACCCTCATCTACAAGCGGAAGGGGGAAAGGGAGGAAATTAGAAATTGGCGACCCATCTCACGGTTGAATGTGGACTATAAGATTCTGTCCAAGGTCATCGCCAATTGGGTCAAGTCTGCTCTGGAGTTGGTGATCCACCCTGGCCAGACCTGTGCTGTACCCAGCAGGAAGATCTCTGACAGCCTTGCGCTACTCAGGGATACGATTGCCTATGTACAGAACAGGGGTGTGGACACCCGCCTCATCAGCCTGGAGTAGGAGAAGGCCTTTGACGAGCATCGCACAACTACATGGTGGATGTGCTGTCCAAAATGGGTTTTGGGGAGGGAATCTGCAACTAGATCCAACTGCTCTACTCTAACATCTATAGTGCAGTTTCAATCAATGGGTGGGAATCAGAAAGCTTTCCAATTAAAGCTGGAGTCAAGCAGGTCTGCCCTCTCTCCCTGTCCTGTTTGTGTGTTACATAGAACCCTTTGTTGAGTCCATCAGGAAGGATCCGGGCATAAGAGGAGTGATGATCCCAGGCAGTGGAGACACTCAGGTCAAAGCCTCCCTGCACATGGACAACGTCACCGTCTTCTGCTCAGATCCGCTGTTGGTGCGCAGACTGATTGACATCTGCGACCAGTTTGAACTGGCCTCAGGAGCCACGGTAAATCATGGCAAGAGCTTTGGGAACTGGGCGGACCGATCCTTTATCCCTTTCACCATCAGGTCAGACAGCCTGAAGGTGCTGGCAATATGGTTCGAAGGGACTAGGGCATGTGTTAGAAACTGGAAAGAGTGAGTGGCTATGGTGAAAAGAAAACTGGGCATGTGGGAGCAACGCTCCCTCTCTATTGCGGGCAAGAACCTGGTCATCAGGTGTAAGACACTCTCGGTGTTGCTCTACATGCCGCAGGTCTGGCCCATTCCTCACTCCTGTTGCTGTGGCGATCACCTGAGCCATCTTTCGCTTTATCTTGAGGTCGAAAATGGATCATGTTCGGAGGGACATGATGTACAAACCTCTAGATAAAGGGGAAAGAACATGCCCAACATCGCCCTCATCCTGCTGGCCACCTTTGTGTGCGGCTGCATCAAGCTATGCATAGACCCTCAGTACACAAACACCAAGTGTCACTACATGCTGAGGTTTTACCTGTCCCTGGTGTTGCGAAGGCTGAGTCTGGCCACGCTGCCGTGGAACGCGCCAAGTAGTTGGACCACTTGTCCCTTGTGGAAAAATTTACGCAGCAAAACAATTTTAACCACATGACCGTCAGGCAGTGGTCTGCACATAATGTCCTAGAGGCCCTGCGGGAAAAGGAGATGATGGATCCTGTCGGATGGTTCCCCGTGCAGACTGTCAAAGTCATTTGGCAGAAAGCCTTATCGCCAGAACTTTCCAACAAGCATCAAGACATAGTTTGGCTGGTGGTGAGAAAGGCCTCCACGTCAGATCCTTCTTACACACCAAGAGTCTCACCCTCTCTGCACATTGCCCTCGAGGTGGCTATGCTGGGAAAGAGACTGTTATTCACCTCCTTGTGGAATGTGCCTTTGCAAAGTAGGTCTGGAGAGAGGTGCAATGGTTTTTGTCGAGGTTCATCCTGAGCAGTTCTGTGACAGAGGACTCTGTGCTCTATGGGCTGTTCTCAGGGACACATACAGAAAAATATCAACTGCAGCTGGAGGATCCTCAACTCAGTGAAAGACGCTCTTTGGTCTGCATGAAACTTGTTGATCTTCCAGTGCAAAGAGTTGTCCCCGACCAAGTGTTGCAGATTGCACATTCCGAGGTCCAGGACTATGTGCTGAGGGATGCACTAAAGCTTGGGGCAGCCGCCACAAAGGCGCAATGGGGAAAGGCCACTGTCTTAAGACCTTTCAGCCATAGTGCACTGAGGGGCTAGGAATTGTATAGGCCCCTCAGGCTGTATGACTCACATTGAATGTATGCAGTGAATACTACATGCATCACAATTGTATTGAAGTACCTCAGATAGATAACTCAAACACCATTGCATTGCCTGACTGTAATGACCACATTGAAATGTCTGTAATGTTCATTGATTATATTAAAGCACCTCATGATCTATGTGGAAAACTTGAATATGATTGCAATTTTTGTGATGACCATTTTGAAATGCTTTGTAATTTTCGTTCAGAGATTTTATGAATAAAATATATTTTTCCCAAAAAAAGTGTGCATGACATATGCCCTTGATGCAGCTGTGTGATGTTTAATGACAGCTGGCAGAGCAGTCAACATTTACTTTATGATATTATCCAACTGGTCGGCAGAATCCGTAATTCTGATCAGATCAAGAGAGAACTTAGTTGTTTGCCAGCCCCTGCTCATTAACTATCCTTCATGTCATCACAATTAGTGCAGAATAACAAAATTAATTCAGCAGGGCATTTGGCTGTACTTGACATGTACTCAGGAGCAGACAACCATTCCTCAGCTATCACCCCTGAACTTCTCAAGTTTACTAGAGTTCTCTGAGGCATCTGATTCTGGGGAAGGCTGCTTCCAGTAATGCTAATAGAACAGAATGCTGTGGTACTTGTGCTGTGACAAAGTAACTAGAGCAATTCTTGCAGACTATTCTGTAAATATGTAAAAGGCATCACAGGATGAGCACATGTGCATTGTTATGTACATTGCTGTTCTGTGAAAGAATACAAATATTGCTTTTAACTTGTTGAGCCACAAAGCAACAAAATTCTCACCCCCATACCTCCAGTGTTACTCAGGGCACATATGGTCTCCTAATCTATGATCTCTATTCTGACCTCATAGAAGATTTGGTTGAGATATCCATACTATGACCTATGGATCATATACAGATCATGCACTTTGGTTTACCATTCCAGTAAGTTTAGTGATTCATTATTTATTTGTGCTGAGATGTTGTATGCTGCTGGATTAGCCTTTTGTAATTTCATGGGTCAACACAAAGCTAATGTAACAAACTACACCACCTCACAATTGTGCCATCCATTCTGCTAACTCCTGCAGATTACTGTTTATTATCAATCTTCCTCTGGCGTACATGAAATATGATTGCAATTTTTGTGATGGCCACTTTGAAATGCTTTGTAATGCTCTTTCAGATATCTTATGAATAAAATATATTTTTCCAAAAAAAAGTGTACATGACATATGCCCTTGATGCAACTGTGTGATGTTTAATGTTATTGCCATAAAATACTTCCTGTGTATCCAAAACGGCTACTTTTGCATACTTTGTGATAGCATGACTGCAGTTCCACTCTAACTGTCAGTTAATGTGTGATATATTAAGCTGCAGTTGTACCCTGGCTTGCAGGTACACACTATGCAGAAATTATATTCATTTACAAAGTAAGCTGTAAACAGCATCTCCCAACTCTCCCAACAATTTCTAGAAACAATTATCCGGGATAGAATTAATAGTCATGTGGAAAAATATGGATTGATTTGGAAGAGTTAGCATAGATTTGTTAAAGGAGAATCATGTCTAACTATCTTGTTGGAGTTTTTTGAAGAGGTAACAGAGATAGTTGATGTGGGCAAGGCTGTTGATGTGGTGTATATGGACTTCCAAAAGGCGTTCGATACAGTGCCACACAGACTTGTGAGGAAAGTTATAGGTCATGGAATAAAAAGGACAGTAGCAACGTGGATACAAAATTGGCTGAGGGATAGGAAGCAGAGAGTAATGGTGAATGGGTATTTTTCTGGCTGGAAGAAGGTTTGTAGTGGTGTTCCCCAGGGTCTATATTGGAACCCTTGCTTTTCCTGATATATATAAATGATCTAGATCTTGGTGTGCAGGGGACAATTTCAAAGTTTATGGATGACACAAAACTTAGGATAATTGAAAACTGTGAGGAAGACAGTGTAGAACTTCAAAAGGACATTGACACACTGGTGGAGTGGGCAGATAGGAGGCAGATGAAGTTCAATGCGGAGAAGTACGGGGTGATACACTTTGGTATGAAGAACATGGAGAGACAGTACACAATAAAGGATACTATTCTAAAGGATGTGCAGGAGCAGAGAGACTTGGGTGTAAATGCACATAAGTCATTAAACATGGCAGGACAGGTGGAGAGAGCTGTTACAAAAGCATACAATATTCTAAGCTTCATTAATAGGGGCATTGAGTACAAGAGCAGGGAGGTTATGATGAACTTATATAAGACACTGGTTAGACCTCAGCTGGAGGATTGTGTACAGTTCTGGGCAGCACACTATAGGAAGGATGCGAACTCATTGGAGAGAATGCAGAAGAGGTTTACGAGAATGGTTCCAGGGATATGAGACTTCAGTTATGAGGAAAGATTGGAGAAGTTGGGACTGTTTTCCTTGGAGAGGGGAAGGCTAAGAGGAGACTTGACAGAAGTTTTCAAAATCATGAGGGGTCTGGACAGAGTTGATAGGGAGAAACTCTTCCTGCTCATAAACGGATCAAGAACCAGAGGGCACAGTTTTAAAGTATTTTGCAAAAGAAGCAAATGTGAGGTGAGGAAAAAACTTTTTCACAAAGCGAGTAGTTAGGGTTTGGAATGCACTTCCTGGAAGTGTGGTGGAGGCAGGCTCAATTGAGGCATTCAAGAGGGCATTGGATGATTATTTAAATAGAAACAATGTGCAGAATTACGGGGAAAAGGCAGGAGATTGGCACTAAGTTACAATGCTCAGACAGCCGGTGCAGACACGATGGACTGAATGGCCTCCTATACCATAACAATTCTGTGAATACTTATCAGTGTCTCCTATTGGCAATGTAACTTTCCAACAGAATTGTTGCACAGTCTAAGTTTATGGTGAAGGAAGGGGGTGAGTGAGATTTTGGAATTAACTGGTTAGTTTTTGAATAATGTAAGTGTTTTATATTCAAATGTATAGAAGGAAACATCACTGGGTTTAAGGGGAGATGACTCTGTCAAAGTAATGCCTGTTTTCTCCTAATCCTTCGCGGGGAAAAAAAAATATCACCCAATCTTCATTTCAAATTACCAAGAAACATCTATGAATACATTGCTCAATATTTTTAAAATTGCAAGTGTTTCCTTCCTTCCCAATTTTATTAAATTAATTGGTGGAATGTCATCATGATTTGGAGGTTCACTCAACGATACCTGGGATGGGGGGTGGGGGTGTGGTGGTTATTGTATGAGGAAAGGGTGAACAGGCTTGGCCTGTATCCATTGGAGCCTAGAAGAATGAGAGGTGATTTATTGAGAAATATAAGATCCTTCGGGGACTCGACAAGGTGGATGCTGAAAGTATGTTTTCCCTCATGGGAGAGACTAGAGCTAGGGGACACAGTTCAAAAATAAGAGGGAGAATTTTTCCTATGGCGGGTGGGAGTGGGCGGGGGCAGGCGTGGAGCTGATCACCACCTGCAATTGGCTGCGTGCCGCCATTTCACGCATGTGGGCTAATTAAGGCCCACCCAGCGTAACGCATGGCCAGTAGCGCTCAGCGATACCTGTGCGGGCGGGGGGAGGACTGAGAGTCGGGGCCTGCACTCTTTCGCACATGCGTGCAAAAGAGCGCAGCAATCTCCCTGTCACACAGAGCTGTTCTTAATAATTAAAATACCTTGCCTCTAACACCATGGGCTCTTATCTTACTGAGCAGCCTCCTGTGCGGCACCTTGTCAAAGGCCTTCTGGAAGTGCAAGTAGATAACATCCATTGGCTCTCCTTTGTCTAACCTACTCGTTACATCCTCAAAGAATTCTAACAGATTTGTCAGGCATGACCTCCCCTTGATGAAACCATGCTGACTTTGCCCAATTTTACCATGCACTTCCAAGTATTCTGAAATCTCATCCTTAATAATGGACTCTAAAATCTTACCAACGACCGAAGTCAGGCTAATCGGCCTGTAATTTCCCGTCTTTTGCCTCACTCCCTTCTTAAACAGGGGGGGTTACATTAGCGATTTTCCAGTCCTCTGGGACCCTCCCTGACTTGCGTGATTCCTGAAAGATCACCACTAACGTCTCCACTATCTCTTCAGCTATCTCCTTCAGAACTCTGGGGTGTAATCTATCTGGTCCAGGTGATTTATCCACCTTCAGACCTTTCAGTTTTCCTAGCACCTTCTCCTTGGTAATGGCCACCATACTCACCTCTGCCCCCTTACTCTCTTGAACTTTGGGGATGTTACTCATGTCTTCCACCGTGAAGACTGACGCAAAGTACCTATTCAGTTCCTCCGCCATTTCTTTGTTCCCCACTACTACTTCTCCAGTGTCATTTTCCAGCGGCCCAATGTCCACTTTTGCCTCTCTCTTACCCTTTATGTATCTACAAAAACTCTTGCAATCTTCTTTTATATTACTGGCTAGTTTACCCTCATATTTAATCTTCTCCCTCCTTATTTCTTTTTTAGTTGTCCTCTGTTGGTCTTTGTAGGCTTTCCAATCCCCTGGTTTCCCACTGCTCTTCGCCGCATCGTATGCTTTCTCTTTAGCTTTTATGCTGTCCCTGACTTCCCTTGTCAGCCATGGTTGCCTCGTCTTCCCTTTAGTATGCTTCTTCTTCCTAGGGATGAATTTTTGCTGTGTCTCCCAAATTACTCCCAGAAACTCCTGCCATTGCTGTTCCACTGTCTTTCCTGCTAAGCTCATCTCCCAGTCAATTCTGGCCAGCTCCTCCCTCATGCCTCTGTATTTGCCTTTATTCAACTGTAATACCGTTACATCTGATTCCAGCTTTTTCCTCTCAAATTGCAGGGTAAATTCTATCATATTATGGTCACTTCCTCCTAAGGGTTCCTTCACCTTAAGCTCCCTTATCAAATCTGCCTCATTACACATCACTAAATCTAGAATTGCCTGTTCCCTAGTGGGCTCCACCACAAGCTGCTCCAAAAAGCCATCTCGTAGACATTCCACAAATTCCTTTTCTTGGGATCCACTACCAACCTGATTTTCCCAGTCTACCTGCATATTGAAATCCCCCATGATCACTGTAACCTTGCCTTTCTTACACACCTTTCCTATCTCCTGGTGTATCTTGTGCCCCACATCCTGACTACTGTTCAGAGGCCTGTACATAACTCCCATTATGGTTTTTTTACCTTTGCGGTTCCTCAACTCTACCCACACAGATTCTACATCATCTGACCCTACGTCATTTCTTGCTATCGATTTCATTTCATTTCTTACTAACAAAGCAACCCCACCCCCTCTGCCAACCTGCCTATCTTTTCGATAGGATGTATATCCTTGGATATTTAGCTCCCAGTCCTGATCCCCTTGCAGCCATGTCTCCGTGATGCCCACCACATCATACCTGCCAATTTCAATCTGCCCCACAAGCTCATTTACCTTATTTCGTATACTGCGTGCAGTCAGATACAACACCTTCAGTCTTGGATTTCCCGTCCCCTTTCTCATTGTCGTCCCTTTATCTGATGTGCTTGAAGTTAGATTCCTAGCCCTTTCCAAACACTCTATCCTATTTTGTGTTCTGGGGACTTTAATAGCCTCTCCTGGGCTCTCCTTTCTTTTCAGTTTTTTCATAATTTTCCATGAAGTTGAATCCACCCCCCAACACGCTAACCTGCTGCTTTGTTTCCCATTAGTCATACTTCTTGGAGTTTTACCCTTCCCTCCCCCCACTTTCTAGTTTAAAGTCCTGTTGACCACCCTATTTACCCTTTTCGCTAGAACATTGGTCCCAGATTGGTTCAGGTGGAGACTATCCCAACGGTACAGATCCCTCCTGTTCCAATACTGATGCCAGTGCCCCATGAAATGGAACCCCTCTTTCCCGCACCACTCCTTTAGCCACGTGTTTACTTCCCTTATTCTCGCGTCCCTATGCCAATTTGCACGTGTCTCGGGTAGTAATCTGGAGATTATAACCCTTGAGGACTTGTTCTTTAATTTAGTTCCTAGTTCCTGATAATCCCCGAACAGGTCCTCTTTCCTAGTCTTACCTATATTATTTGTCCCGACGTGGACCACAACAACTGGGTCCTCCCCTTCCCTCTCCAATATCCTTCCAAGCCGGTCAGAGATGTCCCTCACCCTGGCACTGGGCAGGCAACATACCATGTGGGACTCTCGATCCTGCTTACAAAGGATGCTATCAATTCCCCTAATTATAGAATCCCCTACAACAACCACTTGTCTTTTTGCTCCCCCCTCTTGAATGGCCTCCTGTGCCACGGTGCCATGGTCAGCAGGCTCATCCTCCCTACAGCCCTGTTCCTCACCCACACAGGGAGCAAGTACCCCGTACCTGTTGGACAAGGTCAAGAGCTGAGGGTCCTCTGTTCCTGAACACAGGATCCCTCTACCTGCCTCACTTGATGTCACACCCTGCTGACCCTGACCACTGACTGAACTTGAGGTACTTAATCTACCGGGTGTGACCGCCTCCTGAAACAAAGCGTCCAGGTAACTCTCCCCCTCCCTGATGTGCCGCAGCGTCCGGAGCTCGGACTCCAGCTCATTAATCTGAGCCAGAGTTCCTCCAGCGACCAACACATGCTGCAGATGTGGTCACTGCGGCTTGCAATGGGATCTGCCAGCTCCCACATCATACAGCTACAGCACATCACCTGCCCAGCCATCTCGACTTAGATAATTAATTTATTAATTAGCTTTGCAGTGTTTTTTTCAGATTTGGTGCAGATTTCCTACCAACCAATCAGGTCACAGCTTTCCTGTGATGTCACTTTTTCAGTTTTGGCTTCAGTTACTCTGTGCCCCGAGGTCACCGCTCTGGTGCTCCTCCCTCCGAGTCTGCTCCCTGGAGACAAGGCCGTGAATCCCCGAGGTAAGCTAGGTTTATACTCACTGCTCCGGTGCTCCTCCCTCCGAGTCTTCTCCCAGGATTTACTCACCAATCAGCTGCTTTCTCTTTAAAATTCACTTTCAGAAGAGTGTCCCTCGCAGGTCTGGTGCACTCCTGAAGGCACTGCCTCTTCCTCTCTCTTTTTTTTAAGTTTGAGGAGGAAGGAGGGATGGAAACACTACAGCAAAGTCACACATATAACATTTACTTGTGGCAGTCTGTTACTTCTGAAATAGTCAGTTACAAAGCAAATTGAAAATGTAATTAAATTCAGCCAAAAGGTAACATTTAGTTCCATTGCATTTCTTGACAACTCAAAGGCAGCCTCTTAATTGGCTATCTCCAGTAAGATTGCACAGGCAGGTGGCCAGGCTTCACCAGCAGGTTCAGGACCCACTTTTGGTGCCAACCTCAGAAAATCTTCAAAGGAGACATGACTCTGCCTAATGTGTAAAAAAAAATATGTATCAATAGGTGGAATTCTGAAGCTGCAAAGCTGAGCTCTGTAGCTCCTATAACTTCAGCACGACTGATAGAGTTTTGGTACCAAAATGGTGTCCAGCATAGTCTGCTCATGATGCCATCTTAGTGAGGGCATTAGCATGGGTATTTGAGTCAGAAGTATGCAAATTGCGTCAGTTAGTGTGTAACACTGATTTGATGTCAGAGCTGCCTTTTTTGATCTCACCACTCCAACTTCTGTCCTGTCTTAAACATGCACAGCTGAACCTGTGTTCAGCAGCAGGCAAGGCTCTTCCCCCTACCAGCGCTATATAAATGGATCATCTGTAAGTTGCTGGTTAGTTGCTGATTAATTTATATTGGTTTTGCTTAAGTGTTTAGAAATTCTTGGCAGTCTGAGTGTTGTTTAAAGCTGCTGAAGTCAACAGGGACTGCTGCTACACATGGAGAAGGCCTTGGTTCTGACTTTAAGGGTCCTGGTCAGACCTCTTGCTCCTGCAGTCATAAGTACTGTAGTTACCATCCCCATTGGGCTGCAGCATGAGAGGGCGATAGAGCAGTGGTAGCAAAGAGGAGGACAGCTCCTTGCAGGGGAAGGAGGGGAAGGGGAAAATGACTATTTGCAGGAGACCTTTTTGACCTTGGGCCTTCTGGGAGTATTTTTCTTATGTCTATCTAGGCCAGGAGCAATCTGTCTGTCATCTGCACTCTACAGGTGAGATGGTCCCAGATCTGTGCCACTTCTTGCATCTAGCCACTGGTCAGAGGAGCAGTGGATGGCACCTTCCACCATGGGGAAGTCTGTTACTCTGGCAAAGACAGGTGTACACTCCGCCTGCTTTGCTCTGGTCAGAGAAAACATAATGAACGCCCATCTCCTACCATAAAGAGCCTCTATCACCTCTCTGATGCAGCAAAGCAAAGATGATGTTGCCAGTGGCTATGAAGGTGACAGTGACCCTGAATTTTTTTACTTCGGAATCCACCCAGGCGGAAGCAGGTGACATCTGTAATATGTCACAGTTCACTATCCACTGCTGCATCAGAGAGGTGATAGCGGCTCTTTATGGTAGGAGATGGGCGTTCATTATGTTTTCTCTGACCAGAGCAAAGCAGGCGGAGCGCACACCTGACTTTGCCAGAGTAACAGACTTCCCCATGGTGCAGGGTGCCATCCACTGCTTTGTGAGTACATCTAAATGCTGAGATGTACCGCAATCACAGCGGTTTTCACTCCCTGAATGTGCCAGTGATGTTCCACCATGTTCAGTACATCATGCTAGTGAATGCCAGGCACTTGTGATGCTTTTATTCTGTGCCACTCGCTGTCCTTTCAGTATTTGAGCCTCCATATCTAATTAGGGGGTGACTGCTGAGCCACAAGGGCTCTCTACTTAACATCTGACTCAACTCTCTGTTCCACAACCCAACCATAGTGGCCAGTGTGCATAAAAATGAGAGGTATGCTGCCACATGTAACCTAATCAAGCAGACCATTGTGGTGCTGAACGCTTCCCCTGCCTGAAGCGCCCTGGAGGAACCCAGCAGTACTCACTGGAGCATGTAGAGGCCTGCTGTATCCTCCACAACGTCACCATCATCCCTTGCCATCAGGGATAGGCTGAGCATCTCAAGAGCAGGAGGGAGGAAGAGAGGAGCAAGAAGAAGGGAGGAAGGAAGAGCAGAAAGGGAGGACGCAACCAACACATCCCCTTTCTGGCCGGGCTGTCCATGATCATCTCTTTCAACGACATTGAACACGACCCCAAATCCGCATTGTCCAACAGTCACAAATATTACCATACCTCCAGTACTGACCATCACAGCACCTTCTTGGCCACAGTGCTGAAATTAAAGCCACCACAAAACAAACATTCCAAACCAATTATCCAGGAAACTTTCAAATATTCGATACAAAAATCAACTATCGACCCTTGCGCATTCCCTTAGTACCTGTCTTCAGTGTGCCTTCTGCTGTCCTAGTCCTCCTACTCAGTGCTACCCCACTGGCAGCAGGATTGCTGGTGGAAGGCTGCTGACTTTCAGTAGGGGAGACTGCGAATGGCCTTGCGGCTTGACCTTGAACAGCTCTGGATTCAGACTGCACCACCTCGGCATGGGTGGAAACAATGTGAGCTGGTTTGTTGGCTGACAAGCAACAGCATGTACACCTGGCTGAGTGGCAGTGTGAGAGCAGATGCCACTCCCATGAATGCATCCAGCACTCATAACAAGATGGATGAATTGATAGCACAAATAGAAATAAATGAGTATGATATTGTAACTAGTACAGAGACATGGTTGCAAAGTGACCATGGCTGGTATCTGAACATTCAAGGGTATCTGACATTTCAGAAGAACAGGAATAAAGGAGAAGAAGGTGGGTTGGCTCTGTTAATAAAGGATAAGGTCAGTACAGGAGTGAGAGATGATCTTGGTTCAGAGGATCAAAATGTAGAATGAGTTTCATTGGCAATAAGTAATAGTGAAGGAAAGAAAAAGAATAGTTGACCCCTGACAGCAGCTACACTGGAAGACAAAGTATAAAACAAGAAATAATGAGGGCCTGTAAGAAATGTGCTGCAATAATCATGGGAGATCTTAATTTTCATATAGATTGGATGAATCAGATTGACAAGGGTAGTCTGGAGGATGAATTCAGAGACTGTATTTGGGACAGTTTCTTAGAGTAAGACATTCTGGAGCCAACCAGGGAACAAGCTATTCTAGACCTGGTAATGAGTAATGAGAGAGGATTAATTAATGACCTCATAATAAAGAATCCTCAGGATAAGAGTGATTGTAACATGATGGAATTTCAGATTCAGTTTGAGGGTGAGAAATTTGAGTCTGAAACTAGTGTCTTAAAATTAAAGGCAATTACAAGGTGCAATTGAAAAATAGGTTAAAAGGTAAGATGGTAGAGAAGTAGTGGCAGACATTTAAGGAGATATTTCATAACTCGCAACAAAAATATATTCCATCGGGAAAGAAATACACTATGAGAAGGGTGCACCATCTATGACTATCTAAGAAAGCTAAGGATCATATCAAATTGAAAGAAAAGAAATACAATGCTGCAAAGATTAGAAATAGCCCAGACGATTAGGAGAATTTTAGAAAACAGCAAAGGATGACTGGAAAAAAAAAGAGGGAGAAATTGGAGTATAATCGAAAACTCACAAAAAAATGTAAAAAACAGATAGTAAAAGTTTCTACAAGTACATAAAAAGAGAGTAGCTAAAGTAAGCTTTGGTCCCTTAGAGAGTGAAACTGGGGAATTAATAATGAGAAACAAGGAAATGGCAGTGACTTTGAACGAATATTTTGAATCTATCTTCACAGTAGAAGACAGAAAGCATCCCAAGGATAATAGAAAATCTTATCAAAAGGGAGGGAGGAACTTAAAACAATCAGGATCACTGGAGAAAAAGTATTAGTAAAACTAATGGGGCTAAGGGCTGACAAGTCCCCCGGACCTGATGGCCTGCATTCTTGGGTCTTAAAGGAATGGTTGCAGAGGTAGTGGATGCATTGGTTGTAATCTAACAAATTCTCTAGATTCTGGAAAGGTCCCAGCGGATTGGAAAACCACAAATGTAGCACCACAATTCAAGAAAGGAGGGAGACAGAAAGCAGGAAATTATAGGCCAGTTAGCCTAACATCTGTCACTGAGAAAATGATAGAATCCATTATTAAGGAGGTGGTGGCAGCATTTAGAAAGCCAGAATACAATCAAGCAGAGTCAACGTGGTTTTGTGAAAGGGAAATAGTATTTGACAAATTTCTTAGAGTTCTTTGAGGATGTAGGGGGATGAAGTGTAAAATTAGGGAAGTTTTGCTACAGTTTTACAGGGCATTGGTGATACCGCATCTGTAATACTGTGTACAGTTTTGGTTCCCTTACATAATGAGGGATGTACTTGCATTGGAAGCAGTTCTGAGAAGATTACTAGGCTGATTCCTGGTATGAAAAGGTTGTCTTATAAGGAAAGGTTCTGCAGGTTAGGTCATTACTCAGTGGAGTTTAGAAGAATCTTATTGAAACATGTAAGATTCTGAGGCAGCTTGACAGAGTAGATGTTCAGACAATGTTTCTTCTCATTGGGGAATCTAGAACTATGCGCACAATTTATGAATAAGAGATGTTCTATTTAAGATGGAGGTGGCAGGGGTGGGGGGAATTTCTTCTCTCATTGGGTCATTAGTCTTTGGAATTCTCTTTCACAGAGAGCAGTGGAAGCTGAGTCGTTGAATATATTCAAGGCTGAGTTAGACAAATTTTTGATTAGCATGGGAGTTAAATGTTAGGGGAGACAGGCAGGAAAGTGGCGTTAAGGCCACAGTCAGATCAGCCATGACGTTATCGAATGGTAGAGCAAGCTCGATGGACTGAATGGTCTATTCCTGCTCCTATTCCTTATAATCTTATGGTCAATCCGGCTGGCATCTGGACAGGGAACTTATCGGTGACATTACAGGCCCCTGCTGCATCAAGGTGCAGGGGAATCCCAACTTCCGGATTCCCTGTGACTTTGTGATCCTTCCTTTGCCCATTCCGACAACTCAGGAAAGTAAAATTCCAGGACCACATTTACAGAAAGGTCTTTTTAAAATTTTTCTGACGAATAAAATTACCCAACTCCCAGAGGAGGACTCTTTATCAGTTATTACTTTAATAAAATATTGAAAGATAAGTTCTTTTTTCAGAGTTACAGTTACTTTCTGGGTTAAACTATCCACTGGATCTGCTCACATATACAACTACATTTTGACAGTTAAAAGGCCGTCAACGATTTTGTACTCTGTTTTGCTCCATCCAGCCACTGGAAAAACTTATTTATTTCTCTTTGTTCTAGTTCATTGCATAATATATTTTGCTTTCTAATGTTGAAGTGTTTTCACTGTCTACTTAAAAATGTAATAAGTAATTCGTCTAATCTCAGTCCTTGTTTCATACCACAACAAACTAAATCAGCAGCAAAAATGATCAAACCATTTATCCAGGGCACAAAGTATTTCTTTAGAATGTTTACTTTTATGTTTTCCTTTAAATACCACCATGGCAGATGGTGAAATTTTAATTCAATAAAAATCTGGAATTAAAAGTCTGACGATGACCATGAAACCATTGCCGATTATCGCAAAAACCCATCTGGTTTACTAATGTCCTTTAGGGAAGGAAACCTGCTGTCCTTATCTGGTCTGGCCTACATGTGACTCCAGACCCAACAGCAATGTGGTTGACTCTTAATTAGGGATGGGAAATAAATGCTGGCCTAGGCAGCGATGCCTACATCCCATGAATGAATAAAAAATGTTAACAGTTTCTTTGTTAAGTTTTTTTATAAGTTATATTTTCCCTTTTTTATATATCATTATCTAACCAAGAGGACAGTGGCCTTTTAATGTCTTTACTGGATCAGTAACATTGTGGATTGCCCCATCATTTTTGCACTGCCAGGCGATCATTTCTTAAAACAGCAATCACTTGGTGATTTACCTGACCTCTTTCCTTATCTTAATCTGATATTCGCTTTGTTTTGTATGGTTTTGTTTTTACAAAAAAGTACAGTAAATGAATTGTTATCTCAAATAAACACATGTCTTTCTTGAACATTACTTGTCATTAACTGCTAACCTCTAGATTGATCTTAACACAAACAACTGGATGCCAGGCATTCTTCAAATGCTTTCCAACTCAATTATGCCATAACCTACACAAAAGCCCACAGACAACCAGGTAAGATTCATTGGTTATTCAAACACATTTCTTTTCTTTTTATTCCTGATGTTAAATCTCATTGTTGATCTCATTGAGTCAGTGATAACACTCTTGGAGTCAGAAGGTCATATGTTCAAGCCCCACTCCAGAAACTTGAGAACAAAATCCAGGAAGACACTCAAGTACAGTTCTGAGGGAGTGCTGCACTGTGACAGGTCTTTTGAATACTCTCTCAGGTAAATATAAATTCGAAGAGAAGGAAGTTCCCCTGATATCCTTCATCTAAAAGCAGATGATCTGGTCATATATTTCATTCTGTTTGTGGGACCTTATGTGCAAATTGGCGACCACGCATCCTAACAATGGCTACACTTAAAAAGCATGTCATTTGCTGTTACACGCTTTGGGACTTCCAGAGGCTATGAAAGATGCTGGATCAATACAAGTCCTTTTCATTTGTAATTCTCAACTGAAGCCCAACCAGAAGAACACTACAGAACAATAGCAACCACTTCAGATTTTTGCCTTTTGAGTCTTTTCTCAAGACAAGAATTTGGACAAAAAATTCTGAGCTGAAGGCAAGTCAGGATTTTCATCAGTGCAGGATTGAGGTTAATGTTTAGCAGAGGCAGGCAATATTGTGCAAGTAGACACAGGAAGTCTTGTGATTTATAAGATGCAGATATTTTTAGGCTTAGTTCAGACTTGAATAGGACAAGTATCCCACTGTTTGGTTCAGGTTAATAGTGGTGAGCTTTCTTTGAAATGTAAAGTGACTTCACATCTGATAATTTAAACAAATCCCCTCAAAAGGTGTTTTTAAAGGCAGTCTGTCCCTCTTAAAGGGAAGCTACACTTAATTACAGAAAGCTGCTGCTGAATACTATTGCTACAATTCTTACCACTGAAAGGTGAGGGGTCAGGAGATGCTCAAGAACAACCCACAGAAGGAATTAGAAGCAATGACTAGGGAATTTGGCATCTGACCCAAATGCAGCAGTGGCACAAGAGCTCCGTGGGCGATCAAGGTTACTGAATGTTCCACTAACCTCTCAGGCTGCTTTTTACACCACACACCTATTACACACTCATCAAAAATCCCAGGCACATAGGGCTCATACCTAACATTTAGAAACTCCACCTCACCATCCCACACCTATCAATGCTGCCAGCCCCACTCCTAACTCTTGCTGCCTCTATATACCTCCAGCTTTGCAGCTATGGCAGATACATTATCCAAACACAGTGCAATACAATCACCGATGTTCTTCCCTTTTTCTTGCAGAACAAGGTGGCACATAAGAGAAGGGAGCAGAGCAGAACTGATGGGGGACAAGGAAGCTTTCATCTCTTGAGCCTTACAGTGGAGATAGCTATCAGTATCAAGGGGCTGGTTACAACAGAGCTCAAGGCATCCAGCATTGCTGAAAACATTGAGGCATGTTCCTGCATTATGCTCATTACATTATGCATTATGATTAGCAAGGGAGTCGAAGGTTATGGGGATAGGCAGGAAAGCTGAGTTACGGCCACAATCAGACCAACCATTATCTTATTGAATGGTGGAGCAGGCTTGATGGGCTGAAAGGCCTACTCCTTCTCCTATTTCTTATGATCTTATGGCTTCAACTTGGCTGAGGAGATAGCGCAGATCTTCCCCCCCTCTGCATCCTCTGCTCCATTTTCCTGTTGTATCAGAGTCCCAGAGGGACTGTAACTACAGCCTCCCCATACTTATTGCAGCCATTGTTTAGACAGGTCACCAAATTTCCTGCCCTCCCTACAAAGATGAGGTAAAACTTCCCATGAAATCCAGAAACTCACCACAACACCTCCAATAATACTCCACCATACTTCCAAACACTTTGCAGTAGTAGAAGTCCTTGAAATTTGGCTTACTGGTAAGTTAACTGCCTAGCCCTTTAAATAACATTAGTGTTAGGCCCCACTTTCAGCTGAATGCTTGATCTTTGGTGCACAATGTATGAATTTATAAAATGGCCTTCATAGTCTAAATTTGGGCAACGTGTCACATCAGCCATTAGAGCTGTGTGACACCAGGATTGCACCAGTTTAGCTGCTTTCAGCGATTGCAGGAGATGCCTGTATGGGCAACTTCTTAAGATTGCACACTGTGCTAACTGTGTAAGGAGTGGCTGCTGACACAGCACACAACCCTGGAGAGGAATCAACTTCTGTAATGCTGCTGTAAATTTGTGGCACCCATCTAGGCTGGCTGGAACTGACCTATATAACTAAATCATGCACGCTATCAAAAATGTTGTGGGTGCTAAGTGTAATAAGTTACAGCTCATGCTATAAATGATAATAAATTTCCATTGCTAGAAATAACCTATAAATAACAAGTGTTAAAAACAATGGCTGCAAAATTCAAGTGCCTAGTGCCAATATTTTTGGTGCTGTTTCAGGTCTAAAATGGAGTCAAGTCATGCACACACAATTCTGTTGCTGCTCACACTGGATGCCATTTTGGGCAGGTACAGGCACAAGGAGCATAAGCCAGAAGTATGCAGCACAAGCAGCTCATGATGTAAGTCAGTGTGTTAGGCTGTTTTGACTCCAACAACATCACTTTCAAGTGCTCCAGCTGACACTCTCTTAATCTCACACAACTGAACATACATTCAGCAGCAGAAAAAAACCCACTAATTCCATTTAAAGGGATTATCAACCACTTTTAGGTTAGCTGTTGATTGATTTCTACTGCTGGTTGCTGAGTTAGTAGTAGTTTTTGGTAGTTTGTTATTGCTAATTAAAGTTGATGAAGTCTACAGAGAGTGGTGTGCTATGCTGTGAAGAGCTTGGTTCTCACTCCGATGCTTCTGCTCACAACACTTGCTCCCTATCATGCCGGTAAAGTTTATACCCTCCTTGGGCTGCAGCATGACCAGAAGAATGAGCAGGGACAGCAGAGAGGAGGACAAATTGCTCGAAGAGGGAGGAGGAAGAGAAAGGCCTTATTCGCGCCCAGAGTCCTCAAGAAGCATTTGTCCTATCTCACACTCACTGTGGAGAAGGCACTCACGAAAATCTGCTACCTATTGCAGGCAGACCTGCAGCATCTGAGCTGGGAGGGGGAGGGAGTGGTGGCGGTGGTGGATGGAAATTTTAGTGGCTGTGAAATGAAGAAGGGGAGGAGGAGATGGAAGGCAGGAGGCAGTTGGTATGTGGCCATGCTCAGCACATAGTGCAATGAATGTCCTAAATCCTGGCAGTATTCTGCACCAATCCACTTGTTCTCTCAGTACAATACTTGGGCCACCATAAGAGACCAGTCGGTGGCTGCTGTGTGAAAAGGCCTAGTGGTGACTACCTGGTTCATGACTCTGGCCCGCAACCAAACATGAGCAGCCTATGTACACTGTGAGCTATGCTACCACATGAAACATCATCCAGCAGATCATTGGAATGCTCAAGCAATACGTCCACTGCCTGAACCACTCTGGAGGAACCCTGCAGTATCCATCAGATCATGTGTCGCAATTCGTCATGATGTGCTGCATTCTGTTCAACCTCACCATCATGAGGGCATAGCCCTTGTCAGCAAGGATACAGCAAGCAGCTGAGGAGGAAGAGGTGGAAGGGAGGAAGCAACCAGCACATTTCCCTTCTAGCTACGCTGTCCATGATTGCCTCATCTGACTATGATACCAATGAACACAACCCCAATTCCCCATTCTACAACAATCACATATCTTACCATCCCTCCACCACTGACCATCACAGTGTTGTCTTGCCCACAATGCTGAAATAAAAGGCACCACAAAACAAACATTTCAAACCAATTTTATCAATCAGACAATCCAATATTATTTACAAAAGTCAACTAATCACCCTTGTGCAACCCCTTAATGCCTTTGCCTTGTCTCATCTGTGTGCCTTTCCCTGTCTTAGTACTCCTACATTGTGCTACTCTTGTGGCTGCAGCATGGCTAGTGGAAGGCTGCTGACTTTCAATGGGTAGGACTGAAAATGGTCATGAAGGACAACTGTTGCCCTAGAAGGCCAGGCTTCAGACTCCCGCAATGTTCCGGGCTGGCTGGCTGACAGACAACAACAGCAAGGGCACTCGTGGAGCAACAATTCATGCTGCAGTGGAAGCTGAGCCATCAGGTGATGCATCATGGTGGAATCCATTAGTGTGGTATTTGAGTTGGTCACCAATTTGAGGCTGGAAAGGCTCTGAGCACTGCACAAAGCCCCATGAAGATCTGGTGCTGGACTCCTCCATGCTCCTTGATCGTGACTGCAGCCTTTCTGACAAGCCCGCCAATGCACCAAGCCATTTCTGTGTGCTTACCCGTCAGCCTTTTTCTGCACGATGCCCATCATAGTTCTCATCTGAGTCTTCTGAAGCAGAACCTGTGTGCAACCTAGTCCTCCAATGAATTTACACCTGCCTTTTATCTTTCCCTGGACTTGTGCCTGGACTTAACCACATGGAGAACCCACCTCTAAGCTGGCCTCCAAAGTACCTTCAAGGCTGGATTATATACTCCCCCACCTGCAGGTTTGAAGATGTAGGCGCACATAAAATCCAGTGGGCAACCTGCCCGCCACTTATCCACCCACCCCTACCCCACTGCAATTTTATCACCTGCAAGGCATCGGGTAGTTAGTGGATCAGTTGGACCACTTAATGCCCATTTAAGGGCCTCACGTTACCCCTGGTGGGAGAGGCCCATGTCAAACACAGCCCAACAGGATTCCCTGCATAGGCTGGTTATGGGTGGGGCAGGTCCCTCCTTAATGGGCTCCCTGGAATGGAGTGCCCCCCAACATGTTACTTCCCGGTGGCAGTGGCACTGCCAATACTTGAGAGCTGATGGATTGGCTGGCAGCTCTCTGAAGTGGGACTTTCTGATCCAGAAAGGTATAAGTCCTGCCTCCAACCTATTAATGGCCTATTAAAAGGCTGTGGGGCAGCTGGTGTTTCCTTTGGCAGGCTCCCCCTCCCCACCCGCTGACATTTTACCCAGGGGCCAGGGAGTGAGGAATCTGGAGGCCTGTATAATTTAGACCTCAGTGTCATGTGAGCTGATGGATGCAAGTATGAGAGCGAGTGATGGTGTTTCTTCATCATCAGTTTCTCCTTCTTCCACATCTTGCTCCTGCATTACTGCTTGGCCAGGTGGCAGTTCCTGGGTAGCTAATAGGAGACAGTCTTAAGGTTGGCATTGCAGTGAGGCTGAAGTGGGGGGAGAAACCAGTAAGTGCATTTTTAGACCAACTGCAGCTTGTATATTAGAAGAGAAACTACAATGATACCGAGTACTGATTCCTCCATAGGGGTGAGGACATGCAGCCATGCTTGACTGATTAGATGCGGCTACCTCCAATTATGCACCACCTTGTCCTGCAAGAGAGCAGCAAATGTGTCAGTGAGTGTCATACAATCTGTTTGTGTGATGTGCCTACCATGGTTGAATAGTACGGTTGAAATGCATGCAAATTGTGAAATGTGGATGTGAAGCTTGCAGCAGTGTAAGAGTGAGATGAAGCTATGAATGTGAGGTATGAGTCTTGATTGATAGAAATAGTTAGGTAAGTGAGGGGATACATTAAGTAGTATGTGAGGCTAGTGGTTGAGTTGTAAGGATATGCCATATGAACATACCTTCACTGACCATGAACACTTGTATGAGGTCATTGGACTTCTTGCAGCACTGCATGCAGGCCCTCAAAACTAGACTCCTTGCATCGACTACAATGGCTATCTACTCCGGCTACTGAATGTCTGTTTGGAGGGACACTCTCCTCCTACCCACCTCCTGCATCAAGGTGTCCTGTGCTCTGTCAGAGAACCTTGGAGCCCACTTTCTGCCATGTTACAACATTCTCATCTCTTCGTCAGAGGAAACTCACTACTAGAATGATTTCCAGCACTTGCTTCAGTCAAAATGCACTTCCCCCTTAGGAAGTGCAGGTTGGTTTTGAGAGCTGGTGCAGGCTAGCTCGAGCTTGTGAAAACTTCTCACAGTTTTGAACCCCCTGCACAGGTGTCCAGCTACTCAACATTGCACTTAGTGCTAGTTTTGTAGCTGCAATCATATAAATGAACAGGCAGTACAAAGTTTGTGCACTGCCTTCATCAGAAGGAATGGGTGTGGATTAATTTTTCATTGCAATACCTGTGTTCATCATCAAGCATTATTAAATTTTGCTGGCAATAGTACAAGAGGGAGAATGGATTTTTGTGAAAGAAAAACATTTGAATAGCACTGCAAGCCAACCATGTCCTCTAATTGGTGTGTGTGAAATAACTTCTCAAGGGCAATTAGGGATGGGCAATAAATGCTGGCCTAGCCAGTGACACCCACACACTGAAAGAATAAAAAAAATATACAATTTAACAGACCTGATATGGATGATATATTTATTACCCTATTTTCACTATCATAATAAATTCATGGATTGCTGAAAAGTTCCTGTTTGATTGCTAATAGCTTAAGATTTACATCCAACTAGTGGCATACCTAAAATAAACTTTAGCAAAGTGTATCGTTGAATACCAATTATAGGACATCAGATAAATCAACAGCAACAAATTCAGAAATGGGTTATGTAGTCTCCTTCACTCAACTTCTTACACAGTATTCTATTTATACACTGTTTTCAGTTCTGTTTTTCAAAGTTATTTCATAAACATAAACTCTAGTTCATCTCTCTTTATTAGTGTCTAACTCAGTAACGTGTGAATAAATATCGCAAAAGTAAATCTCACGCCTGGCTGCAGTAAATTCTTTTTTGTTCCAAAATGCAATGCCAGACAATTGTGAACTATATTAAAAGTACATGCCACAACTGCATAGAAACTAAGCCCAATGGAAGAAATTATTCTGGCCATAACAACTTTAGTGGCGCTGGAAAATCAACAATAATGAGGGGAGAAGATGTGTTATGTTCTGTGGGTCAAGGGTGACAGGAACAAGTGTGAGGGTGACAGAAGGAGGGTGGAAGGTATAGGAACAGGTTTGGAAGGTTACATTCACCATCTTTTCTTGTTCACTTCAAACACACGCGGGGATGCCAAGATTGCAGATTGAAGCGAGAGGAAGATCATTTTTGGCGAGAGGAGTTAAGAGTGCAGACAATTGGCTGATTAAAGGGACTCCCTAATAATTAGTTAAATGGATGAGAACCGTGGACGAGCATGCTGTCACATGTATGGCTGCGCTCTTCACACCATTCAATTACTGCAATAATCATGGGTCTCATTCATCCGATATTCCTGCAAACTTGAGCGCAGGAGGAGAGAATGCCAAGAAGGAGACCTTTTGCTGTTCAGCAACAGAAGCCACAAAGCCAACAGCAGGCAGCGTCAGAGGGGAAGGCAGGTCTGGATGCAGACATCCAGGGAAGGCACTGGCGCGTTAATGCATCCAGAAGATCAGAACAAACTACCTCCAGATGTCAGAGAGGTGATGCCAGAGGCGCCTGAAGATGCCCCAGGAAACAGTGACTGAAATTTGTCGAATTGTTCATCAAGACGTGCAGCCACATGGATTTGGTGTGAATGCCGTCCTGGTTGCCCTCAAGGTTACAGGGCCTTTAATTTCTATGCCAGCAGCAGCTGCCAGGACATGATGGGTGACATATGTGGCATCTCAAAGGCTGCCACAGAGGCGCATTAAGGACCGATGCCGTATTTAGTCATGCCAATGATTTTATTCACTTCACCACCAATGAAGACAGCCAGGCAGCAAGGTCACCTGTGTTCGGTATAATCACTGGGTTTCCTTGAGTGCAAGGTGTCATCAGCTGCACTCATGAGGCCATAAAATCTCCCTGGGAACAGCCAGCTGCTTTTCTATACAGTAAAGGCCTTCGCTCCTTGAACAGGTGCTTGAAGGATCCACAGGAGAAGAATCATGCAGGTCTGTGCTCATTTCCCAGGAAGCTGTCGCAAGTCATACATCTGGCACAGCTCATGACTCCCTGAGCTTTTTGAAGTCCCAGCCAGGCTGATGGATGGATCCTTGGTGATAAGGGCTATGCTCTGTGTACATCTTGATGCCAGTGAAGCATCTCCAGAGCTACCATCAAACTCATGCCTCGACTAGACCCCTCATAGAGCACACCACTGGGTTTCTTAATATGCGCCTCTGCTGCCTTGACCGGTCTGAACGGGCTCTGCAATATGCACCCCAGAGGACCTCACGAATAGTAGTGGTCTGCTGTGCACTGCACAACCTGACGCTGCAACGCAGACAGATGTTGCAAGGGGAAGAGCATGAGGAATATCAGCCTTCTTCAGATGATGAGGATTTGTCGGAGCACGAGGAGAAGGGCATAAATCCTTGGCCTTTTATGGATGCCAGGGCCCTGGATAGTAGTGCAAGGGATGCCAGGAACTACCTGATCTGTACAAGGTTCACAGAACAATGATGCCTCTGCATGACCATCGCCCCATCAGCAGACCTCCATTGCCTTCCTGGGGCGCAGATCTAGCCCTGCCATCCTCCCTTGCTGAGTTAACTCTAAACCTGCATCCTCTACCACCTAGAATGGAATGGGGAGTGAAGCTTTGTCACACACACTCATTAGTGAGTGCTGGTGCCAAGGACATTTTAGGGGTATGTGCACATCCTGCCTTGTCCAATTATTCTGATCCAGCACCATCTTTAAAGTGCAATTGCACCTGTCTCATTTATACTCACTGAGAGTAAAGTGGGCCAATGTCCTCTGGATAGGTGGGAGCCAGCTGTATCTGCATTTTAAGCCATGTAACCACAGATTGACGATTACAGAAGTATCAATTCTCATGAACATTCAATTAAGAATGCACAAAAATGCAAACAGAATAGTATCTATGGCCATATCTCCTGTTTAGCCATCAAATTTTGAGAAACATGGGGCACGCCATAACCACTATATCTGACACTATGACAGGCTCCCACACTTGTCAATAATTACGAACAATTACAGAAAACAAATTATATAATGAGTATTTTTCCAAGGCAGAAAGACAAGGATAAATCACCTGTGCCATCTTTTACTTTTTTCAAATTCCTTTTCCTGCCACCACATCTAGGTGCAACCCCAATATCAGCGGTTGAGGTGGAGGCAGTCTGCTCAGTGTGATGTCCTGTTGCCTTGGAAGACTGTGGCGGGGGTCCTCTGGAGGGATGGGGCCTTAGGGCTTCAGCCTTCTTGGGGTCTCCTGCACTGGTGCAGGGCATCCCCTCAGCCTCACCTGCTGGAGCTGTTTGCGTCAATGGAGGGAATGAGGAGATGCCACTAACACTGGGAGTGCACTGAGAGGAAAGCCCCATGGCAGCTGTGAAACACTCCTCCTCCTTCTCAGTGCACAAAGGCGTCTCCCTCTCTCCCTGAGGGAAAGTGGCTCTTGGAGGGAGGCCCAGTGGTCGCAGCCTCCTTTTGCCTAGCCACTGCTGCACTGAGCCTATGGCTAGAGCGATGGAATGCAGGTTAGAGTGCATATGGATGGGATGTCAGACCAGGTTCTTCATGACCGTTACCATCTTTTTCATGGATGAAGCCATGCACTCAAATGCCTGGAACATGGCAGAACTCATGGAGTGCATGGACTTCTCCCTACTCACGCAAAGCTTCACATAATCCTTGGCATCTCCACCATTTTTTTCCCTTCGTCTCTGCTACATTCCAACTGCTGCTTGTTGCGTCGAACAGAAATCCATCATCAGTATGGGCTCATCAGGGGTCTGATCCCCAGCAGTCCTCCAGTTGTCTGGGACCAAGCTATCACATCCTCCCTCTGCTGCTGGGCTGTGTCTGAGGTGTGCTCACCAGATCCCGCTCCTGAATCCACACACAACGCTCCACAGCATGTGTGAAACTGTGCTGGCAGAGGTGAATGATGAGGCAGATGACAATGAATCCTCTGAGACCATCTTCAAGAAAGAGCTTCTGCCTTTCCCTGACAGCCTGGAGGAGAACATCCAGGAAAGCATCACAGAACCATGAAGCCGGTCTGCTGCAATGGTCAGATATGATGTCTGATGGGGTGTTTGAATGACCCTGTGATGAATGTGGCACTCTCCAATACTGCAGTCTTATGGAGTGATGGAGGTCCCCCCCAGACTGAACAGGAGGCTTTTTAAAAAATTAATTCATGGGATGTGGGGTTTGCTGGCTGGGCCAGCATTTATTGCCCATCTCTAGCTGCCTTTGAGAAGGTGGTGGTGAGCTGCCTTCTTGAACCGCTGCAGTCCATTTGGTGTAGGTACACCCACAGTGCTGTTAGGAAGGGAGTTACAGGATTTTGACCCAGCGACAGTGAAGGAACGGCGATATATTCCCAAGTCAGGATGGTGAGTGACTTGGAGGGGAACTTCCAGGTGGTGGTGTTCCCATCTATCTGCTGCCCTTGTCCTTCTAGATGGTAGTGGTTGTGGGTTTGGAAGGTGCTGTCTAAGGAGCCTTGGTGAATTCCTGCAGTGCATCTTGGAGATTGTACACACTCTACTACTGTGCGTCGGTGATGGAGGGAGTGAATGTTTGTGGATGTGGTGCCAATCAAGCGAACTGCTTTGTCCTGGATGGTGTCAAGCTTCTTGAGTGTTTAGGAGCTGCACTCATCCAGGCAAGTGGGAAGTATTCTATTACACTTCTGACTTGTGTCTTGTAAATTTGATAGCGGGGGATTCAGTGATGGTAATGCCATTGAACATCAAGGGGTGATGATTGGATTCTCTCTTGTTGGAGATGGTCATTGCCTGACACTTGTATGGCACGAATGTTGCTTGCCACTTGTCAGCCCAAGCCTGGATATTGTTCAGGTCTTGCTGCATTTGGACATAGACTGCTTTGGTATCTGAGGAGCCGCAAATGGTGCTGAATATTGTGCAATCATCAGCGAATGTCCCCTCTTCTGACCTTATGATGGAAATAAGGTCATTGATGAAGCAGCTGAAGATGGTTGGTCTGAGAACACTACCCTGAGGAACTCCTGCAGTGATATCCTGGAGCTGAGATGACTGACCTTCAACAACTACAACCATTTCCTTTGTGCTAGGTATGAATCCAACCAGTGGAGAGTTTTCCCCGATTCCCATTGACTCCAGTTTTGCTAGGGCTCCTTGATGTCACACTCGGTTAAATTCTGCCTTTATGTCAAGGGCAGTCACTCGCACCTCACCTCAGGAGTTATACTCTTTTGTCCATGTTTGAACCAAGGCTGTAATGAAGTCAGGAGCAATGTGGCCCTGGCGGAACCCAAACTGGGCATCAGTGAGCAAGTGCCGCTTGATAGCACTATTGATGACCCCTTCCATCACTTTACTGATGATCAAGAGTACACTGATGGGGCGGTAATTGGCCAGATTGGATTTGTCCTGCTTTTTGTGTACAGGACATACGTGGACAATTTTCCACATAGCTGGGTAGATGCCAGTGTTGTAGCTGTACTGGAACAGCTTGGCTAGGAGCATGGCAAATTCTGGAGCACAAGCCTTCAGTACTATTGCCAGGATAATGTCAGGGCTCATTGCCTTTGTATTGTCCAGTGCCTTCGGCCGTTTCTTGATATCGCATGGAGTGAATCGAATTGGCTGAAGACTGGCATCTATGACGCTGGAGAGGCCGAGATGGATCATCCACTCAGCATTTCTGGCTGAAGATAGTAGCAAATGCTTCAGCCTTATCTTTTACACTGATGTGCTGGACTCCTTCATCATTGAGGATGGGGATATTTGTGGATCCTCCTCCTCCTGTGAGTTGTTTAATTGTCCAACACCATTCACAACTGGATGTGGCAGGACTGCAGAGCTTAGATCTGATCCATTGGTTGTGGGATTGCTTAGCTCTGTCTATCACTTGCTGCTTATGTTGTTTCGCACGCAAGTAATCCTGTGTTATAATTTCACCAGGTTGACACCTCATTTTTAGGTGTGCTGGTGCTGCTCCTCCTGCACTTTTCATTGAACCAGGGTTGATCCCCTGGCTTAATGGTAATGGTAGAGTGGGGGATATGCCAGGCCATGAGGTTAAAGATTGTATTTGAGTATAATTCTGCTGTTGTTGATGGCTCATAGCGTCTCATGGATGCCCAGTCATAAGTTGCTAGATCTGTTCAAAATCTATCCCATTTAGCATGGTGGTAGTGCCACACAACACGATGAAGGGTATTCTCAATATGAAGGTGGGACTTCGTCTCCACAACAACTGTGCAATGGTCACTCCTATCAGTACTGTCATGGACAGATGCATCTGCAGCAGGCAGGTTGGTGAAGATGAGATCAAGTATGTTTTTCCCTCTTGTTCATTCCCTCACCACCTGCTGCAGACCCAGTCTAGCTGCTATATCCTTTAGGACTCGGCCAGCAGCGATGCTACTGAGCCACTTTTGGTGATGGACATTGAAATCCCCCACCCAGAATATATTCTGTGCCCTTGCCAGCCTCAGTGCTTCCTCCAACTGGTGTTCAACATGGATGAACACTGATTCATCAGCTGAGGGTGGGCAGTATGTGGTAATCAGCAGGAGGTTTCCTTGTCCATGTTTGCCCTGATGCCATGAGACTTCATGGGGTCCATTGTCGATGTTGAGGACTCCCAGGGCAACTCCCTCCCAACTGTATACCACTGTGCCACCACCTCTGCTGTGATGGTGGTGTCTGGGACATTATCTGTAAGATATGATTCCATGAGGGTGACTATGTCAGGCTGTTGCTTAACTAATGTTGCATCTACGGGCATGTCCCAATTTTGGCACTAGCCCCCAGATGTTAGTAAGGAGGACTTTGCACGGTTGACACGGTCGTTGTCGTTTCTGGTGCCTTGGTCAGTGATGTGTGGTCATTCCTTTTTTGTGACTTTGTTGTGGTTTGTTACAACTGAGTGGCTTAGCTAGGTCATTTCAGAGGGCATTTAAGAGTCAACCACTTTGCTGTGGGTCTGCCAGACCAGGTAATGATAACAGTTTTCCTTCCCTAAAGGGCATTAGTGAACCAGATGGGTTTTCCCGACAATGGTTTCATGGCCATCATTAGACTTTTAATTCCAGATTTTTATTGAATTCAAATTCCACCAGCTGCCATGGTGGGATTCAAACTCAGATCCCCAGAGCATTTCTCTGGGGCTCTGGATTACTAGTGCAGCGACAATACCACTATGCCATTGCCTCCCTCTTTAATCTCTCTTTAATAGGTTGCCTGTAGACGCAACATTGTCAGCTGATGGTGGGTTTCACCAATGAAAAGCTTCCCCCGCTTTAGCACTTAGAATCTTAATTATGTTCGCGTGAGAAATGGCAGAAAGAGAGAAAGCAGAAGTGATGCACAGTTTCGGTTATGATGTCGAGAACGGCTTGCTGTTCACAAAGTCCCAGCCATGATGTCTTATCATCTGTCCTTTTATTTCCATCAGTATTGATGTTTTTTTATTCATTCATGGGTTCCCTTCCTTAATTGCCCTTAAGAAAGTGATATACAGCCACCTTCTTGAATGGCTGCAGTCTTTGTGGTGTGGGTGCACCCACAGTGCTGTTAGGGAGGGAGTTCCAGAATTTTGACTGGAGACAGGGAAGGGTCATTATCTTTATCTTTAATGGTGTAGGTTAGGTTTTAAATATTAGAGTTATTAAATTCAAAAATTACACTAATTTTACTCTGAAGCAAAAGCAAAATACTTCAGATGTTAGAAATATGAAAAGAAAAGCAGAAAATGCTGGAAACACTCAGCAGGTCAGGCAGTATTTATGAAGGGAGAAACAGAGGGCTGAATCTTCTGAGGAGTGGCAACCCGACGGTGATTGCCACTCCACCCCTATTTTATTTAACCTTGCACCAGAGCTCCGCAGTTCTGGCCTGGTCTTCCAAAATGGACCTCTTCAGAAATGCAGAGCATACCAGTGCTGGGAGAACTTCCTCATGGTGCAGGATCACCTGGGGAAGCCAAGCCACGGCCCCTTTTTACAGCACTAGCTGCAGTAGTTTGGTAAGTCTTAATTCGCTAACACGGTGATAAGCTTTGGGTCACCTAAAAGCTTTTCACTGTGATAGTGAATGAGCGTGAGTGAGGTAAGTTGATAGGGTGGCAGAGTGGGTAGGGTGTAGGTGGTTGGGTGCCAGGTAGATAGGGAGGTGAGTTTGGGTCAGGTCAGATCTGGGGAAGTCCGATGGTTGGGAAGGGAGTTGGAGGGTTGGGGTCGGGGGGTAGTCTAGGCCGGGTAGGGGATTTGGAGGGTGGAGGGGCTCGGAGGAGAATTAGAGAGGTCAGGAGGAAGTCAGAAAGTCCTGGGGTGGGGTGGGGGTGGGGGTGGGGGGGGTGGTCAGAGGGTAGTTGGAAAGTCAGGGGGAGGAGAGGTAGTCGGAGGGGTCAGGGGTGTAGTTGGGGCTTTGGAGGAGGTTGGAGGGTCAGGGGTGGAGTTGACAGGGGGTGTCAGTGTAAGTGATTATGTATAGTTACCCAGGAATTGGACATGGTTTTTTCTGCATAACCTTTCCTGGGTAACTATCCAGGTAAGTAAATCAGCACCCTCCGAAGTTTCTGACTCTAACTCAGAGTTAGAGACTTTTACGGACGGTTCCAGAAGCAGGGAAATTTCCCATCAGAAGTCCAAACTTCCCAGGCAATTCCCACATAGTCAGTTTGTTGCGACTTTTGAGGGGTCCTGTGACGCATCTTGCGGGGTATGTCCAGGGTGCGACCATCTGGGGACTGGAAGCTCTGAGCCAGAGTTAACTTTTTCGTATGTTAGCTCTGTTTCTCTTTCACAGATGTTGCCAAACCCACTGAGTGTTTCCAGTATTTTCTGTTTTTAATTCAAATTTTAACTTTTTATTTTGGGCACCTGGCATCAGAATCAAATACTCCCAGGTCAAATAAAGTGTACATTATGTAAACATAAAACTTCATATGTAGAAATTATGGTGTTGCTGTTCCACCTCATGAAGTGTGGCAGAGTTGATCCTGTCCCAAATCCCAGGAGTAGGATTATTACCTTATTAGGTATAGGTTTGGATGCCAGTAGCAGTACTGGAGGGACATCAATCCAACATAAATACCAAAACCTTGGAATGGCATCCTTCCAGTCCAAGAAAGGGAACCACAACCCAGAGAAGCTGAAGAGAAAATGATGGCATTCATAGACTCTTCCCTGATTTTGGGTCCAGAAACCTTTTGGGATTGACTGCCATTGAGTTACTTCCAGATGGAACTCATCTACAGCCCAGAAGCCTAAGCCTGTTATCTGCTATCTGCAGGTGTAGGTATAACTGGACCAATATGATTCCTCACAGCAACTTTATAAATATTGTCAAGAGTCACCTTGTTTATTTGTAGGATTAATGGGCTCTTGGAAGAAATTCAGATTTTAATGTGTTTCTAAGTACTTGACAACCTTTATGCAGCTGCTCTGAAGAGTAAAACTGTTTATTTTGGGGATTTAAGGGTTCTTGGAAGCAATCAAGTTTTTAAAATATGTTTATAAGTACTTGACAATGTTTATACAGTTGCTCTAAAGTATCTATAAACACATTAAAGAGCTGTATTGCATACAAGAGCCCATAAAAACCCCAAATAAATAATTTAACCTCAGAACTGCTATTCTCAGCAGCTGTCTAAACTGAAAACATAAAAGTAATAAGAAGCGTTAAAAATCACTTCCCTTTTAAAACTCTTCCCACCTTCACATATCTAAAACCCAATAGCTGCTGAACCCCAGCAGCCTCACACAAAATTTTGAAAACTTTCTGGACATGGGCTGTTAATGAGCCCGCCAATTTGTAACGTAGCTTCTTAATAGTAGTGGTACTGTTCAGGTCCCATTCCACCCCCCCCCCCCACCCCGACCCTTGGGAAAATGGCAGAGGGCAGAAACGGAGGCAGGATTTCCAGCTACACCACTTGTAGGTCATTTTTTTTGCCATCCCGTTTCTGTTTGATTCAGGATGGGAAACTTCCAGCCTTTGTGTTGAAAGTCATAATAGGAAACACCAATTACATACCGGAACCAGAGGGTAACCAAGTGGTTAATAAGAGTGAGGAACTTAAAGTGATTTATAACAACAGAGAAGAAGTGTTAGGGAAACTTAATAGACTAAAAGCCAACAAATTTCCAGGATCTGATGACCTACATTCCGGGGTTCTAAAAGAGGTAACTACAGAGATAGTGGATGATTTTCCAAAGCTCCCTAGATTCTTGAACAGTCCCAGTGAATTTGAAATTAGCAAATGTAACTGTTCATCAAGAATGGAGGGAGATAGAAAACAGGGAACTACAGGCCATTCAGTCTGACATCAGTTGTCAAGAAAATGCTGGAATCTATTATTAAGGAAGTATTAAAAATGGATTTAGAAAATCGTATGATCAAAGAGAGTCAACATGGTTTTACGAAACGGAAATCATGTTTGATGAATTTATTAGTTTTTTTTGAGGCTGTAACTAGTAGGATAGATCAACAGGAGCAATAGATGTAGTATACTTGGATTTCCAAAAGGCATTCGATAAGGTGCCACACAAAAGGTTAATAGGCAAGATAAGGGATACCTGGAACTGGGAGTAATATATCCGCATAGATGGAGGATTGTACAATGGACAGGAAGCAGAGAATAGGGAAAAGCAAAACATTTTCAAATTGTCAGGCTGCAATTAGTGCAGTGTAGTAGGGATCAGTGCTGGACCCTCAGCTATTTGCAATCTATATTAATGACTTAGATGAAGAGACTGAGTGTAATGTAATCAAATTTTGCGATAATACAAAGCGAGGTGGAAATGTAGGTTGTGAGGAAGACACAAAGAGGCTTCTAGCGTATGGAGCATAATGTGTGGTAAGTGTGAGGTTTGGTAGTAAGCATTGAAAAGCAGGATGTTTTTAGAAGGCATGAAGCTTCTGAATGTTGATGTTCAGAGAGACTTGGGTGTACTGATACAAGGAACACAAAAAGTTAGCATGCAGGTACAGCAAGTAATTAGGAAGGCAAATAGCATGCTGGCCTTCATTGCAAGGTGATTAGAGTACAAAAATAAGAAAACCTTGCTATAATTAGGGCTTTGGTCAGACCACACCTGGAGTAATGTGCGCAGTTTTGTTCTTCATATCTAAGGAACAATATACATGCCTTGGAAGTAGCACAGCTTATTAGATTTGTTCCTGGGATGAGAGGGTTGACCTTTGATGGGAGGCTGAGTAAATTGAGTTTAGAAGAATGAGAGGTGATCTAATTGAAACATACAGGATTATGAAGGGCCTTGACAGGGCAGTCACTGAAATGCTGTTTCCCCTGGCTGGGGAATCTAGAATACAGGGGCATAGTTTCAGGATAAGGGGCTTGATTGTTGAGGATTGAATTCAGGAGAAATTTCTAAACTCAGAGAGTTCTGAGTCTTTGGAATGCTCTACCCCAGAGAGTTGTGGATGCTTCATTGTTGAATGTATTTAAGGCTGAGAGAGACAGATTTTGGTCCCTCGGGGAATCAGAGATATGGAGAACAGGTGGGAAAGTGGAAATGAGGCCAAAAACCAGCCATGATTGTATTGAATAGTGGAGCTGGCTTGAGGGGGTGTCTTGCTCCTATTTCTTACATTTTTATGAAACATTACATGACCTGATTCTGAAGTGGAGCAAGTAAGTGACAAAAAGATAGGGAATTAATTATTTTGGGAAACAGTGAGCACAATATAATTAGGTTCAGTGTAAGAATAGAAAAAGTTAAAGAAAAGTTCAGGACAAAAATATTTAACTGGAAGAAAGCATACTATGCTGAATAAAACAAAAGATCCTACTCAGGTCAAATGAATGGGAAAATTGGCAAACCAAACTACCTCAATAATGGAAAATAGTTAAGCTGGAATTGGAAAAGGTTTCAATAAAATATATCCTATTATGGAAAACAAAGTATAAAATCCTAAGATACCATTGATGAATAAGGAGATTACAATGGCAACAATGCACTTTTATAGCTCTTTTAATATATAAAAACATCACAAGTCAATTCACCGAGGTGTAAAGGGATAAAAAGGGCACTGAGCCAAAGGAGATATTAGGCAGGGTGCTGAAAACTTTCACAAAGAGTTGTATTTCAATGAAAATCTTAAAGGAGGAGAGGTATGTGGTGGTGGAGGGATTTCCAGAAAGATTTCCAGAATGTGGGGTCCAGATAGTGAAAGCATGACCACCAAAGGTGCAGGAGGAAGGGATGAAAAAGAGACCAGAATCAGAGAAATGCTGTATTCAGGAGGGGCTACAGAAATGAAGAGCAGTTGGCCATCAAGAGACTTACACATCAGGATCAAAATTTTAAGTTTGAGGCATTAGGGGATCAGGAGCCAATGTAGTGGCAACGAGAACAATGGTAATGAATGAGAAGGATTTGGTGCAGGATAGGCACTGTGCAGTAAAGTTTTGGATAAGCTGAAGTTTATGGAGAATGGGGGGCCATCCAGGAAATCATTTGAGCTAATCAAGTCTGGAGGTGATAAAAAACCTGGATGAAGGTTTCAGCAGAAGATGGGATGAGATATGGGTGAAGGCAGCCACAGAGGTGAAAGCAGATAGTCTTTGTGGAGATGAGATGGAATCAGGAACCTCTGGATTGAACAGGACACCATGGTTGTAAAAGGTCTAGCTCAGCCAAAGGTAGCAGCCAAGGAAAGGGATAGAGTTGATAGCAAGGATCAGGGGCTATAGAGTTTAACTTTGGTCTTCCCAAATATAACCTGGAGAAAGTTGAAGCTCATTCAATACTAAATGGAAGGCAAATTATGTGACATCACAGAGGCAGTGGATTAAAATAAATTTGAAATTACCAAAGCATTTGCTGCTTTAATAAAAAAATAGATAATACTGGAAATACTCAGCAGATCAGGCAGCACCGGTGGAGAGAGAAACAGAGTTAATGGGCCATATTTTCTTTCCCAAAGCGGTAGTTCAGGTCAGGAAATTTCCCAGCTTAATGCATCCGTTTTGGGAAAAAGTGCACCAAGTGGCGTGATTTTTGCTCTGGGGTGGGGCGGGTGCGGGGTGGAGTCAGGCCAGCCACCTCCAGACAAAGATCGGAGGTGGCCACAGAGGCTGCCAAGTGCCAAGGCGGGCTGTTTAAAAGGCAGTTTTAAAACCTCAGTTCTCTGCAACCTCATCCCAGTTGTTTTGTTAAACATTAGGCCCTCTAGCCCTGACCCTTCACACCCCTTCATCCCTCAACCACACCCTATGTCCATACATGCCAACTCATTCCAACCCATGCCCCCCACCACCCTTATGACCCATCATACCCTCCGTGCCAACCCAAGTTCCCAAGTTCCCCCCCACCCAACTCCATGCCCCCCTATAGCCCCTAAGCCAGCTTAGTGGCAACTCATGAACCCCACCCACCACCCTTTGCCCTGACACCAACCATGCCGACTCACTCAGTATCTACCATAGGCAGAGCTTAGGAGCCATACTGAGGTGAAATAAAACAAAGTTCTAAGCATCAATTACAGTCTTCACAATTTAAAAAAGCAGTCTGATTCATGAAAGCCCAATCAAAGCATTTAAATCCTCTCAAGCACATAACTCCTTATAAATACAAACATTTGTGTTCATAACCCCATATCAAAAACAACTTTTCTTTTAATAACCCCTCCTCCTCTACCCACCACCATCCCCCCCCCCCCCCCCCCCCCAACCCCACCGCGATAATGTAAGTTTTGGAAATCAGCCAAGCCTTAATAAAACTATAATGATAGCACTTAGTGTTATGTCAACAAACAGCTATTGAAACTACATTTTCCAACTCCCACAGATGCACCAGGCAAGTTTTTGTATTCAATTTTTAAATAGCTGGCCATTTAAATAACTTGAAAGCTTGACAGTTCTATTGACCTTCAAGTGGACCTGTGACCTCCCTAAAGATTTGTAACTCCCACATAGGGGATAAGGGCCTTGCCCCAGTGAAAATGGAGTCTGCTTGAACTCAGCATTGAATTCAAATCATCCTGCTCAGTTCAGATTTCCCTCATGTGGGAATCACGCCCCACCCCTGTTTCCCCACCCACCTTCTGGCGAAATTAGAACCTGTTGGAAATAGGGCGGGACTTCTGGATCAAGGTTGCGTCCACTATTTTTAAAGGCCTCTGATGCCATGACTGCAAAATCCAGGCCAATGTTTCAAGCTGATAACCTTTCATCAAGCAGTTAGTACTTGTAGGGTAAATAACAACAAAAAAAGAACCAGGATAGAAAGCTACATAAATGGAGTTTAGAAAGACCGAGGTGAGTGATGAGAGAAAATTTGCAAAAAAACAAAAAGAGCGATAGAAAGGCTTTATAAAGACACATTAAGAGTAAGAGCTTCATCAAAGGTAGGGATAGAGTTGCTAAAAATTGAAGGAGACAAGCTTGTAGTGGAGAATGAGGAAATGAGGGGAACAGTAAATAAGTGCATTGTCATGGTTTCCACTGAAGAGATGAATATTGAAGTTGTTGAAACATCAGAGGTAAAGGTGTAAATGGAGGTTATTATTCAAAAAGAAATTGTGGAAGAATAAAATACATCTACAGGTCAACTAAGGGTTAAACAGTTAGCACCATAGTGGAATACTACAGCACAGTTCCCTCTCTCGTTAGCACCATGTTGGAATACTACAGCACAGTTCCCTCTTTTGTTCTAGCAGGCACACCTGCAGCTGCCAGCTAATTGAGCAGGAGGGGAGAAAGGGGAGTGTCATGGGCAGGCTTCCTGGAGTCCTTGAGACGGGATGTCTGCCCCCAGGATCAAGCAATGGTCATCTGTTCTCTAGAGTGTACACCCCCTAGCACTAAAGATAAGGTCAAGCATGGTTATCTATTCTCTGTCTCACTTTTATTACTACGTGAGCTTCCCCCAATATCCTGTATAGTCATAAACTTAGAATAGACTAATTGTGTGACAATGATTCTCAATGTAATTGATCATTGAAAGTTAGACAGCCTTATCACCTTCAAGCTCTTTGATATGTACAACTTCTACTATAAATACGTGTGTGCTCTGATGCTTCCTCAGAGTGTCAGCTAGCTACCTTGTATGCTACTGGGCTCTCTGTGATATCACGATTAATAAAGGCTTCCGAGACAAACGTCCTGGGTCTGAGTGTTCACTCCGATTTCCGCGACAGAAATGGTACGGAAGAAATTACTCAAACTTTAAGGTAAGAAAATTATTGATGACTGGTGTTCTACATTTAAGGACCAAGTGGGGAGCTCAGAAAGATTTAGTAAAGGCTCTGAACATAATTTTAAAAATGTGTGGAAAGAATAGATGTATTTAAGGAGATGTTAGATAAACATACGAAGGAAAAAATAATAGAAGGATATGCTGATGGGGTTAGATGAAGAGCACCGGGAGGTGCCATACAGGCACAGACCCATTGGGATGAATGCCTTATTTTTGTGTTGTATATTCTGTGTATTTCAATTTAAGAATAATTGTGCCAGAGGACTAAAGAATCTTAAATCTTAAAAATGTAAACAGAGAGAAACAAAGAAAGTCTAGCCTAACTAGTCACTTTTAAATTGCCGGTAGGCCATGAAGGCAAAATGTTTCACTTTGTTAGAAAGTGGACTTTTTACTGACTTCCTTCTGGCTGACCTTGGTGAATTTCCTGAGGTCAATCTCATTATCTTAATGTAGTATTAGTGTGTTTGGGACTGAAAGGGTTAATGTGGAACTGGGGCATCAGTACCACACGTGATGATGGGAGTCACATGACTAGTAGTAGTCTGGTGGTAGCCTGAATGGAGATAGTTCATGGCTTGGACTGAAGAAGCCTACTGTCTTGTATATCTGTACATAGTTATGTTCAACAATAAATAGTTACTGTTCAGACTCTATGCCTCTGAACCACTTCCTAAGACAACCACAACAACATACAACATGGCAGCAGCAGGTGAAGGACCCCAAAATTTCTGAAAATAAAAGTTGAAAATCTGCAGTCTGGCCTGACTAAACAGCACCAAAATGGAAGACTTCAATGAAACGGTTGGAGATCACCAGAAAAGCCCCATAACAGACATGGAGGCTGAGAGGCAGAGAAGAAATCAACTGTGCAGCTCAAGAAGGACTCCACTATAGCACGTGGAGATTCGTTCAAAAATTCCAATCAGAAAAGCAGAGCTAAAGAACCCAGCAACGATCAAAGATGGGTGAGCAAAAAGTGCTAAAGGAATGCTTCTAAAGAAGGCGCAGATCAAGGCAGCACTGGGAGACAGTTCACTTTCAAGTGTGCGGTTTGAAACATGCTGCAGCCCAGGTCCAGAGTCAGTGCCACATGGCGACCGCAAGGTGAAAAAAAAGGAAAGAAAAAGATTGGCTACTAAAATTTTATTCCCCATCAACAGCAACGTAACTAACTGGCCTTAATAATTGTTTTAACAGCCTTTCCTGATATTCGGAGAAGGTTTGAAACCATTCAGTAACTGTGGCAGGTATCTGAATAACCCCGATCAGCGTGGGAAAATTCGATTACTGCAGGAGTATTTAAAAAATTTAAAACAAGCCTCTCCTGAGCTGAAAACAGCAATGGATTCAACATTTACTTTACCAGAACGATTTGGGCAGATGGAAGGCCGGACCAGACAGAATTAGACACTAAGAAGGAGGAGATTTTTAAGATACAGAATTGCATCAGGATTAAATAATAAATCAGAGCTGGGCAAGTTAATACATTTTTGTATTCAAATGGTTCCATTGCTGATGATGTGATAGCCAGACAAGGCATTAATGAGTCATCAACAAATTTGAGGAGGTCATAAAATCCTTTGACAGTTGCTTTAACCTGCAGAGTAACAAAATTTTGGACAAGGCAAAGGGTTCAAAAGGCTGGAGAACCTGTGGACACATTCAACAATGATTTGTGTTGGCTGGCTGAAGGCTGTGAATATGGTGATCTTAAGTCTGAGCAGATACGAAACCACATAATAGTTGGGGTAACTGACAATACCCTTTCTGACCTGCTTTAATCCGTTGAAGATCTAACTTTGGAGAAGACGATATAGATTGTAAGATAATCAGAGGTCTGTCTGCAAAGTAGATCCATATTAAGAGATGAAGGTAAATTATGCTACAGAACACCCCCAGTGACGATACAGCTCATTAAACAATGAAATGCGAAAGACACTCCAAGGCAAAAAAGACCTTATTCAATTAAAACTCAAGATGGTGATAAACCACATCAGTGCTGTGGCGCCAAAAAGCCTCACAGGTGCAAAAAGTGTCCTGGAAGCATGGCAGAATGCTTTCATTGTAAAAGGCTGGGACACTTTGGGAAAATGTGCAGATCAAAAACCTCTAAACATACAGAGGATCACCGGTGAATCCTCGCACAAAAAGCCATCAATGAAATAGAAGAGTCATACCAAGTCAAAGAACAACAATACTTCCTAGGCAAGATTAAAGATCCCAGATATATCTTCTGGAATGCTGACATATGTGTCAATAGGCACACCACTAATTTTAAGTTAGACATAGGAGCAAGTATGACAGTCCTGTCCAATAGAGAACTGTGGCTAGCCAACCTCTGGCTAAGGATGACAGACACATCATTATATGGCCTGGGAGGAATCAGACTACCAGTTATAGGCATGCTTCTAGAATCGCTCCAATTCAGGAACAAGCAGATACTGGAGACCCTATGTAATTCGCAATCAGGAATTTTCTCTCCTAAACCGAGGTGCCTGTGTTGCCCTCAACCTCATCAAGGAGGCTACATGGAGTCATCGCTCTAAAGGCAGAGCATGGCAGACGAAATTATTAAGAAGAACCAACATCAATTCAATGAATAAAGATAGGGAACATTGTTAACATAAAGAAAAGGATAAATTCATGACATCCGACCATGAAAGAGAAAAGTACAACAGCGGGGAGAGGAAGAAAAGGATCAAGTATTGAATCTCAAACCAACAAAACACCAAATATTGCAGCTTCTACTGAAGAACAGCCAAGTCAGAACAAAGAAATCCAAGTTCAGACTACCAATCCTCTAACCTTCAAAAGAACACAATCAGGAAGATTTGCGAAACCTTCAGACCGTTTAAACCTGTTAAGTCAGAGACTTAAGGGGAGAAGGGTTGGCATGTAAATATAAATGTAAACATATTTGGATAAAGACCTGGAGTGGGGTATAGTATTAGAGTGTTCACGACTGACAGGGGTTGTGGGACTGGGGAATCAGTACCACCCACATGATGATGTAAAGGGAGTCACATGACTAGTAGTAGCCTGTTGGTAGCCTGAATGGAGATAGCTCATGGCTTGGATTGAAGAAGCCTACCCTCTTGCGTATCTGCACGTAGTTATGTTCTACAATAAATAGTTACTGTTCAGACTCTATGCCTCTGAACCACTTCCTAAGACAAGCACAACAACATAGAACACTTAACGTTGAGGGGGGTTGGAGTAAGGGAAGAGAAAGGGATAAGAAAATGGCTTGTGCGAAACTCGACAGCGGCAGCAGAACTCCGGCAGGAGGATCAAATTAAAAAGAAAATTCAAAACCTACTGAACGCTGGATCATCTTTCAATTGATTAGATTCCTTTATGGGCCTTGCCATAGCAATCTGGATGCTGAGAGCACACTGGTGTTATTAAAAACCAAGATCGCCGTGTAGTAATGGCAGAAACTGATGTGTGATGTAATTCTGGCATCACCGTATAACATGAATGCATTTGCTCATATTTGGGCTGATGTAATCAATGAGGGGTGTTACTTTTAGAGGACAAGCTTGGCGGTGATGGTTATCAGTGGGTATCTGATGAGATGGCTCTATGTCCAACTTTATAGCCCATGTGCAACTGATCTGCCAAAAATTGGACAGAAACCATGTAAAATCTTGCCTTTAGAAGAGTCATCTATAATATGGGATGAAATTACTAAGTACTTGGAGAAATCTAAGTTAATTAACGTTAGTCAGAATGGATTGAGAAGCAGAAAATGCTAAAGCATAGAGGTAATGTCGAACTACTACAAGATCTTAGGGCTGTTGGATTTATGTGTGCACCCATGGGAACCCCATTATAGGAAGGATATAGAAACAATGGAAAAGCATAAACTCATTAGAATGTTACCAAGGATGAGGAGTTACACTCATAAATAGTGACATCAGAAGTTAGGGCTTGTTTTCACTGCAGCTGAGAAAATTAAGCAAGTGGAAAGGAATACAGGTGCTGGAAATCTGAAACAAAAACAGGAAATGCTGGAAACATTCTGCAGGTCAGGCAACATCTGTGGAGAGAACCCCAGGCAAGCTGACATTTCATGGGAATTGCATCAGAACATTACGGGGGTGTCCTGATGGGGGCTTTCAGATAATGAAAGCTTCCAATAAAGTAAATAGCAATTGTTTCCATTGATTGGCAAGATGGTAACAAAAAGGCACAAATTTAAAATGGGAACAGGTAGAAAAAATTATTTTACACAGATAGGGGTTAAAATTTACCATAGGCTGTTGTTAGACAAAAGTCTATAAATTATTTTAAAAATAAATACATCATTGTTTTAGAAAGTGGAACATCAAAGACTTTGAAGAATGAGCTGGAGACAGGGATTTGACTAAGTGGCTTGTAGAGAAAAGCGTTGGCACAGACTTGATAGGCCAGATGTGTCCCTGTGTTGTAACCTTTCAAGATTCTAGTGCAATAATGTGGCATTTCTCATTTCCTTCAAAAGCCTTACTGTTCTGCCTGAGTGAGGTTGTCAACTGTGCCAATTTTGGTTCAATGCCCACTAGAAACTAGTTTGTGCTTGTCCAACCACTTCCCACAGAGGAACATATGCACCAGCTAATGGATCTTTGTTGAAAATTTCAGACACTTTTCATCACAAAGGTGATGTAAATTGGCATTTGTGGTTTCGCTCAGTTTAATTTGAATTTATCTGAACTGAACCAGCTGTAATATACCATTGAACAACTGTTATCTTGCTAGTTATCTCCTGTGGTATGGATTGCAAGCAGATTTTTTTCTTTAATACCTCCTATAACTGTGTTGGACCTATCTCCCACCCTCCCTTTCTTCTGCTTTCTTTCTCTTGGATCTGATTTGTGAAAGGAAATATATTCTCCAACTTTTTGATATGGTACTACCGCCATGCAAACAGATTTTTAATAATGTTAGTGGATAATTTTTGGCAGTGAAGTCATGTACTGAACAGGGTAATGTAAATGGTGACACTTATCAGACATAAATTTCTGTGGTTGCAACCAGCATTCACTGGTCCTAAATAAGAACACGTCATTGTTTGAATTGAGTTTCAACTGCTAATGGCTCATGGGAAAGTGCTACAAGCCAGATTATTATCTCATTTAGACATGGAACAAGTTCCATACTCTGCAAACGTGAGATCAAGACTTGCAGCAATTCGTGGCAAAGAAAAGATATATGTGTCCTTCACAAATTGCTGGATGATTTGCATTGCTCCACCATTAGCTTCAACAAGAGAATCTACAACCTTGCATGAGCCTCCCCATTGAAATAATTGTAAGGACTGTGTTAATCAGTTGATTTATAGCTCTGACGTCGAGCTCAGTTTACAGGCCCAGAAGCTGTAGAGTCTCACTCCAGCAAGTAGTGAATTAATCAGAGAGGATGCTTACAATTTTAAAAATTTGTATTGACACTATTTTTGTGCCAGTCTTGCCAGCCAAACAATTTTCAGGGTGCAAACCTATTTTGATATTCAGAAATGCAAATTAGGTTTTTTGCTACTTGAGCTACCTTGCCTATTCCTGCTGAAGGTGTATAGTGTTTACAACCATGAAACAGTAAATTAAAAAAAACCCTAAAATTGCAGAGCTTTTCATTTCCTGCTAAACCAACATGCAAGTTGGCAAAATTTTTCCATTGAATGTTAACAAAGTATAAACACAGTTTAATCAGGCACAGCTCTGTAAACAATTCATTTTCAAGCACATTTGACCCCCAAAATGATTTTTTTTTGTTCCTTATTGTTATATAAATGACAGCCATCCTTCCTGGTGACCCGCATCCTGTCATTTGCAGACATACTTCCTTTTTAAGTCCATAGTGTATACGAAAGCAGCACACTTGTCATATTCCCTGCTTCATTACCAGTTATTAGTAAGCGTAATGATTTGTTTCTTGGTTAGTTGTAATAATCTACGTGGAATAATAAAAGAAGTTTCTACATTCAATTTTTTAGAAGCAAGGATCTCTCCAAATTCATATCTCTTTAGCATCTGAATAGCTACTTTGTAATATTTGCACTATCAGTTTGTTTTCCTGACAGCACATCCGATAATGTATCTTTGGCACTGCACCAAAGATGTTTTTAGGCCATTTAACAATAAAGAAGAATGGTATTTCCATTCATTCAGTCATTAATGCATAAGCTATTAAGAAGTGGAAATTATCCCATAGTGAGCGGAATTTTCTGTGCCCGCCGGCATCAGGTATCATGGTAGGCACGAGTGGACAATATGGCAGGAACCGGTTTCACCAGTCGTGAAACCAGTTTGCAGTTATCCGCTCTGCTCGTCAATGGTGGGCCGCGTTTCTTGCCACCGCACATCAGGAGCTTCACTGTAATGCATCTGCATATCATTATAAGCCCAGCTCGCCAGAATCACCCCCCCATGCTGGATCATCCAGGCCGTGCCAACATGTTTCACAACTGAACATAAGCGACGTGCACCTGGCGAGCTGCACTTCGCTCGGGTCTTTGAGGCTTGTTTGCCTCCCTTGCTTGGGGCAGCACTTGTGGCCATCAGCGCCAGGCTTTGCAGGCAGCACCACATCACTTTTAGGGGGGCTCAAGGGCAGGACTCTACTTATGAGACTCATTGGCACTGACTACCACTGCTGCCACCTCCCAAGCCGGAGTGGTGTCGCTGATGAGCCTCCTGCAGCCTGAGTGGGGGTAGAGGACATTGCGGCAGGTTCCAACGGTGTCCAGAGGGCGTCCCAGGGATGCGTCACTGGATTGGCGGGGCTGCAATCTTCTTGCCTTTCGGGGCCATGTCTTCTGTGCAGCAGTCCTGGGCTGGAAGCACTAAGAGTTGCGTGCACAGCTGCATTTTAAACATGGCTCCCAGAATGAGGAAGCAGCGAGGTGATAGAGTGGTGGCTGAATCGGAGGCCGCCCGCCAGCAAAACAGCCTGTTTCCGGGGAATGCATGATTAATGAGGTGGGATTGGGATGATATGGCGCGAAAACATGCCGCTGCAGCCAGTGGGTAAAACGTCCTTTTTCTTGCCCGCTACCACACTTGGTGAAAATCTGGGATGATTCCCCCAGTGTCTCTCTTTCCTAGTATAGTAATAATTTCCCAAAACTTGCTGTAAAAGTATTGGCGAATGAAAGGTGCCCACCATTATTAGTTTGCAAAGGTTGCAGCAATTCAGACCAAAGAAGAGATATACAATGAGTTCCAATTCTTCACAAATTGCTGGATGATTTGCATCACTGCACCATTAGCTTCAACAGGACAGAAAATCTACAACCTCACATGAGCCTGCCCAATGAAATAATATTGTATTGGCAGTACTTTTGTACCAGACTTGCCACCCACACTCCTGTCAGTGTAGCAAGACAACAATTTTCAAGGTGCAAACCTGTTTTGATATTCAGAAATGCAAATTAATTTTTTTTAGAAAACGATTTTGGGATACGGTTTATGATTGTAAATGTTTGTACCTTTCACTCACCTGCCCTAACAGCAATGACCTGCCATGAAAACCTGAGCCTCCTGAGGACCTGATGCTCTCACAAGTTGAGAGAGCCTATCCTCTGCCTGTAGACGCCGGGAGGAATCGTCCCAGATTTGCACTAAGTGCAGTGGCGGGCATGAATAGATGTGTTACTCACCGGCCGCAATGGCAAATTTTCACGCCGTATTGTCCCCTTCCCGCCTCATAAATTATGCAGTCTTGGGAAACACGCTGGATTGCTGGTGGCTGGCCTCCGATTTGTCCGCCACACATTTACCTCACTGCTTCCTCATCCCGGGCTCCATATTTAAACTGCTGCCATGCACACAGTTCTCAATGCTTGCAGCCCAGGACTGTTCCAGTGAAGATATGGCCCCAAAAGCCAAAAAGAATGCAGTCCCTGATTCAGTGACACATCCCTGGGACACCTTTTGGGCGCCATGGAGGCCTGTCGCGATGTCCTCTACCCTCGCTCTCGCTGCAGGAGGTCCATCAGTCTCACCACTCCAGCTTGGGAGTTGGTGGCAGAGGTGGTCAGTGCCAATGCTGCACACAAGAAGTCGGCCATCCAATGCAGGAAAAGAATGAATGATCTCATCCCTGCCATCAGGGTAAGTCAACCATCTTATCAATCTCAACTCACTCACTCACAAGCCCATCACACATTCACTGGCATCTCACTCACTGCCAGCTCAAGGGACATCACCACTCACTCTCTCACACACACCCCCACTTCTCCATCTGGCCTCATCTTTTCTGGACATTGCCTCCTTATCCCGTCCATGGCTCCACTCAGCACACTTGCACGCTGGCATCCATTTCATTTGGCCTGGCATGCGTCTTGCTCACACTTTCCATCTGTCTTTATGCAAGACAAGGTCACGCACAATCAACGGGAGATGTTCGAGACTGGTGATGGAGTGCCGGATATCACTCCATTCGAGAGTCACGCATTGGAACTGGCCGGAGAGGACCGTTCCTGTGGTGACGGTGAAGTCAGCAGCAAGCATCCATGTGAGGGTCCTGCACCAGGTCCTCCCTCTCTCAACACTACTCTTAAGTCAACTGTTCTGTGTGTAACGCAACTGCCAAGCGCTAATAATCACCACTTTCTCTCCTAGGCACATCTGCCACATCACCCTCAGGCAACCTTGACCCCGATCCAGCGCCGAGAGCGCCTTGGTTGAGGATCCTGAGGGCAGCAACCATGAAGACCCGTCATGGCACCCACCCAGACCCTCCACCATCGCAGCAACACACACCTCGATGGGAGCTAGATGTAGAGCAGCCTCGGGATCACAATCTGGTGAGCACAGCACACAATCTGTTCCACAGCAGTGGGAGGCAAGGACATCCTTTTTTTTAATTCATTCATGGGATGTGGGCTTCGCTGGCTGGGCCAGCATTTATTGCCCATCCCTAGTTGCCTTTGAGAAGGTGGTGGAGAGCTGCCTTCTTGACCGCTGCAGTCCATGTGGTGTAGGTACACCCACAGTGCTGTTAGGAAGGGAGTTCCAGGATTTTGACTTAGCGACAGTGGAACGGCGATATATTTCCAAGTCAGGATGGTGAGTGACTTGGAGGGGAACTTCCAGGTGGTGGTGTTCCCATCTATCTGCTGCCCTTGTCCTTCAAGATGGTAGTGGTCGTGCGTTTGGAAGGTGCTGTCGAAGGAGCCTTGGTGAATTCCTGGTCCGAGGTCAACGGCACTCGGAGGACTGCCGGAGGCAAAGAATCTGCTGAATCGGAGTTAGATGATGAGCCTCTGGACTCGGTTCTCAATTTGGGGGAGGCGGTGACGTAGTGGCATTGTCACTGGACTGGTGTTCCAGAGGCCCAGGTTAATTCTCTGGGGTCCCAGGCTTGAATCCAACCACGGCAGATGGTGAAATTTGAATTAATTGAAAGTCTGATGATGACCATGAAACCATTGCTGATTGTTGTAAAACCCATCTGGTTCACTAATGTCCTTTAGGGAAAGAAATCTGCCATCCATATCTGGCCTGGCCTACATGTGATTCCAGAACCACAGCAATGTGGTTGACTCTTAAAAAATGCTCTCTGAACAAGGGCAATTAGGGATGGGCAATAAATGCTGGTCTACTCAGCGACACCCACATCCCATGAACGAATAAAAAAAAAAGTTGGTGGAGTTGCAAAGCCAATCACAGGAACATCAGGAAGGGATGTCTGGTGCACTCCTCAGATTGCAAGGGACAATGGAGGAATCTGTCCGCCTTCATTCTGAGGTGATAGTGCTGGCATGTTGATGCATTGAGGTCAACACTGGCAGGATGGCAGCTGCCATAGAGACTTTGGTCCAGAACATCGGTCCTGCACTGTTGCCTAGGCTGAACTCCATCGCTGATGCCATACTTGGCCTCCAATAGTGTCAACGCGAGAGGGGTGCAGGGCAGCTCGCTCTCACTCCAGCTTCCCTTTCTCCTCAGGAGTCAGCCAGGGGCCGTTGGGCACCCATAGAGAGGTGGACCAGCAGCTCGACATCCCGGGGCCATCTATCCAGGTGATTCCGGGAATGTCTGGCCGATCTAAATCCTCTCTTCCTGTGATCCCATCTTCTCCAGCTCCACAGGCCGAGGAGGGTGCACCTGGCCCACAGCAGGATATCCAAAGCAGGCCAGGGTCCTCCAGGTCTCAGCCCTCCAGAGGACGCCCGCCAAAGTCATCACAGGCAACAGGGCGTAGCAGTCAGAAGGCTGCCTCCACCTCCACTGTGGATGTCGAGGGACGACCAAGACGTAGCAGCAAGGTTAGGAATGTTAAAATGTAACTCTTTTGTTATAAGATTTGAACCAAAGTGGGGAGACCCCAATGGATTTCAAAACCATCAGTTTAACACAGGTGTTAATCACTTGTACATAACATACACTATTGTAAATAAACTCCCAAGAATTTCTCCTTGTCTATTTCGCCTTGTTATAATGAGCCATGTTCATGTCTTTCAGATGTGAAACCCTGGTTCCTGCACAAGATAAAGGCAGGTGTTTCAGTCCAGGGCCTCTTCCCTGTGCAGTGTGTAACCATCAGAGCAAAGTGATGGTCCGGCTTCACATTCACTGGACACATCAGTGATGCCTGTACCTCGATGGTGCTTGTCATTGCTGCCAGAATGTCGTGGGCAGGCATCACATAGTTCCATCATTCTTTCTGTTGCTCTCAGCACCTTTGAGGTGGAGCTGGCTGCCCATCTCTTCAGCATCTGTGCCCGCTTCAGGTGTGTTCCTGAAGGGGACAGGTGCTAAAGGCTGCCAAAGGATAAGGTGTACTTAAAGTTTCACAGCTGTGTCTCCATGATGTGACCCTGATCACAGAGCACAAGCGAGCTGCCCTCAGCCAGGCATTCACAGAGGATCTATAAAGATCTATGGAGTGTCGCCACTGCATATCATCATCATCCTCCTGGAATTTTGTGACTATTAGGGCCTCTGCTGTGCTTCCATGACATGAGCCTGAGCACTATTGATATGCATGCTACCAGCCACACAGGAGTCAAAAGTTTACAGGTGCAAGGTGAGGATGTCAGGATTGTCTTCATTGCATCTCGGCATCATCCTCCATGAATCTTGCAGGTATTGCGCGCCTGCCTCATCTGGCCAATGTGATGTCCTCATCGACAGCATCCTTGCCTTTGAGGGCCTCATCACCCTCATCCCCTTTGATGTCCTCCTCAAGTGAGGAGATGTGCAGCTCTTCCACCTCTCCCTTAGCTAGGTCTCCCCCCCCCCCCACCCAATTGCAGAGCCAGGTTGTGTGGCAGGTAGCAACTATGATGATGTGCAACATACTCTGGGGACTGTATTGCAGTGATCCACCACATATGTCAAGGCACCAGAACTTCATTTTCAAGATACCAATCATTTGCTCCACCAAAGTTCGAGTTGCAGCTTGAACCTCATTGTAACGTCTCTCTCTTGCAGTCTGAGGCTGCCACATGAGTGTCATCAGTGATGTCCTACCCTTGTCCCAGGACCCAACTATGCAGCCTTTGTGGACCCTGGAAGATGCCAGGGACCTGCCGCAGATGCATATGTCCATGACAGTATCGGTAGGAGTGTCACCGCACAGTTCTTGTGGAGATGAAGTCCCGCCTTCACATTGAGGATACCTCCATTGTGTTGTGTGGCACTGCCACCGTGCTAAATGGGATAGATTTTGAACAGATCTAGCGACTCAAGACTGGGCATCCATGAGGTGCCATGGGCCATCAACAGCAGCAGAATTGAACTCAACCACAATTTGTAACCCCATGGCCCAGCATATCCCACACTCTACCATTACCATCAAGCCAGGGGATCAACCCTGGTTCAATGAAGAGTGCAGGAGGGCATGCAAGGAGCAGCACCAGGCAGACCTAAAAATGAGGTGTCAACCTGGTGAAGCTATAACATAGGACTGTTTGCATGCCAAACAGCATAAGCAGCAAGTGATAGACAGAGCTAAGCGATTCCACAACCAACAGATCAGATCTAAGCTCTGCAGTCCTGCCACATCCAGTCGTGAATGGCGGTGGACAAGGAAACCACTCACTGGAGGAGGAGGCTCCACAAGTATTCCCATCCTTAATGATAGAGGTGCTCAGTGGTTGATCCATCTCAGCCTCCTCCGAAAGTCCCCAGCATCATAGATGCCAGTTTTTAGCCAACTCAATTCACTCGACATGATATCAAGAAATGGCTGAAGGCACTAGACACTGCAAAGGCTATGGCCCTGACAATATTCCGGCAATAGTACGGAAGGCTTGTGCTCCAGAACTTACCACGCCCCTAGCCAAGCTGCTCCAGTACAGCTACAACACTGGCATCTACCCGGCTATGTTATAAATTGCCCAAGCATGTCCTGCACACAAAAAGCAGGACAAATTCAACTGGACCAATTACCGCCCCAACAGTCCACTCTCCATCATCAGCAAAGTGATGGAAGGGGTCATCAACAGTGCTATCAAGCAGTACTTGCTTTACAATAACCTGCTCACTGACTCTCAGTTTGGGTTCCGCCAGGATAACTCAGCTTCTGACCTCATTGCAGCCTTGGCTCAAATGTGGACAAAAGAGCTGAACTCCAGAGGTGAAATGAGAGTGACAGCCCTCGATATTAAGGCATCATTTGACCAAGTGTGTCATCAAGGAGCCCTAGCAAAACTGGGGTCAGTGCAAATCAGGGAAAACTCTCTGCTGGTTGGAGTCATACCTAGCACAAAGGAAGATGGTTGTGGCTGTTGGAGATCAATCATCTCAGTTCCAGGACATCACTGTAGAAGTTCCTCAGGGTAGTATCCTAGGCACAACCATCTTAAGCTGCTTCATCGATAACCTTCCCTCCATCATAAGATCAGAAGTGGGCATATTCGATGATGAATGCACAATGTTCAGCAGCATTTGTGACTCCTCAGATACTGAAGCAGTCCATGTCCAAATGCAGCAAGACCTGGACAATATCCAGGTTTGGGCTGACAAGTGGCAAGTAACATTCATGCCACACAAGTGCCAGGCAATGACCATTTCCAACAAGAGAGGTTATAACCATCGCCCCTTGACATTCAGTGGCATTACCATCACTGAATCCCCCACTGTCAACAACCTGGGGGTTACCATTGACCAGAAACTGAACTGGACTAGCCATATAAATACTGTGGCTACAAGAACAGGTCAGAGGCTAGCAATTCTGTGACGAGTAACTCACTTCCTTACTGCCCAAAGTCTGTTCACCATCTACAAGGCACAAGTCAGGAGTGTGATGGAATACTTCCCACTTGCCTGGATGAATGCAGCAACAACACTCAAGAAGCTTGACACCATCCAGGACAAATCAACCTGGCTTGATTGACACCACATCCACAAACATTCACTCCCTCCACCACCGACGAACAGTGGCAGCATTGTGTACCATCTACAGGATGCACTGCAGGAACTTACCGTCGGGCGAGTGTCCCGTGATATTTAAGTGGGCGGGCATGCGATGTTCTCAGATGCGTGCCCGCCATTAATTAATCAGGTACATAAGGCCCTTGAGGCAGCAATTGTCTGCAATTTTCTGGGGCCCGTGCAATCTTCAGGATGTCACACAGGCACAACGGGTAGGAGACATTTGTATAATCCACATGCTGGATAAGAGGGGTGAATGGGGTTGCAAGTGTTATCTGTTAGATATTTAATTGTGAAAGTTACCACTACTTGCCTGTGTGAGCAGGCACAAGGGGCGCAGGGCCAAAAGGTAGTCCAAAGCTGAGGCCGCAGAAGACGCCACTATCCTGCTGCCAGGGTATACAGGCAGCGAAGCAGCTAGCTCAATATGTCTGAGGTGCAGTGCCACAGGAGGCTCCGTCTCTCAAGGGAGAAAGTGACCTCCATCTGTCAGATGATAAGCCCTGAGATCTGCGCCAACTGTGTGGGTGGGCACCCCATGCCAGTGGCTCTGAAGGTCACAGCTACCCTCAACTTCTATGCCTCCGGCTCTTTCCAGGGGATGGCAGGTGATCTTTGCGGAGCCTCCCAGTCAGCTTTCCACACTTGTGTCAAGCAGTTGACAGAAGCTCTGTTCAGGTGTGCTTTGACTTTCAGACACTACCACTGGGACGAGGCCAGCCAGACAGAGCAAGCCAGAGGCTTCGCGGCCATTGCTGGCTTCCCCCATGTCCAGGGGGAACAGACTGCACACATGTGGCCATCAAGGCGCCAGTAGGTGAGCCCGGTGCCTTTGTCAACACTCCATGAACGTGCAGATAGTGTGTGATCACAAGATGCAGATTCTGCAAGTCTGTGCAAGGTACACAGGCAGCTCCAATGATGCTTACATCCTGAGACACTCCCAGGTGCCGAGGCTCTTCAGTCCTCCAGCCCGGATGGATGGCTGCTGGGTGACAAGGGCTATCCCCTCAAAAGGTGGCTCATGACGCCTCTCCGCCATCTAAGAACAGAAGCTGAGCAGTGGTACAATAGGAGCCACGCCTCCACAAGGGCTGTGGTGGAGAGAACCATCGGCCTTCTCTAGATGCGATTCTGTTGCCTGGACCACTCACGGGGCGCACTCCGATACCGCCCAGATTGTGTGTCACTGATAGTGGTTGCATCCTGCGCTCTCCACAATCTGGCGCTGGAAACGGGGGATGCTGTGGAGGAAGAAGATGTAGACGCAGTTGCTCCGGCTGCACACGATGAGTCCAGCAGTGAGTCCGAGGATGAGCACGCACAGGAGAATGCTGAGGGGGTAGACGCTGACCCGGGCATACTCCAGGGGGGCAGGGACACCCGGGAGGTTTTAATCCAAAGAACCTTCAGCTAGCCCACCACAGATGGACCTCCAACACACGCCAGGGCTGCAGGTTCCATACTCAATACCTAAGTGCTAAATCTGCCTGGATAGGAACATTAACTGAGGTCCTTGTCAATAAAGCTCAACATCAAACAACTCACTCATAACATCATGGGTTCCCTTCCGCCTGCAAAGTAAGGAATCACCCTGAGCCATGCTTACATATCAAAACTTAATAATATAACAAAATGAACTTCATAAACCAAAAAAAAATGTTGCACGTCACACCAAGTCTTAATGAACTAATAGTGGGGCAACATTAAAGTACCAGTGAGAAACTCATGGTGTGCCTAATGTCCCTTAAATTTACACTTACGGGTGCTACGCCTACGTGCTGTTCCCTCGCTGGCATTGGCATCGGAGACAGCCTGCTCACTGTGCTGTCCTGTTGGCCTTGATGACGTCCTCTGGCCCGTGGAGCCTTTGATGACCCTGCCTGGGAGGGAGCGGCCAGTTCCACAGCTGGCATCTCCCCAGTCACCGCAGCGTCATCGGATGCCACGGTCACTGGCAGAGGAGCGGAGGAGCTGCTGCCCTCAACCGGAGCATCCTGAGAGGAGCCCGCAGAGATGACAGGCAGCTGCTGCGCTGACATGAGGTTGCTTCAGACCTCCCTGCTCACCGTAGATGGATCGGCGCCGAGCTGGGATACATGGTGCCCAAACCATCTCCCACACTGGCACTGACCAACTGAGGTCAATGCCGCCGTGAGGGCTTGCAGGTCGGAGCGCAACCCCAGGAGGCCCAGATTGGTCTCCTGGAGGAGCCTCTCCACGAGAGTCCCCACTCTCTTCATGGAGGAAGCATGGTGCTTGGCCATGAGGCTTATTGCATCGGTGATGCTCTGCGTGGACTCCTCCAGCACGGGTACCATGCCGGGCATTGCCTCATATATCTTCTCTAGATCCTCCCGTATACCCTGCTGCACTTGCTGGCTCATGGACAACTCCAGAGGCACATCATCAGTCACCGACCGAGCATGTGCCTGGTCCCCAGCAGTCCTCCAACTGCCAGCGCCCTGGGCACTCTCTGTCTCCACCCGCACCTCAAGCGGGTGTGAAGTGCCTTCACCGCTGTGCCCTGGGACACTAGCCGAAGATCTAATTCCCACCGAGGTGCTAGTATCTGCGCTGGTGAGTCAATATTTTCTGGGCCCTCAGGAGGCCCTCTGCCTCCTCCTCCCAGCCTTGCTCCAGTGATGCTGAAAGGAAGAACAAGGATATTTGATTAGTTAAAGTGGAGACAATGTCAATTTGCATGTCTGTCCCCCAGATCATTATACGCTCATCCTTCCATAATCATAGAAACATAGAACATAGAAACTAGGAGCAGGAGTAGGCCATTCGGCCCTTCGAGCTTGCTCCGCCATTCACTATGATCATGGCTGATCATCCAACTCAATAGCCCGCTCCTGCTTTCTCCCCATATCCTTTGATCCCTTTTGCCCCAAGAGCTATATCTGACTCTTTCTTGAAAACATACAATGTTTTGGCTTCAGCTATTTTCTGTGGTAGCGAATTCCACGGGCTCACCACTCTCTGGGTGAAGAAATTTCTCCTCATCTCAGTCCTAAATGGTCTACCCTGTATCCTCAGACTGTGACCCCCTGGTTCTGGACTCCCCCACCATCGGGAACATCCTTCCTGCATCTACCCTGTCTATTCCTGTTAGAATTTTATAGGTTCCTATCAGATCTCCCCTCATTCTTCTGAGCTCCAGCGAATATAATCCTAACCGACTCAATCTCTCCTCATATGTCAGTCCCGCCATCCCAGGAATCAGTCTGGTATACCTTCGCTGCACCCCCTCTATAGCAAGAACATCCTTCCTCAGATAAGGAGACCAAAACTGCACACAATATTCCAAGTGTGGTCTCATCAAGGCCCTGTATAATTGCAGCAAGACATCCCTGCTCCTGTACTCGAATCCTCTCGCTATGAAGGCCAACATACCATTTGCTTCTTTACCTCCTGCTGCAACTGCATGCTTACCTTCAACAACTGGTGTACGAGGACACCCAGGTCTCGTTGCACATTCCCCTCTCTCAATTTATAGCCATTCAGATAATAATCTGCCTTCCTGTTTTTGCTACCAAAGTGGATAACCTCACATTTATCCACACTATATTGCATCTGCCATGCATTTGCCCACTCACTCAGCTTGTCCAAATCATACTGAAGCATCTCTGCATCCTCCTCACAGCTCACCTTCCCACCCAGCTTTGTGTCAACTGCAAATTTGGAGATATTACATTTAATTCCCTCATCTAAATCATTAATATATATTGTGAATAACTGGGGTCCCAGCACCGATCCCTGCAGTACCCCACTAGTCACTGCCTGCCATTCGGAAAAAGACCCGTTTATTCCTACTCTTTGTTTCCTGTCTGCCAACCAGTTTTCTATCCATCTCAATATACTACCCCCAATCCCATGCGCTTTAATTTTACACGCTAATCTCTTATGTTGGACATTGTCGAAAGCCTTCTGAAAGTCCAAATAAACCACATCCACTGGTTCTCCCTCATCAACTCTACTAGTTACATTCTCGAAAAATTCCAGTAGATTTGTCAAGCATGCTTTCCCTTTCGTAAATCCATGCTGACTCTGTCCGATTCTGTCACTTTTCCAAGTGCTCAGCTATTAAATCTTTTATAATGGACTCTAGAATTTTTGCCACTACCGACGTCAGGCTGACTGGTCTACAATTCCCTCACATTGTGCATCAATGGTCAACCCAAGTTGCAGTGTCATGGCTGCTGGAACACACAGGGTGACCTCAGTGCTCAGCAAACATATTTCCCCGTGGCATCCCAGCCTCACTGCCTCCAATGGACCTGGGCGCATGGCGCCTCTCCGGATCCATGGCCTGCTGTTCAAAAGGAGTCAAGGTGGCCAACTGGGCCGGGCTTCCGCCAGTCCACATCCGCTCGGCGGAATTGTGTGCAGCCTTCTCCTGAAAAGGAGAGAAGAGCATTGATTAATCCAGCCTGCACCTGAATTCCCATCGCATTCCTGCCAACCCATCCAGAGTGGGACATTGCAGGGCTCTAGTTCTTTGTCACCCCGCAGCTGCCGGCCACTCACACAAAGAAGCCAGGGCTAACCCCCCCTTGCCCAAATGCTGCCTCCAACACATTTGGCAGCATAAGGTGTAACCTTGCAAAGAAAGGAGGCACAAGCACGTGGAACGCAAAGGCCAACAGATGGATTGGTGCCCCGACACCTGGAAGCTCCCTTCCCAGCACGTTAGCACCCTGACTTTGACATGTTTCGCAGTTCCAGCACTTTGCCTAGGTGCAGATCCTTGACTTTCACCCCCATTCTATACTCTAGGTGTCAGTGTCACACATGCTGCGGATGCAGAACCCATCTCAGCACAACCCTCTCAGGGTCAACTATGCATGGGCAATATCTGCTGGCCCACCGAGTGAGGGAAACATGCCATGAAGGGTTCAATGCTGTAACTGCACTCAGAGTTGGTGGGGGTGGGGGTGTGGGGTGGGTGGTGCACTTTGGGGTAAAGGGTGAAGGCTGCATTAAGTGACCTCAGCCAACATGGTACTCACCTTTCCCAAGTGCAGGAGGCCGTTGAATCTTTTGTGGCACTGGACCTATGTGTACCGCACCACATCATGGGAGCTCACACTCTCAGCCACCAACTTTCACACACGTTTGGTCAGTTAGGCAGGCTTCCGCCTCCCGTCCCTCAGAAGCAGGACCTCTCACTGTGCTGCCACCTCCTCCAGGAGGGCAGCTGGGCACTCATCTGAGAAACAAGGGGCACACTGCCCCGCTGCCCTACCCTCCGGCCTGGCCTGCCCCACTGCCCTACCCTCCGACCTGGCCTGCTCCGCTGGCCTACCCTCCAGACTTGCCTGCTCACCAGAAGCCTTCTGGTGAGCCTTTCTCCCGGCCATTGTGAGCAGCCTTGCAAAGGCTGCCAGCGCTTCATTTAAACAGGCCGCCTGGTCGCCATTGGACCCGGCGGTCAGTGCACTCCCACCACCGCCCGTCCACTCCCGCTATACTCGGGAGTTGAGAAATATGCTGGGCGGGCCTTAATTAGCCCGTCCGCGATAAATGGCGGCGCGGACCTGATCGTGGGCGGCGATCAGGTCCGTGCCCACCCACGCCCGACCGCACCCGCTCCTGCTCAGCCCACCCGACATGGGGAAGTTTCTTGCCCAAAATTCTGGAAAGGTCCCAACTGATTGGAAAACCTCAAATGTAATATCATTATTCAAGAAAAGAGGGAGACAGAAAGCAGGAAACTATAGGCCAGTTCGTCTAACAACTGGAATGCTGGAATCCATCATTGAGGAGGGAATAGCAGGACATTTAGAAAATCATCATATAATCAGGAGAGTCAATAGGGTTTTGTGAAAGGGAAATTGTGTTTGACAAATTTATTAAAGTCCTTTGAGGATGTAACAAGCAGGGTGGATAAAGGGGAACCAGTCGATGTAGTGTATTTCCAAAAGGCATTTGATAAGGCTGCTACATGATGTTGAGGATGATATATTAGCATAGATAGAGGACTGGCTAATTAACAGGAAACAGAGAGTTGGATATATTTTAGGTTGGCAAAGTGTGGAGTGCCGCAGGGATCAGTGCTGGGGATGTAACTATTTATGGTCTATATTAATGACTGGGATGAAGGGGCAGACTGTATTGTAGCCAAATTTGCTGATGTACAAAGATAGGTAGAAAAGCAAATTGTCTGAAGTATACAAGAGTCTGCAAAGGTGTATAGATCGCTTTAGTGAGTGGGCAAAAAATTGGCAGATGGAGTAAAATGTGGGAAAATGTGAGGTTTTCAACTTTGGCAGGAAGAATAGAAAAGCAGAATATTATTTAAATGGAGCGAAACTGCAGAATGCTGTCGTTCAGAGGAATCTGGATGGCCTTGTACACGAATCACAAAATGTTAGCATGCAGGTACAGCAAGTAATTAGGAAGGCAAAAAGAATGTTGGCCTTTATTGTATGGGGGATGAAGTATAAAAATAGTGAAGCCCTGCTACAGTTTTTTTTATTCTTCCATGGGATGTGGGTGTCGATGGCGAGATCAGTACTTTTATTGCCTATCCCTGATTGTCCTTGAGAAGCTGCTGCCTTCTTGAATTGCTACAGTTCATGTGGTGTAGGTACACTCACAGTACTGCCATGGAGGGAGTTCCAGGATTTTGAACCAATGACAGTTGTACAGGGCATTGGTGAGACTACACTGAGAGTACGGTGTTCAGTTTTGGACTCTTTACTTCTGGAGAGATATACTTGTCTTAGAAGAAGTTCAGAGAAATTTCATTCATCTAATTCCTGGGTTGAAGGAGTTGCCTTATGAATAAAAGTTGAACATGTTGGGCCTATACTGATTGGAGTTTAGAAGGAAGAGAGGCAATCTTACTGAAATATGTAAGATTCAGAGGGGGCTTGACAGGGTAGATCCTGAGAGAATGTTTCCTCTCATGGGGGAATCTAAAACTAAGGAACATTATTAAAAATAAGGTGTCACCCAATTAGGACAGAGATGAAAAATTTCTTCATTCAAAAGGTTGTTATTCTTTCGAATTTTCTTTTACAGAGAGCAGTGAAGGCTTTTATTGCCCATCCCTAATTGCCATTGAGAAGGTGGTGGTGAAACACCTTGTTGAACTTGCAGTCAATGTGGTGTGGGTATACCCACAGTGCTGTTAGGAAGGGAGTCCCAGGATTTTGACCCAGCCACAGTGAAAGAAAGGTGATATAGTTCCAAGTAAGGATGTCATATGGCTTGGAGGGGAACTTGCAGTTGATATGCCCATTTATCTGCTGACCTTGTCCTTCTAGGTGGTAGAGGTTACGGGCTTGGAAGTTGCTGTCGAAGGAGCCTTGATGAGTTGCTGCAGTGCATCTTGCTGATGGTGCACACTGCTGCCACTGCTGTGGATCAATAGTGGAGGGAGTGAATGTTTAAGGTGGTGGATGGGGTGCCAATCAAGTGGGCTGCTTTGTCCTGAATGGCATCAGGCTTCTTAAATGTTGTTGGAAATGTGCTCATTCAGGCAAATGGAGAGTCTTCCATCACACTCCTGGCTTGTGCCTTATAGATGGTGGGCAGGCTTTGTGGAGCCAGGTGATGAGTTCCTCACCACAGAATTCCCTGCTCTTGTAGCCACACTATTTATATGGTTGGTCCAGTTCAGTTTCTGGTCAATGGTAACCCCCAGGATGTTGATTCAATCAGTGATAGTAATTCTATTGAAAGCCAAGGGGTGATAATTAGATTATCTCTTGTTGGAGACGATCATTGCCTGGCACTTGGTGGCACAAATGTAACTTGCCACTTTTGGACACAGACTGCTTCTGAATCTGAGGAGTCAGGAATGGTCCTGCACATTGTTCAATCATCAGCGAACATCCCCACTTCTGACCTTATGATGGAGGGAAGGTCATTGATGAAGCAACTGTATATGATTGGGCCTAGGACACTACCCTGAGGAACTTCTGAAGCAAGATTAACCCCCAAGAACCACAACCATCTTCCTTTGTGTTAGGTGTGACTCCAACCAGCAGAGAGTTTTTCCCCTGATTCCCATTGACTCCAGTTTTGCTAGGACTCCTTGATTCTACGCTCGGTCAAATGCTGTCTTGATGTCAAGGGCAGTCACCCTCACCTCACCTCTTGAATTCAGCTCTTTTCTCCATGTTTGGACCAAGGCTGTAATGAGGTCAGGAGCTGAGTGGCCCTAGCGGAACCCAAACTGAGCACCAGAGAGCAGGTTATTGCTGAGTAAGTGCCACTTGATAGCACTGCTGACGACCTCTTCCATCACTTTTCTGATGATCAAGAGTAGATTGATGGTAAGGGGTGGTAATTGGTCAGTTTGGATTTGTCCTGCTTTTTGTGGACAGGATTTCCTGGGCAATTTTCCACATTGCCTGGTAGATGCCAATATTGTAGCTGGGGCACAGCTGGTTCTGGAGCACAAGTTTTCAGTGATATTTGAGGAAGTTTGTCAGGGCCCATAGCCTTTGCAGAATCCAGTGTCTTCAGCTGTTTCTTGATAGCACATGGAAACAAATGAATTGGCTGAAGACTGGCATCTGTGATGCTGGTGACCTCAGGTGGAGGCCAAGATGGGATCGTGCACTCGGCACCTCTGGCTGAAACTATTGTAAATGCTTCAGCCTTGTCTTTTCCATTGATGTGCTGGGCTCCCCCATCATTGAAGATGGGAATGTTTTTGGAGCCACCAACTCCAGTGGGTTGTTTAATTATCCACCACCATTCACAATTGGATGTGGCAGGACTGCAGAGCTTAAACCTGATCTGTTGGTTGTGAGATCTCTTAGCTCTGTCTGTTGCATGCTGTTTGGCATCCTGTGTTGTAGTTTCACCAGGTTGACACCTCATTTTTAGGTATGCCTGGTGCTGCTCCTGGCATGCCCTCCTGCACTTTTCATTGAACCAGGGATGATGTCCCAGCTTGATAGTAATGGTAGAGTAGGGGATATGCCGGGCCATGAGGTTACAGATTGTGGTTCTGTGTAATTCTGCTGCTGCTGATGGCCCACAGCACCTCATGGATCCCAGTTTTGAGTTGCTAGATCTGTTTGAAAGGTATCCAGTTTAGTACTTGATATTGCCACACAGTATAAATGGGTAGTATCCTCAATGTGAAGGCAGGACTTTGTCTCCACAAGGACTATGCGCTGGTCACTGCTACCAATACTGTCATGGACAGATGCATCAGCGACAGATAGATTGGTGAGGATGAGGTCAAGTAGGTTTTCCCTCCTTGTTGGTTCCCTCACTATCTGCTGCAGACCCAGTCTAGCAGCTGTGATGCTACCAAGCCACTCTTGGTGATGGACATTGAAGTCCCCCACCAACAGTACATTCTGTGTCCTTGCTGCCACCCTCAGTACTTCCTCCAGATAGTGGAGGAAGGAGGGGTACTGATTCATTAACTTCGTGGAGGAGGGGGGGTGTTGTGGTAGGTGATAATCAGCAGGAAGTTTTGTTGCCTTTGTTTATCTTGAGACCATGAGACTTCATGGCGTCCGGAGACAATGTTGAGGACTCCCAGGGCAACTCCCTTCCGACTGTATAACACTATGACACAATCTGTGCTGGGTCTGTCCTGTCAGTGGGACGGGACATACCCAGGGATGGCGATGGGTATGGACAATGTCTGTAAGGTATGATTCCGTGAGTATTACTAAGTCAGGCTGCTGCTTGACTAGTCTGTGGGACAGTGCTCCCAATTTTGGCACAAGTCCCCAGATGTTAGCAAGAAGGACTTTGCAGGGTCGACAGGGCTGGGGGTGTCTTTGTCATTTCCAGTGCTTAGGTTGATGCCGGGTGATTATTGGGTTTTATTCCTTATCGACATTTCTGTGGTGTTATTTTACAACCGTGTGGCTCGCAAGGCCATTTCAGAGGGGAGTTAAGAGTCAATCACATTGCTGTGGGTCTGGAGTCACATGTAGGCCAGACCAGATAAGGACAGCAGATTTCCTTCCCTAAAGGGCATTAGTAAAGCAGATGGGTTTTTACAAAAATTGACAATGGCTTCATAGTAACTATTACTGAGACTAGTTTTTAATTCTAGATTTATTAAATGAATATAAATTCCACCAGCTTCAATGGTGGGATTTGAATCCATATCCCCAGAGCATTAGCCTGGGCCTCTCCATTACTAGTCCAGTGACATTATCACTGCACCACTACCTCCTAGGTCATCCAATATTTTCAAACTTGAGTTAGTCAGATTTTTGATGAACAAGGAAGTTAAGGGTGGCAGACAGGCAAAAATGGGGAGTTAATGCCACTATCAGATCAGCCATAATATTATTGAATGGCAGAGCTCGATGGGCTGATTGGCCTACTCCTGCTTCTATTTCTTATGATCTATGATCAGTGCATTAGTTGATTTCAGATAGGGTGACAGTAAAGTTCCTATAATGTAGTTTCAATGCCCCATAAATGAGACAGGTAACCTGTCAAGGTTCAATTCTTGATAGCTATCCAAGACTCTTTTTGTAAAGGGCATTTATATGAACATTACTTAAGCACTGGATATGCATTGGGTTTAGCTGTGTCTGTCTACATTCTAGGTCCTTGTATCTTATGATACTCGTTCGCTATTTTTAAAAGGAGTCAAATCAATAAAGTATTAAATTATTTTCTTGGGAGTCAATTTCAAACAGCTACTTTGATTTATGCCTCAATGATTGTGAAAGCCAGGGGAATGCATTTAATGTGCCCCTGCCGGGTGTGTTTTTGGCGGAGGGGTGGGATGTAAAATAGGGCGGGTGCCCACCCCACCACCTTCATACCCACCCTTGGTATCAAGCCAGTTGACGCTGATAATACACGGTCCATGCCATAAAATGTGGGCAGTCAGGCAGGCAGCCTGATTTTTTTTTACATTACCTCTTCAAAGAATGGGAAGGAAGGGGGGTTCTGTTTTCAGGGGCTTCCCTTTGCATATCAAGGGGTTGCCCCGCCTAAGATGAAACCCCCCTCTTTCTTTCTACCTGCCCACAGCCTTAAATCCACCCCCGCCCCCCAGCACCCTCCTCCCTGACCTGCCCCAACCCTTACAGTCCAAGATCCCAGACTTACCTGTCTCCGGGGATCCATGGGCCGCCTTCTTCCTCCTCTTGCAGTCCTGGCAGCGCCCACTAACACGCTCTTGGTGCTGCTGGGACTGATGGCAGGGCTCCCTCCTCAGTGAGGGTTGGAAGTCCCACTTGTTTACCCTGCCTGCTGGGCGTTATGACTGTAGGCCAGGCCAGTGTGAAGTGTGCCGGACTTTGTTTCCACGGGGGCGGGAGCGGTGGGGAGCTGTCAACCCCTGTATTATTCAGCCCAAGTTTCGCAGTTACTTTTATTCCAATAAACTGTTGTATATTTGGAGCCTTTTGCTTACTGTATTAAAACATCTGCTCTGCCCTTTCATCTCTAGAATTTAAGGTCAACACTTTTCAAAACAAAGGAAATAACAGCTTATTCTGTTCAATAGAGCAGTAAGGGGCTGCAAGTGCTAAGTTTGTGAAACCTCAATCCAATTCCCAGTAGATATGAAATTACAGCTTAAAACTATTTTCAAATTTTGCATTCCTGGGAATGAGCAATCTCGCACTTAGCGTCCATTGCTACCATTGACAAGGAGATCAAAAATCAGATCAGCTGTGCCAGCTCAGCCTCCTACAAACTATGACAGAGTGTTTGACAATAAAGGCATCCACAAGTCACCAAAAGTCCTTGAGTACAGAGCAGTGTTGTCACCACACTCCCGTGCTGCAGTGAGACCTGAACTGTGCATCAGCGACACATAAGGGTGCTAGAGAAATTCCATTAGTAATGCCACTGCCATGTCCTCCTATTTCAATTGAAAAGCCCATCAAACAAATGCTAGTGTCTTTCTTGAAGCCACTTCCATAAGCATTCAGACAAAACTCCTGAAAAATCAACTTCAGTGGACTGGACACTGTGTCCCAAATGTTGAAATGAGTCTCCCCCGCCAGGTCCTATTTTCTCAACTTTCAAATGGCCAACGTTCTGGGGAAGTCAAAGGAAGCACTTCAGAGACACTCCAAAGCTCCCCTTGAATGATGTCAGCATTAACATTAATGACTGGGAGAAGGTTGCTATCAATCTTTCAGTCACAATGTCTTAATGATGAGGAGAGTGGCGGCAGAGAGGAAAACAAAAGGAAGCAAACCATGCACTTCGGATACCACTGCCTAGTGGGACACCCAGCCCCATGTGTACAAAGATTTGTTGATTGAGAATCGGCCTGTTCAGTCACATGAGGACCCATGGCAGAAAGTTGTGACCCTGATTAGATGTAATCCTCCAATGGAGGGACAGCCAATGACAATGGTGACTTAGCATCCATATGGACAATGAGTGGGTGGAGGAATAGAAATATCATGATGTTATATAAAAGCTCCTCTTCTGAAGTTTAAGTTAAACTGCATTGTTCATCTTTCATATTTCCAATCACAAACTGCACATCTCAAGTTCAACTTCAGCATTATTCTACGCTGTGGTTTTTCTTATAAAATCTTCCTTTGTCCTCAATTTAACTGTCTTTAATGGTTTAAAAATTTATCTTTGGGTATTAAGATAAACAATAATACCTGTCACAGATTTTTGTTTGCCACATACCTCATGTCTCAATGTTTTTAGCAAAATGAATGTTGTCTGCTATACAAGCTGAATCTTTCCAAATAAAGATAGATACAATAAGGAAATAATGCACAGAGCTTTGATTTGAAATGTATTTGCTATTTGTTTCTTTATTAAGATAAAACAGAGGTGTTACAATGCAAAATATGAAAAGTGCCGTTGAACAGAACTAAAGTTGGCATAACTTTGAAGTAAAGATATCTCCAAACAAAGCAAATCATTAATAGTTAATAGCTATGATTCTGAATAAGCAAATTGGTTATAATTAGTTTAGCAGCTTACTAAAGATATGCTGCTACAGATTAATTGTTAAGGCTTTAATTTTTAATTTCAAAATGAACGCTAGAATACCTATGAATTATTATAAAGTGGTCAACACCAATCAGAAAGTGTACACCTGATTACTTTCTTTACCATGTTTGATATGGCAAAATATGATAGACAAAATTTTATCAGCATGAGTACACTATAATACCATTTTATGTAATTTATTGCTTTCCACAACTCTCACATGATCTGGAGACTCACTGAAATGGATATAGTTCTTCTACTCTACACGAAGACTGTATGCATCTCAGGTCTTAGGACAAAAAAATTAAGACAAACAGTTTTTTAACATTTAGTTGTGGTATAACAATTTATGTAGTTCTCACTCTATCAGATACATTTTATCCCACGTTTATTGACCTTTACATATCAGTTGATAATTAGTACAAGCCCAATACTGACTATATTATTGTAAAATGATCAATAGGGGACTCATTGTATGAGGCTGAAGATGTTGGCTAAAGACATTGGATTTGCAATGACAACAACTGGCTTTTACTAGCATAGGGATTGAATGAAAAATTGGAGAAAAGACATTTGACTATCCAGATGGTAATTTTCACCATCTGTATGCAATGATAAGATTATAGAAAGCAAAATCAAATCAAACAATTAAATGATGGATAATGTAACTGATAAATTTTGCTAATCTAAAAAGAACAAATGGCATACACAACACTACCTGTGGTTTATATCTAATTCCAGGCAACAATTTCTACACTCCCCTATTTAGATCAATCCTAAAATGGGAACACATTACAGCAGAACTCCCAGAGTCAGAGATTAGAGTAAATAAAAGATCAGAACATTAAACTCCGTCCTCTCTGTAATCTGATTTAACATCCTTCAGAGGAAGCAGAAACCAATCTGTCTGTTATCACACTTGTAAAACTGAGCAATTTAGATACAATATTGTGGATTATTGCTAGACAATTAATTGTTATTTATTTCATTCTAATTAAACATTATATAAACTCATCTATTCTCTACATTAAAGTCTAAGTGGCACCATTAATTTGTTCATCTGTTTGATGGCTGTCTAATTTCCTGTTCCGCAGAGTTTAAGCAAAGTAGTCCCGTAATCTCCAGAAGTTTCATCCTAAAGCCAAAAATAGACAGTAAGATATAATTTAGTTATAAATTTAAAATCAGTGTTAAAACAGTTAAAATATACTCACCAAAGCTTATTTAATAGTTAAGCGCAAAACTAAAACTCTGCACATAAAAGCCCTTCCTTTTTTGCTGTTTTTCTTTCATAAGAGTATATTACCCTCCTAAATCTCAATTCCATTTATATTGTTCAAAGAATTACCTTTATGAGCCGAGTGAGAGCAAGTTCAGGCTGGAGAGGGAAATGCAGAGTTCTACAGTGGGTTGTTAAGAGTGAATGGAACTGAAGGTGAATATTTGGGGTGCGTGATGGAAGGAGAGAAGGGACAGCTGGACCTGGGAGGTAAGCCCAGCACCACAGTAGTGGCTAATGTGGCAGTGATGTGAAGTAGAGTTTAATGCTCCTTAATTTAAGTTTATGGCTTGTAGAAGTCAAGGCATCTCTACATCAACATGTCGTAAAGGGAGTTGCAAGTTTGTGCAGATAATTTCACTGCAAATTTCACTGCAGTTTTATTCCTTAGACCAAATGAAATAACACTCATCAAAATCCACAATATTTAAAATGACACTATTATTAATAGCTTTCCTCACAATTTAAGCTATGTTAGCAGCTATGTCTCAAAGAAAGTTTACTATGCTGCATGAAATTTGGTAAGCAAAAAATGTGATTGGGGAGAAACTTGAAATGAGAATAAAAATTTTGCATAACTTGATTGCCTATTTTTACCTTTTCATCAATTAGAAAAGCACAGAAACTTAATTAATGAAGAAGAAAACTGACTGAAGGCTCAATGATCACAACACAGATGCCAGATCCAATTTACATGCCAGGTAAAAGAAATTTCATTATGAAGACACAATGATAAACTCAGATATCTTGCAGCCCTAGTAGTCAGGCTCATTCAATGAGCTGGATTTTACAGCCCCTACCGGCTTTTTTTGGTGTGGTACACATAGAATATGATGGGTGGGTAACTCATCGCCTTCCTGCCCACCCCAACCCAGTCCCCAAAACATAGTGTGTGGGTAAGATGCCCAGTAGGCTCATCGCCCTTAGGCCTATTGAGGCCCTTATTGGACACTTAAGGACCTCAATCCGCCTCCACTACCATAATACGCAGGGCTGTGGAAGGTGGGTGAGAGAGGGAAGGCTGTTTTTCACCAAAGTTAGTGAAAGGGTGGAAGGAACAAGGGGGAGGGGGACATCTGTTGTTGGGTGCCCTGTGCGCATTGGGAGCACCCTCCCCTCAGATCGTAATCCCTCTTTGTGCCTTCCCACCTGGCCTCCAGTGAAGCACTTCACTGAGAGAACAGGATCACTGAATAATTCTATACAGAGAATTTTAGTTATTTTTGGCCTATCTGAGTGTTGTCATTGCTGTTGCTATGTGAAACTCAATGAGATATATTTTCTGAGTAGGCTCCAATGACAAGCCAACACTGATGTGTACTTCAAAAGGTTTAGGCTTATATCTAGGTATGATAATGTTTACATTGAGAATTTAACGATTAAGTCATTATGGAACAATTTATAGCTGATTGCCAAGAAATCAATGGCAAATACATTGTACATTGATCTGTAAATAAACAAAGTAATAAAATAAATTCTATCCTGAGTAATATTGCTCAGTTTTGTCCCAAATTATTAAACATCAGGGTTTGAATTCCTACTTTTTACATGATCATAAATAAATACATTACGTTACTCATGAGGGAGCAGGAATGTGAAAATTAATATTAGCAACAATAGATCATACTGTTATACTGTGTATGTGTAACTGATCAATAAGTCTTTTCGAGTTGTTTCAGTTAATGTGAGCAGTAACAAATATTGATGTACTGAACTTTCAATAGGAACTATTTCCCTTATTCAAGTAGCATGAAAATTCTAAAAAAAAAATGCTTCCTGGTAAAATATGTGCATATTTTCCATCTACTCTCCTCTTTCTTCAGAGTTCTGCCATTATCTCCACTCTCTGCATAAAGTAGCTTATTGACACCAATAAGGGCTCCCTATGAGTAGCTCTACAGGATCCATGGGGTTTCCTGTGGAATTACTCATTGATCAGCTTCAATGCAATTTTTTTGTGCAGTGACTTCCTGTAAAGAGGTGAAAATTGAAAAAGGGAAGAGAAGTTGGAAAAATGGTGAATACTTCTCATCAGATTTTCTTTACCACAGTGTTTAAATGAGGGAAGATTTTTTATACTGAAAGCAATTTCCCCCACAAACACAAGCAATTTCCTTCTCTAAAAGATGAGCTAAAAACAGAGGAAAGCCAAGAAACTTGAAAAAATCATGTAAGAGGATGAAGAAAAGAAAAATAATGGAATAGATTTAATTGGCTGAGAGCAAAGAGAAAAGCAATTAAAGGAAAGAATGAAAATAACTTCATCTATTTGAATCACGTTAATGCCAATACTATATAATAGGGACAGTTATATGTAGTTATATGGTCGGGTGCAAGCAAATATAGGAGAGGGGGTTCCACCCTGCAGCCAGGTGATGTTTAAGAAAAGGACTTTTACTCATTTCATACATTACTGTGGGATAGGTGCTGAGGCCCGGCAGAAGACATAACCTAGTGCTCCAGTTAAGTAATTCCTCAGTGGAAGGAGGAAATTTGGTAGCATTTTGAACTGTATTCTTGAATGATGATGCTCTTAGTTGTAAAAAAGGCAGCCCTCCTTCGCAGCAATTTCTTGGGCGAAATCATCCCAGATTTGTATTAAGTGCCGTAGAGCGTGAGAAAAAAGACGTTTTACCTGCCAGCCGCAATGGTGGCTTTTCACACCATATCGTCCCATTCCCGTCTCATTAATTATACATTCCCAGGAAACACGCTGGGGGCAGCATCTAATTCACCTGCCCCGCCGTCACCTTGGGCCTTCAGTAAACCATAGTAAAAGGCCGTCCCTGCACAGAGCTGGCACTCTTCAAGGGATAGGAAGCTGCTGGGAACTGATGGCTGCCAAAGAGAGGAAACATGCTGGCCCCAGAATTAGCGATGCCTCCTTCGAGTGCCAACTGGACACAGTGGAGGCCCGCCGCAAAGTCCTCCACTCACACTGTGGGCGAAGACCAGCAAGCAAGATCACCAATCCAGCATGGGAGGTCAGCGCCAACATCCTGCAAAAGAGGACAGCCACCCAGTGCAGAAAGAGGACGGATGCTCTCATCCGTTATGCCAGGGTAAGTCATTCTTCTCATCACTCTCAACTCACACTCAAACCCATCACACATCCACTGGGATCTCACACCTCAAGGGACAACACCACTAACTCTCACACACACCCTCACATCTCCATCAGGCTCATATCTGCTGGAGCTCGCATCCTCATCCTGTCCATGGCTCACCACACAAACATTCCAAGCAGTGCCACGTGTCCTGCTCACACACTCTCCATCTGTTTTCATGTAGGAGAAGCTGGCTCACAACAGCAGGGAGAGATCCCAGACCAGGGGTGAAGTGGCCCACATTCGACCCCTCGCTTTGAGGAGTGTGCCATTGCACTGACTGGTGAGGACGTGGACCCTGCCTGCGGTGATGGTGAGGTCGGCGGCGAACACCTACGTGAGGATCCTGCACCACATCATCCCTCTCTTAATGCAACTGTGAGTGCTCTCTCTCCTGCTTTTGACTCTGCTGCCACGCACAATTGTCACTTCTTTGGTTCACAGGGAGCTCTGCCAAGCGATCAACACCCTCATCCAGCCAGTCCCTCAGCTCCATCCAGGTCTCCACCTCCAGCCAAGAGGACACCTCTTCCATTGAAGAGCTGGAAATAAGCAGCCTGGAAGACCAGTCACAGTACTTAGCCACAACCTCCAACAGCAGAGACACACACCTTGGTGGGACCTTGACCTAGAGCAGGCTCGGGTTCACAATCTGGTTGTCACCACTCGGACACGTGTCAGCAGGAGGAGGCAGGTTCAGCCGAGCTCCCCAGCACTCGGAGGACTGCTGGGAAAGAAGCATCTGTGAGGTCCGAGTCAGATGACAAACCTCTGGATTTGGCCCTCCAACACATGGAGAGTCAGCAGAAGGCGGGGTAACATCACAAAGCCTTTAACAGACTGGAAGTTAGAGGAGTGCGTCCGCCTGTACTGTGATGAAATGGTGCCCACATGTGCACATATGGAGGTCTCCATGGGAAGGGTAGCGGACGCCATGGAGACCATGGTCCAGCAGAACGTGCAGATGCATGCAGACCTGCACTCTATCATGGTAGCCATGAGTGAGTCCCTGCAGTAGCAATGTGAGAGGGAAACGGGCACCTTGGCATTCCTCCAGGTGCTCCTTCCCCCCAAGGAGTCAGGTCGGGGCCCTTGGAGGGAGGAGGAGGGGCAGCTGGACACCCCTGGGTCATCCACTTAGGAATCTCAGAGGCTGTCCTCTCCCTCTGAGTCTCCTTTGCCTGTGGCCCCCTCAACCTCATCCTCTGTCACCGCAGAGGGAGCAGGTGGCCCACAGGATGAAAGCCGAATCAAGCCGGGGCCATTGAGACCTTGGTTCTCCAGAGACCCACACCGAAGTCACAGGCTGCCTCCACCCTGCTGTGGAGGTCAGGGCAACACCTAGAAGTGGTAGGCCTAGAAAAGTTAAGAAATTCTGATCACCAGTTGTTGCATGGGTGAACACATTTTGAAACTTTATAATCTAGAAATATATTCACTTTCACCGATGATGTGTAATGTTGTCTTAAAGCTTCATTTACAGGCTTTGTGAGTCCTCTCTCTGCATCCCTCACCACTAGCAGTTCAGCTGCACACAGCCGGACCAGGAGTGATTCTAGAGGGAGAAGTGCGTGTGTAGCAGGGTCTTTCGGAGTCTCATGCACACATTCTCCCATGGAGGCTTCCTCCTTCACACCCATTTCAATGTCCCAAGCATTTCCAATGCTGCCTGCTGGGGCTCTCTTTAAGTTGTCTGTTGCTGCCCACCCATTGAGCGCACTCCCCTGCAGCACCTGTGCCACCCAACACGAGGCTCCTCTCACTTTGATTTCAGAAGTATGGTTGTTATAAAGTTGTTGTTTTCAGCTCCCCCGTCCTTTCCCCTCCCCCAGTCACCCATGTTCTTTCCCCCTTCACTGTTGAACCCCTGGCATCCCCTTCCCCACTGTCATCTGCCAGCCAGAACCCTTTTCTTTCCAGAAAGTCCAGATGAATGTGCATGTTCTCTATCTTCCCAAGAATCCCACCCCGATCCACATTTTCTTCCCCGACATCCTCCTTCCCACCCCCAACGTCAGTGTGTGCCTCTGAGTCCCCACCAAACACCTTTGCCATCCCTTCTACCACTGCCATCGCATCCTCACCCTCCTACCCTACTGGCTCACTCTGCCCTCTCTCATACTCACCCATTCCCTCCTACCACACCCACCCTCAGTTCGCTCCACAGGAGGCAGTCATTGACTCCACAGACCCCTCCGTTGCACGTTCACCTGGAAATCCCCCCCTTACTCCCTCCTCCATCCTTACTCCCTCCTCCCCGAACTCCCTCCTCCCCCTGGACTCCTCCCCCTGAACTCCCTCCTCCCGCTGGACTCCTTCCTCCCCCTGATGTCATACTGCCCTCCAAACTTCTACCCTTACACCTTCCTCCTCCCTTACATCCACCTCCTCAGTTTCTGCCTTTTCCCTCATTACACCCTCCTCCTCTGTACTCCTCCCCAACCCCGAGTACACCTTCCTCTCCCAGTCAAACCCAGACCTACCTCTCCACCCCCTCGACGATTATCCACAGCAGCCCATAGCCAAGACCCTGATGTCCCAAAGCAGACCCCAGACATCAACAATGACCTTCCATGAGCTGCTTTGCGGGGAAGCCATGTCCATGAAAATCCACCCAGCATGCGTTACACATATCCCTCCAGGGTCCGGTAGTTCTACAGCTTCAGCATCTTCTGCTCCTCAAATGTCTCCGAGCAAGGCCCTATGGCAAGTCCTGACTTTTGCACGTCTGCAATGTCAAGATGTGTTCTGGGCCAGTGTGCCTGGATGATCCAGCATGGGGGTGGTTCATTCCGACAAGCAGGGCTTATAATTACGTGCAAATATATTAAAATGACGTTCACGACATGCGGCGACAGGAAAGGCGGCCCGCCATTGACGGGTGGAGCGGCCATTTGCAAACTGATTTCATGAAGTCACGAAACCAATTTTTGGCCTTCTCGCCATATTGTCTGCTCATGCCCTCCATGACGCCAATGGGGATGCAAAATTCCAGCCCTTGATTTACATCCCTAGAGCTGTATTTTCAAAAGGATCTGTCCTGCTCTTTTTCCTTCTTGCTGCTATCCTGACCTCCTGTTTGTAAATGTTTTAAATTGGCAATGTGCAGCTCAGCATTAATTGTGAACAGCAACCCTTTGAGAGCTGCCAACTTGCCAAATATTATGTACACATACTCAATGCACCTCCTATTCATCAATAATTTTACACCTGCAATATGTCCTTAGTACGGTGAGCAACCTTGCAAGAGCATGCAATGTCATCTTTCACCCAGCTTGTGTGCAGTATGCGAAACTGGCATGATGGGATCATATAATTAGCCTCAATATGAATGTATCTGTATCACTGAAACATTTTTAAATCTATTAACCATGTGATCATGTAAAAATAAATCAGATTTTATGCCCTACTCAAATCCATCATCAAATTCTGAACTGAATGAAATTATGTTAGGAACTGTAATTCTCAGTAAAGTAATAAACAGCATTTGACTCTGAAGTAAATTAATCCTGGCATGCACTTACAGCAGTTTGCTGTTGGCTATCTGAAGCACTCATTGTGAGCTATAAAAGACTCAATGCTTATTTACAATTTAAACAGAAAGGACCAACATTGTAGCATATTTACATTCATGTCCCAGAATTATTGTGAGTGATAATGAATTCATTCTGAAGTTTTATTCGGTTCATTCAATTGCTGATCTTAGAGAATTCTAAAGCCCCATTGTATCATCTGAAGTACATGGAAGCTAAACAGGAGGCTTCACAGACAGAGACTGAGAAGGAAAACAGTTGAAAAAGAGCTATATTTACTGTCAATGATTGCAGACCTACCTTGATAGTAGCGTACAAGGATCTGCCATACAATTTCAAATACTCGTCTTGAATATCCAAGAGGTCAATTTCTGACCTGCTGACCATGATTCTTGAGAGAGCATTCTCATCAGTGCCAAGACGCTGTAAAAGAATTCCATGCTCTTACTTTATCAGTGTCACTGGTTGCATTACAATGTGAATGTTAGTTTAGATATATGGGATATTTGCATGTACTGCTTTTGTACAAGCACACCATGCATCCTTTGTTGATCACCATTGATCTTGTCTGAATGCTGGAATTTGCAATTTTAAATTCACCACATTAAAATCATGGTGTCTTTTAGTTCAACACCATTCAGCATGGTATAAATGAGGACGTATGCTAGAAAATGGTGAGGATTGACTTAATTGCTCCTTTCCTACTGACTGCCCAGGCATCCATTTCTCCCCTAAGGTACACTCTCAGTAGTCAGAGGGCCCATGTGGCTTAGCTATTTCAATATTCAAATTGGTGTCCTACAGGACTGCTGGTGCTAGTTTAAGGCAGTGTGTACTGTGTATTGTGCACCTGCCACCTCATATCAATTGGTCCAGTTGAAGGTGAGCCCAGATGATACATCTTCATTTATTCTCCTGGGGCTGGAGCAGCAGGGGTACTCCTCCTGGCTCCACAAAAAATAATCTGATCCACTGCCACACTGGGTCCACCCTTTCCTAAGAACAAACTCCACTCCCACTTCTCTTCCCTCACCTATCTTTTTTGACTTGAGTCAGCTTCAGGGTCACCCGATTTTCAGCTCACCAGCTGAATGGAAATGAGTCCTGTCCACTGGGCCTCCTATCAGGATGCATTATCTGTCCACATGGTCTGTATTACTGCAAAGTAGTTTTCATCTTGTAGTGATTCAAGATAAACAGCAGAATTGTAGCTGGGCTTACATTAGTTAAACATTTTGTGGAGGAAGTAGGTTTGCACCATTTCAGGACTCCAGTTTCAAACAGCATGAGCCAAGTTTTTAAACTTTAAGATTAAAGCATCTTTAATCTCCAGCATTAGTGAATACCAGCTTGCATCTTTGGCTCTTCTCTTTTTTAGAGTTCAAATTGATCTTGGGCTTTAGTGCAAAATGAGTGCTCATAAATCGGACACATACTTTACACCCTTATAGATATTTATTCCTTTATTTTATTGAAACCAATGGAAAGGAAAATCCAGTGGGATTTAAAACTGTCTTGCTGATTGCGTCTGTCCATCCTGTGCTATTACCCAAGATCAGAGGGATTCCCTTTATTTTTGGAATTTTTGAATTAGATAGTAATAGTTACAACGCAGGAGCATAATGAATACAAACAAAAAAAGAAATAAATTAAACTGAATTATGAAAAGATTAATATGACATTATAGTAGTGGCATTAAGTATGATACACTTGGGCACACACACTGCATTATTTTCAAATGACCACATATATATTGAAAATTGCTGTTGACATGTTTCCGAACAGACACTTGGAGGGCTGCTGTCAAATTCCTCTCTCCTCAATAAATGGAGGCAGTACTCCATTTTAGATAAATAGATTAATGGCTCTGTTCAATTGTAGAGAGAAGAATTTCATGTGTACATGTTAACATTCATAAAATAACATTGCCAACAGAAATTTCCCAGCTCATATATATATAGCAAAATGGCAGTAATCCAATAATAACAAACTTAATTTTGTGTGACTAACAATCAAATGCTTGAAGTATGATTAAAACAATCAACACTAATATCAAAAATCATTTAAGCTAAACCAAAATGCATTGATTTAAGAGTGTAAACAAGGAATAAACCCAAGAATCTTAGAAGCCCTCTTGCAGATTTGCATTCCAAGGGTGGGCCAGAACAGCAAGTCATGCAATTTATACAAGGGAAAAATCACTTCAAAAAAGCATGAAACAATAATTTGGGACAGAGAATGAACATTGCACAGGGAGGGACATAAGAGTCAAGTGCACTTAGAGGAGTGATTGCGACAGGTACAAGAATGCGTGAAGCATTCAAAATAAGATAAAACGAACAATGGCACAAATAGATCTAAATGGTTCAGATCTAATCACCATTAGAGAGACATGATCATGGTTACAAGGTTGGAAAATAAATATTGCAGTACACATAACATGTTGAAGGGGCGCGAGAGGAGACAGACGACTACACCGGGCTGAGCCGGAGACTGAGTGAGTAGCGAATTAGGCTCCCGTGGTAATTCGGTGTGCGGGGAAAGAGGTATGGTAGATACAGGAATTATTCTAAATCAGGAACAGGAGCAGCTGAGCAGAAATGGCCCTGGGTGTAAACCTCAACTTTGGCGCTATGTTTGAAAAAAAATCGAACAGTGACATCACAGGAAAACCATAAGTTCATTGGTTGTTAGGAAACTGTTCTTAGAGAGTGTCTTTAAATAACTGTAAATTAGAAAAGTTTATTATTTTTTAAAGAAGTACCTACTTGGATTTGAGTAAGAAACACTAGAAATAAAGGGAAGTTAGGGCCAGTAATATAAGTAAACCAAAGTAAAATAAAGTTAATGCGAGGGAAGTAAAGTTAAGACATGGCAGAGTAGCTGGGTCATGTAGAATGCATGTCCTGTAATATGTGGGAAGTCATGGGCTACTGGTGACCTAGATGACCACATGCAGCAAGCGCTGACAGCTGCAGAAACTTGAGCTCCGGGTTTCGGAACTTGAATGGTGGCTGGAGTCACTGTGGCGCATCCGTGAGGCTGAAAGCTCTGTGGATAGCATGTTCAGAGAGGTGGTCTCATCGCAGGTTAGGAGCATGGAGCAAAATGGGTGACCACCAGGGAGTCCAAGAGAACCAGGCAGGTAGTGCAGGAGTCCCCTGCGGCTCCGCTTGCTAATCAGTTTTCCATTTTAGATACTGGTCGAGGGTGTTGGTTCTTCAGAGGAGTGCAGCCAGAGCCAAGTTTGTGGCACCACGAGTGGCTCGGCTGTACAGGAGGGGAGGAAGAAGAAAGGAAGCGTAATTGTTATAGGATGTTCAGTAGTTAGGGGAATAGACAGGAATTTCTGCAGATGTAGACGTGACTCCAGGATGGTATCTTGCCTCCCTGGCGCCAGGGTCAAGGATATTACCAAGCGGCTACAGGACACTCCTTTGGGGGAGGGTGAACAGCCAGAGGTCATGGTCCACATTTGTACCAATGACTTAGGTAGGAAGTGGGATGATGTCCTGCAGACAGAATTTAGGGAGCTAGGTAGAAAATTAGCAAGCAGGACCTCAAAAGTAGTAATCTCCGGATTATTCCCAGTGCCATGTGCAAGTGAGTACAGAAATAGGAGGATAAGGCAGATGAATGCGTGGCTGGAAAGATGGTGCAGGAGGGAGGGGCTTTTGTTCCTGGGACACTGGGACTAGCTCTAGAGGAGATGGCACCTCTACAAGCCGGACAGGTTGCACCTGAATCTGAGCCAAGACTGAGTTCCTTGTGGGGCATTTTGCTAGTGTTGTTGCGGGGGTGTGGGAACCAGGAGAGAATATTAGAGAGAAACACCCAGGTGCACAAAATACTGGGAGAGACAGATAGCAATAGAATAGAAAATATTAAGTTAATAGGCGGAGTCAGAGTAAGGGAGAAAGTAATGCAGACTAAATCACGGTTATGCTGCATGTATGTGAATGCACATAATTTAGTAAATAAGATTGGTGAGTTACAGGCACAGATTGCCATGCGGATTTATGATGTCATGGCAATAACAGAGACTTGACTCAAGGAATGGCAGGACTGGGTGTTAAATATTCCTGGATATTAGGTGTTCAGGAAAGATAGGTCAGGAAGAAAAGGATAAAGGATGGCTGTATTGGTTAAGGGGAGCATTGCAGTGCAGGAGAAAGAGGATGTCCCAGAGGGTTCAAGGACAGAATCAATTTGGCTAGAGCTAAGGAACAAAAAGTGTGCAATTACATTGCCGGGTGTAGTCCATAGGCCGCCAACTAGTGGGAAGAATGTAGAGAAACAAATCTGCTGGTAAATTACAGAGTAATTACAATGGGGGACTTGAATTACCTGAATATAGATTAGGATAGTGATAGCGTAAAGGGCAGAGAGGGGCAAGAGTTCCTAGATTGTGTTCAGGAGAATTTTCTACAGCAGTGTGTGTCCAGTCCAACAAAAAAGGAGGCACTGCTAGACCTGGTTCTTGGAAATGAGGTGGGCCAAGTAGATCAAGGCCAGGATGTTACTTATGTGGGGGGTGCTGGGTGGGAGTGGGCGCAGGCGCGGAGCCGGTCGCTGCCTGCAATTGGCTCCATGTCGCCATTTTGCGCAGGCGGGCCAATTAAGGCCCACCCAGTGTAAATCGCGGTTCCCGAGATCAGTGGGAAGGGGCGGGCCGCGGCAGGAGGCCAATGACCACCGGGTCCAAGGGCGAACTGGCAGACTATTCAAAAATGGCGCAGGCAGCCGCCCATAGGCTGCCACTGATGCCGGACAGGAGGATGTCGGATAGCATTCTTGGAGAGCAGGCCAGGCAGGAGGGCAGGTCGGCGGGGCAGTCGGCCCCAAGGTTTGCAGATGAATGCCTTGTTGCCCTACTCGAGGAGGTGGCAGCACGCCGCAAGATCTTTGTGCCAAGGGATGGGAGGAGGAGGCCTCCCCACATAAAAAAACTTGCCTGGGAGGAGGTGGCAGAAAGGGTCAGCTCTCACAATATGATGCGACGCACCTGGGTGCAGTGCCGCAAGCGGTTTAATGACCTCTTGCAATCAGGAAGGGTGAGTACCGTGTTGGCATGGGTCACTTATCACAGCGGTTAGGTTGCCCCCCAACTCAGAATTTTGTTCTTGTATTCATTCATTCACTGAATGTGACCTTCGCTGGGTAGGCCAGAATTTAGTGCCCATGCGCTGCATGTGGTACAGGTACACCCACAGTAATGTTTGGGGGTGAGTTCCAGGATTTTGACCTAGCAACAGTGGTGGAGCACCGAAACATTTCAAAGTCAGAATGCTGAGTGACTTGGAGGGGAACTTCCAGATGGCGGTGTACCCATCTATCTGCTGCCCTTGTCCTTCTAGGTGGTAGTGCTCGTGTGTTTGGAAGGTCTTAGAGTGTGACTGGCAAATGTGATGGAGGCAGCATCTGGGCAAGGGGGTCATCCCTGGCTGCTTGGAATGAGTGTACGGCGGCTCCAGGGTCACGAATCGGATGAGCCCTGCAATGTTTCACTCAGGTGGGGGTGGCAAGGCTGCAATGGCAATGCAGGCACAGGGTGGGCTAATCAATGTTCCTCTCTCCTTTCAGGAGAAGACAGTACACAATAATGCAGAGCAGCTGTGGACTGGCAGAGGGTAGCCCCAACTTCTCATCATGACCAGATACGACCAGGAGGCTGTCGAGCTGGAGAGGTGCCATACGCCCAGGTCAACCGGCCACGGTGAGGTCACAATGTCTGTCAGTGCAAACATTCACTGCTGACTGTACATTGATTTCAGCATCCAACATGGGTTGCCCATTGATAATGGAAGGAGGAGCGCATCCTGATCCGGGTGCCAGACATGCACATTAACAGTGTAACGACTTCTACTAATCAAATGTCCTTGTTCTTCCTTTCAGCCTCACTGGAGAGACGCCCGGACTCAGGAGGCTGACAGACTGCCGCTAACCCCTGAGGGCCCAGAAGATATAAACGCACCAGCATCACACCCTCTCAGCCAGGCAGGCACCAGCGCAGATACCAGCACCTTGGTGGGGATGAGATCGTTGGCTAGTATCTCAGTGCACAGCAGTGAGGGCACTTCACACTCTGTTGAGGTGCAGGCGGAGGCAGAGAGTGCCCAAGGCACCGGCAGTCAGAGGAATGCTGGGGACCAGGAACATGCTCAGTCGGTGGCTGATGATGAGCCTCTGGAGTCGTACCTGAAGCAGCAGATGCTGGAAGTCCAGCAGGGTCTGTGGGAGGATCTGGCGGAGATACAAGAGGGAATGTGTGCCATGGTCTCCGTGATGGAGGAGTCCATGCGGGCCATGAGCAATGCAATGATCCTCATGGCCAAGCGCAATGCCTCCTCTATGGAGAGAGTGGCGACTCTCATGGAGAAGCTCCTCTAGGAGAACAATCAGGGCTTCCTGGGGATGCACTCGGACCAGCAAGCCCTCATAGTGGCATTGACCTCAGGTGGTCAGTGTCGGTGTGGGAGGTGGATTGGGTACCCAGTGTCCCAACTAGGTGTCCATCCATCAATTGTGAGCAGGGAGGTCCAAAGTGACCTCATGCTGGCGCGCGAGCTGCCTGTCATCTCTGTGGGTTCCTCTCAGGGCGTTCCGGATGATGGCTGCAGCTCCTCTGTCCCTCTGCCATTGACTGTGGCATCTGATGAGGCTGCAGCAACTGGGGAGATGCCAGCCATGCCCCTGGCTGCTCCCTCCCAGTCAGGGCCAGCACAGGCTCCACGGGCCAAAGGATGGCCGCCAAGGTCATCAAGGCCAACAGGACAGCAGAGTGAGCAGGCTGGCTCAAATGCCAGTGCCAACGAGGGGGGAACACCTAGATATAGCACCCGCAAACATAAACGTAAATCACCTTAGGCACACCACGGGCTTATAACTGGTGGTTTTCTTTTGCCCCCCCATTTCAGTTGTTTTTCAGTAAGTGTGTTGTTCAACGCCTTTTAAAGGACTTTGATTTCTGTATGCAAGTTGGAAATCATTAAATGTTTTGGTTCTCAACAAGCCTCTGGGTTCTTCATTAGTTCTGCAGGTGAAGGGGAACCCATGATGTTATGAGTGACTTGTTTGTCATTGAGCTTTATTGACAAGGCAATAGTTAATGTTCCTGACCAGGCAAATGTTACTCACAGGTATCGAGTATGGAGCCTGCAGCCCTGGTATGTGTTGGTGGTTCATCTTTGGTAGGCTAGTTGAAGGAGTGTTGGATCAAAGCCTCCCAGGTGTCCCTGCCTCCCTGGAGGTTGCCCAGGTCAGCATCTATCCCCTCAGCGTTTAATCCTGTGCGTGCTCATCCTTGGACTCACTACTAGACTCATCATCTGCAGCCAGAGCATCTGCATCTACATCTTCTTCCTCCACAGCATCCCCCCTTTCCAGCACCAGATTGTAGAGAGCGCAGCATGCAACCACTATCCGTGACACACCATCTGGGGGGTATTGGACTGCGCCCCCTGAACGGTCCAGGCATTGGAAGCACATCTTGAGAAAACTGATGGTTCTCTCTACCATGGCCCTTGTGCAGGCATGGCTCCTATTGTACCACTGCTCAGCCTCTGTTCTTGGATGGCGGAGAGGCGTCATGAGCCGCCTTTTGGGGGGATAGCCCTTGTCACCCTCCAGCCAGGCTGGAGCACTGAAGAGCTAGGATTGTCTTAGGATGTATGCGTCATGGGAGCTGCCTGGGTACCTTGCACAGACTTGCAGAATATGCATTCTGTGGTCACACACTATCTGCACGTTCATGGAGTGAAATCCCTTCGTGTTGACGAAGGCACCCGGCTGACCCGCTGTCGCCTTGATGGCCACATGTGTGCAGTCGATTGCACTCTGGATGCGGGGGAAGCCAGCAATCACTGTAAAGCCTCCGGCTCACTCTGCCTGGCTGGCCCCTTCCGAGCGGTAGTGAATGAAAGTCAATGCACGCCTGAACAGAGAGTCTGTGACCAGCTTGACACAACTGTGGACAGCTGCCTGGGAGACTTCACCTGCCGACCCTGGAAAGCGCCAGAGGCATAGAAGTTGAGGGCGCCGCTGGCATGGGGTATCCACCCACACTGTTGGAGCTGATCTCAGGGCCGATCACCTGACAGATGGAGGTCACTGTCTCCCTTGAGAGACAGAGCCTCCTTCGGCACTGCACCGCAGACATGTTGAGGTAGCTGCTTCATCGCCTGTATACCCTGGCAGCAGGATAGTGGCGTCTTCTGCGGCCCCTTCTGCCTTGGACTTCCTATTGGCCCTGCGCCCCTTGTGCCTGCACCTGTCCTCCCACAAGTGGCTCCCCTGGAGGCTGAATATGGATTCCTGGCCTCCTCCCCCTTCTGGCCCTCCTCAGAGGAGATGCTTCCAGCGGAGACCACAATCCCCATTCCTAGGGTAAGGGAAGGCTGTCTGATACTTGCAAGGCCCCAAGTACTATGATTCCTCCAGAGTCCTCAACTGAAGCCTGTTATTTCTGTCAAAGCAGCTCTGAAGAGAATTGAAGTTGCCCTGTTCACACAAGCAAGTAGCAATAAGTTTAAATACTAATGTGCTAACAACTCGCATCAGTAAGCCCATTCACCCCTCTTATCCCACCTGGGGGTGAGGTTTTTAAAAATCTGGCCTACCCACCTGCCCATTGCGCCCGTGCGACATACTGAAAATCGCATGGGGTGCGAAAAAGCATTGTCAATTGCTGCATCAAGGGCCTTAACTGGCCCGTTAATTAATGGCGGGCATGCCTTGCAACTCATAGCACCCGCCTTCCGAAATATCGCGTGTCATTTTACATGTCGCCGTGTCGGGCCTGCCCCCACATGCCAACCTGAAAATTCTGGCCGAAGTGTCAGTGGGGGAACATTTACACAACAGTGATCATTGTATCGCAAGGCTTAGGATGATGGCAGAAAAGGACAATGGGAAATCCAGAGTGAGAATAATTAATTGGGGGAGAGCCAACTTCAATGGGCAAGAAGGGAGCTGGGCCGGATAGATTGGAACCAAAGGTTGGCGGGAAAACCTGTTGCTGAACAATGGGCTACCTTCGAAGAAGAAATGGTTTAGGCAGAGTCAAGATATATTCCCTCAAAAGGGAAAGGTAGAGCAAACAAATCCAGAGCTCCCTGGATGAAAAAGGAGCTAGAAATTAAGATAAAAAAGAAAGAAAGTGTGCTTATAATAGTGTCAGGTGGAAAACACAATTGAGAACCAAGCAGAAGGCTCAGAGGGGAGGTGTAGAAGCGAATAAGAGAAGCAAAGAAGGATTATGAGAAAAAACTGGCAGCCAACAAAAAGGGGAATCCCAAAGTCTTCTATAGGCACATAAATAGTAAAAGAGTGGTAAAAGGAGGGGAATAGACCCAAATAGGTATCGAACTCCCTCAGCTGATGAATCAGTGCTCCTCCATGTTGAACATCACTTGGAGGAAGCACAGAGGGTGGCAAGGGCACAGAATGTTCTCTGGGTGGGGGCCTTCAATGTCCATCACCAAAAGTGGTTCGTTAGCAGTACTATTGACCGAGCTGGCCAAGTCCCAAATGACATAGCTGCTAGACTGGGTCTGCGGCAGATGGTGAGGGAACCAACAAAAGGGAAAAACATACTTGGCCTCATCTTCACCAACCTGCTTGCTGCAGATGCATCTATCCATGACAGTATCAGTTGGAAGTATCAGTTGGAGTGACCATCGCACAGTCATTGAGGAGACGAAGTCCTGCCTTCACATTGAGGATACCCGCGATAATGTTGTATGGCACTACCACCGTGCTAAATGGGATAGATTTCGAACAGATCTAGCAACTCAAGACTGGGCATCCATGAGGCGCTTTGGGCCATCAGCAGCAGCAGAATTGTACTCAAATACAATCTGTAACTTCATAACCCAGCATATTCCCACACTCTACCATTACCATCAAGCCAGGAGATCAACCCTGGTTCAATGAAGAGTGCAGGAGGGCATGTCAGGAGCAGCACCAGGCATACCTAAAATTAAGGTGTCAACCTGGTGAAGCTATTAACTGGACTACTTGCGTGCCAAACAGCATAAGTAGCAAGAACTAAGCAATCCCACAACCAACGGATCAGATATAAGCTCTGCAGTCCTGCCACATCCAGTCATGAATGGTGGTGGACAATTAAACAACTTACTGGAGGAGGTGGCTCCACAAATAAGTCCACCCTCAATGATGGAGGAGCCTAGCACAGCAGTGCAAAAGATAAGGTTGAAGCATTCGCAACAATCTTCAGCCAGAAGTGCCAAGTGGATGATCCATCTCGGCCTCCTCCGGAACTCCTCAGCCTTCAGCCAATTCGATTCACTCCACGTGATATCAAGAAACGGCTGAAGACACTGGATACTGCAAAAGCTATGGGCCCTGACAACATTCCAGCAATAGCATTGAAGACTTGTGCCCCAGAACTTGCTGCGCCCCTAGCCAAGCTGTTCCAGTACAGCTACAACACTGGCATCTACCCGATTATGCGGAAAATTGCCCAGGTAGGTCCTGTACACAAAAAGCAGGGCAAATCCAACCCGGCCAATTACTGCCCCATCAGTCTACTCTCGATCATCAGTAAAGTAATGGAAGGGGTTATCATCAGTGCTATCAAGCTGCACCTGCTTAGCAATGACCTGCTCACTAATGCCCAGTTTGGGTTCCACCAGGGCCACTTAGCACCTGACCTCATTACAGCCTTGGTTCAAACATGGACAAAAAAGCTGAACTCCTGAGGTGAGGTGAGAGTGACTGCCCTTGACATCAAGGCAGCAATTGACAGAGTGTGGCATCAAGGAGCCCTAGCAAAACTGGAGTCAATGGGAATCAGGGGGAAAACTCTCCGCTGGCTGGAGTCATACCTAGCACAAAGGAAGATGGTTGTGGTTGTTGGAGTTCAGTCATCTCAGCTACAGGACATCACTTCAGGCATTCCTCAGGGTAGTGTCCTAGGCACAACCATCTTCAGCTGCTTCATCAATGATCTTCCTTCCATCATAAGGTCAGAAGTGGGGATGTTCACTGATGATTGCACAATGGTCAGCACCATTCACAACTCCTCAGATACTGAAGCAGTCCATGTCTAAATGCAGCAAGACCTGGACAATATCCAGGCTTGGGTTGACAAGTGGCAAGTAACATTCGCGCCACATAAGTGTCAGGCAATGACCATCTCCAACAAGAGAGAATCCAATCATCGCCCCTTGATGTTCAATGGCATTACCATCACTGAGTCCCCCACTATCAATATCCTGGGGGTTACCATTGACCAGAAACTGAACTGGACTAGCCATATAAATACTGTGGCTAAAAGAGCAGGAGTCGTGCAACGGGTAACTCACCACCTGACTCCCCAAACCTGTCCACCATCTACAAGGCACAAGTCAGGAATGTGATGGAATACTCCCTACTTGCCTGGATGAGTGCAGCTCCTACAATACTGAAGAAGCTGGGCACCATCCAGGACAATGCAGTCCGCTTGATTGGCACCACATCCACAAATATTCACTCCCTCCGCCACCGACGCACAGTAGCATCAGTGTGTACCATCTACAAGATGCACTGCAGAAACTCACCAAGGCTCCTTAGACAGCACCTTCCAAACCCACGACCACTACCACCTAGAAGGACAAGGGCAGCAGATAGATGGGAACACCATCACCTGGAAGTTCCCCTCCAAGCCACTCACCATCCTGACTTGGAAATATATCGCCGTTCCTTCACTGTCGGGACATGTTTTTAATTCAAGTGTAAGAATTTTATTTTATTTTTATTTGCTTTAGGAAACCTCATTCCGCCCGTGGATGAGGTTTCTTAAAAAATGCAAAGGCCGCTTGGCCTTTTTGCCTGCCCGTCAACCGTTAGGTTGAATGGGCAGTGAAAAATTCAGCTCAATTGGTAACTTAATGGCCTTAATAAGCCTTTTAATTGTTGGCAGGCACGCAGCCAGCGCCTGCTGACCGAACTATCGTGAGAGTGCGCACTGACGTTGGCACACTCAGCCGATGTCAATGCACTTTATTTCATGCTCGGGCATGTCAGGCGTGCGCGTGCACACCAAGGGAAAAATCGTGCCCTTAAAGTTGACAAGGCACCAGGACTGGATGAAGTGCATCCAAGGATATTGAAGGATGTGAAGGTGGAAATTGCAGGGGCACTGGCCATAATCTTTCAGTCTTCCTTAGACTCAGATGAGGTGCCAGTGGGCCGGAGAATTGCAAACATTATGCCCTTGTTCAAAAAAGGTTGTAAGGATAAGCTCAGCAATTACAGACCAGTCAGTTTAACTTCAGTGGTGAGGAAGGTTCTAGAAACAATTATTCTGGATAGAATTAGTAGTCATATGGAAATATGTGGTTGATTAGGAAGAGCCAGCATGGATTTCTTAAGGGGAACTCATGTTTAACTAACTTGCTGGGGTTTTTTGAAGAGGTAACAGAGAGGGTTGGTAAGGGTAAAGCTGTTGATGTGGTGTACGTGGACTTCCAAAAGGCATTCAATACAGTGTTGCATAACAGACTTGTGAGAAAAGTTACAGCTGATGGAATAAAAGGGACAGTAGCAATGTGGATACAAAATTGACCGAGTAATAGGAAACAGCTAGCAATGGTGAATGGACATTTTTCAGGCTGGAGGAAAGTTTGTAGTGGAGTTCCCAGGGTTTGGTATTGGGACTCATGCTTTTCCTGATGTATATTAATGATCTAGACCTAGGTGTGCACGGGACAATTTCAAAGTTTGTGGATGATACGAAACTTGGAAGCATTGTAACCTGTGAGGAGGACAGTGTAGAACTTCAAAAGGGCATAGAAAAATTGGTGGAGTGGGCAGATAGGCGGCAGAAGAAGTTCAATGCAGAAAAGTGTGAGGTGATTCATTCTGGTAGGAAAAACATGGAGTGCCAATATAAAATAAGGGATACAACTCTAAAGCGTGTGCAGGAGCAGAGGGACCTGGGTGTACATGTGCATAAGTCATTAAAGGTGGAAAGACAAGTGGAGAGAGCAGTTAATAAAGCATAAACTATCCTAGGCTTTATTATATTTTATATATTTTAGCTTTTTGTTTTTATTAATAGGGGCATAGAGTACAAGAGCAAGGAGGTTATACTGAATTTGTATAGGACACTAGTTAGACCTCAGCTGGAGTATTGTATACAGTTCTGGGGGCCACACAATAGGACAGATGTAAATGCATTGGAGACAGTGCAGAAGAGGTTTATAAAAATGGTTCCAGTGTTGAGAAACTTCAGTTATGAAGATAGATTGGAGAACTTGGAGAGGAGAAAGCTAAGAAGAGAGGTGTTCAAGATCATGAGCGGGCTAGACAAAATAGATAGGGAGAAACTGTTTCCGCTCGTAAAAGGATTGAGAACAAAAGGGCACAGGTTAAAGTGATTTGCAAAAGAAGCAAATGCGATGTTAGAAAAAACTTTTTCACACAGCGAGTGGTTCGGGTCTGGAATGCACTACCTGAAAGTGTGGTGGAGGCAGGTTCAATCGAGGCATTCAAGAGGGCATCAGATGATTATTTAAATAGAACCAATGTGCAGGGTTATGGGGAAAAGGCAAAGAGAATGGCACTGAGTCATAATGCTCATTTGGAGAGCCAGTGCAGACATGATGGGCCAAATGGCCTTCTTCAACACCATAACAATTCTATGATTCTGTGAACAGACGGACAGAATGGAAAAGGAAGAGGAGTAATCCTGATAGTAAAGGGTAACATCAGGACTAGCGAGAAAGGATCTTGGCTCTAAAGATCACAAAGTATAATCAGTTTGAGTGGAGATTAGGAATAACAAGGGTCAGATGCTGGAGGGTGTAGTTTATAGGACCCGAGCAATAGTTATACTGTTGGACAGACCATTAAGCAAGAAATAATTGGAGCTTGTAAGAAAGGCAATGTAATAATAGTGGGGAAATTTAATTTTCATATGAACTGGACAAATCAAGTTGGCAAAGGAAGTCTGGGAGATGAGTTTGTAGAAAGCTTTCATGACAGTTTCCTGTTACAATACTTGTGGAACTAACTAGAGATAAAGCTATTTTAGATCTAGTGTTGTGTAATGAGACAGGATCAATTCATAATTTCATAATAAAAGATCCTCTGGGAAAAGTGGTCATACTATAATTGCATTCCATATTAAGTTTGAAAGCAACATACTTCAGTCCGAAACAAGAACCTTAAACCTAAACAAAGCCAATTACATTGATATGCGATGAAAGCTGGCTAAAGTTGATTTGGGTAAAGAGACTAAAAGGTATAGCAGCAAAAAAACTAGCAGGAAATATTTAAAGAAACAATTTTAAAATGTTCACCAAAAATATATTTCATTAAAAAACAAAAACTCAGCAAGAGATATCCATCCTTGGCTTACTAGGGAAGTTAAGGATAGTATTAGATTAAAAGAAGAGACTTAAAATGGTGGGAATGTTTTAGAAACCAGCAATGGGTGACCAAAAGTTGATAAAAAGGGGAAAAAAATAGAACATGAAAGTAAATTAGCCAAGTATGTAAAAAAAGGATTGTAAGAGCTTGTACAGGGAGATACAAAAGAGTAGCTAAAGAAAACATTGGTCCACTAGAAGCAGAAATAGGATGACTTATTATAGGAAACAAAATGACAAAGATATTGAAGAAATATTTTGTGTCTGCTTTCACAGCTAAGCATGCAAATTACATACCAAAAATAGAGGGTAACAAAGGGACTGATAAGAGTGTCTTAAGATAATTAACAACAGCAGAGAAAAAGTATTGGATAAACTTAAGGGACTAAACGCCAACAAATTCCTAGGATCTGATGGGTTACAACACCCTAGATTTCTAAATGAGGTAGCCACAGAGATTGTGGAGCACTGTTATGATTTTTCCAAATTCCCTAGATTCTAGAACAGTCCCAGAAGATTGGATGTTAGCAAATGTATTGCCGCTGTTGAAGAAAGGAGGGAGAAAGAAAACAGCGAGTTAAGGTATGACATCAGCTTTCCTCTCATATCTATGTAATTGGCTTTGTTTAGGTTCAAGGTTCTTCTTTAGGACTGAAGTATGTTGCTTTCAAACTTAATATGGAATGCAATTATTTGCTTGCTGGAATCTATTATTAAAGATGTCTTAACAGTGCACTTAGAAAATCATAGTACGATCAGACAGAGTGAACATAGAAATTATGTTTGACAAATTGTGATGGCCATGTACTTTGGGGGGAAAAAAAATTTCATCTTGAGGTGATGGAACCTTTAAGAAATAGGTCTGAATTTTCTGGCTGGCGGGGGGGTGGAGCAGGAGTGGGCACGCCACCATTTTACGCGGGCGGGCCAATTAAGGTCCGCCTAGCATGAATCGTGGCTCCCGAGGACAGCCAAAGTGGGTGGGCAGTGGTGGGTCTGCAATGACCACCGGGTCCAGTGGTGACCCGGCGGTCTGTTTTAAAAAGTTGCTGCAGCCTTTCCAAGGCTGCGAATTATGGCCAGTGGAAGGGCTCCCCAGAGCACTGCTGGTGATCAGGCCAGACAGGAAGGTAGGGCATGGGGCACTGTGTCCCTCATTTTTCTGATGATTGCCTTGCTGCCCTCCTCGAGGAGGTGGCAGCACGGCGGGAGGTCCTGGTACCCAAGGATGGGAGGAGGAGGCCCCCCGTACATGACCAAACGTGCCTGGGAGGAAGTGGCAGAGGTGGTGAGCTCCCGCGAAGTGGTGCGGCGCACCTGAGTCCAGTGTCGCAAGCACTTCAACAACCTGTTGCACTCAGGAAGGGTGAGTACCATGGTGGCAATGGTCACTTAACCCAGCAGGTAGGCTTTCTCCCCTGGTGACCCCCCCGCCCCTTCAAGTCTGAGTATAGTGACTGCACTGAATCATTGACGGCATGTGTCCTTCACTGGGTGGGCCGGCAGATATTGCCCATACTGAGGTCACCCTGAGAGGGTGGTGAAGAGATGGGTTCTGCCCCCACAGCAATTGGTACACTGTGATCCACATGACTGTTTTGGCGGCAGCCTGGAGGAGCTGCACCTAGGCGCAGTGCTGGAACTCCAGAGCATGTCAAAGTCAGGGAGATGACATGCTGGGAGGGGAGCTTCAAGGTGGCGCGGCACTGATCAATCTGCTGCCCTCTGCGCTCCACGTGCTTGCGCCTCCTTGCTATGGAAGGTTAGACCGTGTGGTGCTTAATGTGATGTAGGCAGCATTTGGCCAAGGGGGTGGGTGGGGGGGGACAGGCCTGGCATCTTTGTGTGAGTGTTCAGCAGCAGCGGGGTGAGAAGACACTGGAGCCCTGCAATGTCCCACTCTGGTTGGGGTGGGCCGTCCACGAAGAGGATCCAGGTACAAGTAGCACTAATCAATGCTCTTCCCACCTTTTCAGGAGAAGAATGTACATAATGCCGCCGAGCGGGTGAGGACTGGCAGAGGGCCGGCCCAGTTAGCGATTCTCAGCCGCTTTGAGCAGGAGGCCCTAGATTTGGAAAGGTGCCATGTGCCCAGGTCCACCAATGTCGGCGAAGCTGGGGTGCCACGGGCAGGTATGTTTGCCCAGCAGTGAGGTCACCATTGTTCTCCCAACAGCCATGGCAGTGCTGAATGTTCAGTGATTGAAGTTTGCAACATGGCTTGACCATTGCTTATGGAAGCATGAGTGCATAATGATCCGGGGACAGGGATACACATTGACATTGTCTCCATGTTAACTGATCCAATGTCCTTGTCCTTCCTTTCAGCATCAGCGGAGCAGGGCCGGGAGGAGGAGCAGCACAGGGGCCCCCTCTCACATCTGAGGGGCCTGAAGTCACAGACTCACCAGCGTCACACCAGGCAGGCACCAGCGCAGATACTAGCACCTCAGTGGGAATTAGAACATCGGCGAGTGTCCTGGAGCACGGCGGTGAGGGCACCTCACAGTCACTTGAGGAGCTGGCAGAGACAGAGAGTGCCCATGGCGGAGGACTGCAGGGGACCAGACACATGCTCAGTCGGTGCCTGATGATGTGCCTCTGGAGTCGTCCACAATGCAGCAAGCACAGGAAATACATCCAGGTGTGCGGGAGCATCTGGAGGAGATACATGAGGCTATGCTTGGCTTGGTGTCCATGGTGGAGGAGTCTGCACGGACTATCGCCGAAGCAATAAGCCTCATGTCCGAGTGCCATGCGTCCTCCATGGAGAGTGGCGACTCTCGTGGAGAGGCTCCTCCAGGAGACCCATCAGGGCTTCCTGGGGATGCACTCGAACCAGCAAACTCTCACATCGGCATTGACCTCAGCTGGTCAATGCCAGTGTGGGAGATGGTCTGGGCATCAAGTTTCCCAGCTCAGTGCCCATCCATCTACGGTGAGCAGGGAGGCCCGAAGCAACCTCATCTCGGCACAGCAGCTGCCTGGCGTCTCTGCGGGCTCCTCTCAGGGCGCTCCGGATGAGGGCAGAAGCTCCTCCGCCCCTCTGCCAGTGACTGTTGCATCCGATCAGGCTGCGACCACTGGGGAGATGCCAGCTGTGGAACTGGCAGCTCCCTCCCAGGTGGGGCAAGCAGAGGCTCCATGAGCCAGAGGACGACCGACAAGGTCATCAAAGCCAACAGGACAGCAGAGTCAGCAGGCTCTCTCAGATGCCACTCCCAGCGAGGAGGCAGCCCCAAGATATAGCACCCGAAAGCGTAAACACAAGGCACCTTAGTTTATTATTGTTTATCATTGGTGCTTTTGTGTTGGCCCGCAATGAGGTCTTTATGAGTTGGTGTGATTTTTAAGACATTTTTCATTTTGTTTCACTAAGTTTCTGTGGTTGCAATATTAAATTCAGGGACAATCTTGTTGGAAGTAGGCAGAAGACCCAAGAAATTTCAAACCTTATACAAATCTTCAAAGCAATACTGAGACCAAGCAGTTAATCTTCCAATTTTGATAAGTATTTGACTTGAGTTTATTGGAGGAGTAGAAGGAAAGCAGATTTAAGGAGTTCCCAGTTTAGATTATAAGTAACTGAGTTCATTGTACTTGTAATGTCTTTTACTGCAGAGATAGTAACTTACTGCTTAAGATAAAGCGTAGTTAGCAGCGTTCATGTTCTTTGATTTTTGTGTAGTAATTTTTTAAGTTTAAACTGTAAACCTTATGACTTCATTCTGGGTTTTCAGATTTTAAAAAATAATAAACCTATTATTGATCTCTACCGAGATCATCAAAAAAAACTAAAGTATTTTGAGGGTTTAACTAATAGGGTAGACAAAGGGGAGCCAGTAGATGCAGTAAACCTGGACTTCCAAAAGATATTTAATAAGCTGCTACACAAAAGGTGAGTAAGAATGATAAGGGTTCATGGAGTTGGTCATAATATATTAGCGTGGGTGGAGGATTGGTTAATGGACAGAGAGCAGAGTGTAGGGATTGATGGGGCATTTTAAAGTTCATCGGTTGTAACTAACGGATTGCTGCAAGGATCAGTGCTGGCGTCTCAGCTACATACAACATACATTAATGACATAGACGAAGAGACCAAAGAGTAAAGTATCCAAGTTTGCAGATGATACAAAGCTAAGTGGGAATTTAAGCTGTGAGGATAACACAAAAAGGCTGCAAAGAGATATAGGGTGGAATTTTATGGCCGTGTTGAGGCGGCGGCAGGGCCAGAAAATACAGCAAGCGGTTCAAAATTCCATTGACTTCAGCAGATCCAGAAGATCCCGCCGGTGGGAGAGGCTGTAAAATTCCACCCATAGACAGGTTAAGTGAATAGGCAATAAAATGGCAGATGGAGTATAATGTGGGGAAATGTGAGTTTTCACATTGGTCTTAAGAATAGAAAAGCAGAATATTTTTTAAAAGGTATGGAACTTCAAAATTTTGAAGTTCAGGAAGATTTTGGTGTACTTGTAAAAGGAACATAGCAAGTTAGCATACAGATACATAAAGCAATTAGGAAAGTAAATGGCATGATGGTCTTTATTGCAAGGGAAATGCAGTATAAAATAAGGAAATGTTGCTACAATTATATTGGGCTTTTGCGAGATTACACCAAGAGCACTTTGCCCAGTCTTCATCTCTCATATTTAAGGAACGATTCTTGCATTGGCGGCAGTATAGCAAAGGTTCACTGGACTGGTTCCTGGGATGAGAGGTTATCCTATGATGACAGGCTGAGTAAATTGGGTCTATATTATCAAGAGTTCAGAAGAATCAGAGGTGATCTTATTGAAACATAAAAGATTCTGAAGGGATAAAAGCAAAATATTGCAGATGCTGGAAATCTGGAATAAAAATAGAAAATGCTAGAAAAACTCAGCCGGTCTGGCAGCATCTGTGGAGAGAGAAGCAGAGTTAACGTTTCGAGTCCATATGACTCCGGATGGCTCTGAGGGTCATACAGACTCGAAAGATTCTGATGGGCTTTGACAGGGTAGGCATTAAGTGGTTGTTTTCCCTGGCTGGGGAGTCTAAACCACAGGGGCACAGCCTCAGGATAAGGGATCGATCATTTAGAACTGAGATGAGGAGAAATCTCTTCACTCAGGAAGTTGTGAATCTTTGAAATTGTCTACCTACAAAACCAGTGGGACCTAACGTTAGAGGAGCACCGTAACTGCATCAACATTATATTTGGAGGACAGGTGGCAGTGGCCACCTCTGCAAGGATGTCATATTGCTACTCAACTTTAATTAGTAGTGAAAGTTAGGATAAAAAAACCAGAATGCTGTTACTTTCTTGTTCACGTTAGAAATTGATCATTTAATCCCCCTCTCCCACTATGCCTTTTTAGGCAACTAGGGATCATAAAAACTGACTGTAAAAGTTTCTACAGGTATGTGAAGAGAAAAAGATTGGTGAAGACAAATGTAGATCCCTTACAGTCAGAAACAGGGGAATTTATAATGGGGAACAAAGAAATGGCTGACCAACTAAACACATTCTGTCTTCACAAAGGAGGACACTAATAACATACCTGAAATGTTGGGGAACACAGGGTTTAGTGAGAGGAAGGAACTGAAATAAATCAGTATTAGTAGGGAAATGGTGTTGGGGAAATTGATGGGATTGAAGGCCGATAAATCCCTGGGGCCAGATAATCTACATCCCAGAGTACTGAAGGAAGTGGCCCTAGAAAATAGTGGATGCATTGGTGGTCATCTTCCGAGATTCTATAGACTCTGGAACAGTTCCTACAGATTGGAGGGTAGCTAATGTAACCACACCATTTAAAAATGGAGGAAGAGAGAAAACAGGGAATTATAGACCAGTCAGCCTGACGTCGGTAGTGGGGAAAATTCTAGAGTCCATTATAAAAGATTTAATAGCTGAGCACATGGAAAACAGTGGCAGAATCGGACAGAGTCAGCATGGATTTATGAAAGGGAAATCATGCTTGACAAATCTACTGGAATTTTTCGAGGATGTAACGAGTAGACTTGATAAGGGGGAGCCAGTGGATGTGATTTATTTGGACTTTCAGAAGGCTTTCGACAAAGTCCCACATAAGAGATTGGTGTGTAAAATTAAAGCGCATGGGATTTGGGGTAGTGTATTGAGATGGATAGAAAACTGGTTGGCAGACAGGAAACAAAGAGTAGGAATAAATGGGTCTTTTTCCGAATGGCAGGCAGTGACTAATGGGGTACCACAGGAATCGGTGCTGGGACCTCAGTTATTCACAATATATATTAATGATTTAGATGAGGGAATTAAATGTAAAATCTCCAAATTTTCAGATGACACAAAGCTGGGTGGGAGGGTGAGCTATGAGGAGGATGCAGAGATGCTTCAGTGTGATTTGGAAAAGCTGAGTGGGCAAATGCATGGCAGATGCAGTATAATGTGGATAAATGTGAGGTTATCTATTTTGGTAGCAAAAACAGGAAGGCAGATTATTATCTGAATGGCTATAAATTGAGAGAGGGGAATGTGCAACGAGACCTGGGTATCCTTTTACACCAGTCACTGAAGGTAAGCATGCAGGTGTAGCAGGCAGTAAAGAAGGCAAAAGGTATGTTGGCCTTCATAGCCAGAGGATCCGAGTACAGGAACAGGAATGCCTTGTTGGTGAGACCACATCTAGAATATTGAGTGCAGTTTTGGTCTCCTTATCTGAGGAGGGATGTGCTTGCTATAGAGGGAGTGCAGCGAAGGTTTACCCGACTGATTCCTGGGATGGCGGGACTGACATATAAGGAGAGATTGAGTCGATTAGGATTATATTCGCTGGAGTTCAGAAGAATGAGGGGGGATCTCATATAAAATTCTAACAGGACTAGACAGGGTAGATGCAGGAAGGATGTTCCCGATGGTGGGGGAGTCCAGAACCAGAAGTCACAATCTAAGGATATGGGGTAGACCATTTCGGACTGAGATGAGGAGAAATTTCTTCACCCAGAGAGTGGTGAGCCTGTGGAATTCATTACCACAGAAAGTAGTTGAGACCAAAACATTATATGCTTTCAAGGAGGAGTTAGATATAGCTCTTGGGGCGAAAGGGATCAAAGGGTATGGGGAGAAAGCGGGAGCAGGCTATTGAGTTGGATGATCAGCCATGATCATAATGAATGGCGGAGCAGGCTCGAAGGGCCGAATGGCCTACTCCTGCTCCTAGTTTCTATGGGCAGAATTTTGCCCTTGGATGGCGGGCGGGCCCCACTGGCTCGGCGGCGGGTGGACAGCCGACCCCCGTCTCCGAAATGGGGCCTGCCGCCATGTTGAATGGGCGGGCCAATTAAGGCCTGCCCAGCTGCCAGCCCGACAGGAAGCACGCGAAAGAGCGCACTGCTCCCTGAGGCAAAGTCCTGTCTCAGGGTGATTAGTGACAGGTAAGAAAAGTCAAAAAATAGAAAAATTAAAAAGTTATTAACATGTCGCCCTCATGTGACAATGTTACACGAGATGGGACATGTTAATAAAAATGACATAAACTTTATTAGACTTTTTAAAAACGGACATGAAACCTCATCCCACCAATGGATGAGGTTTCATGCTTTATCAGAAGCCCGCTGGGGCTCGTGGCCTGCCCGCCAGCCTTAAGGTTGGACGGGCAGGTCTTTAATTATCTTAATTAGCCTGTCAATGGCCTCAATTGGCCATTGACAGGTCAGCAGGCGGACAGCTGATTTGGCTGTCCGCCCGCCTTCCTAAAAATATAAAGGGACCAAGATGACGTCTGGGGTTCCTCCTGATGCCATCCAGCGTCATTTTCCCGTCGGCGAGCGGGCTCCGTCCCCAAATCGCTGACGGGAAAATTCAGGCCTATGTTTCTATGTTAACCTTTATTTTGCAGGTGTGAAAACATTTTCCTGTTCAGTGCTCTCTAAAATGTTTAGATTAGCATGAGGCAGATATTAAATGGCTTAAAAAAATTCAGCCCAAAATTTATAAATTTTATCTGTTTTCTTTGTTTTGGTTAAAATGTCTGCGTGAGCAAACATGAATACTGGGTACTTAAAAGAAGTCCAAATAAAAAACAATGCAGGAGTGATGAGTAAACTAACTGAACAAAAGGTTTCTTCAACTCATTTTGCAATTCCAATGACAACATGTGTTCATATAGCACCATTGACCTAGTAAAACATCCCCAGGGGCTTCACAGGAGCTTTACAAAACAAAATTTGGCATCAAGTCACATAAGGAGATATTCTGTTAGATGGCCAAAAGCTTGATCAAAAGGGTTGGTTTTAAGTTGTGTGTTAAAGGAGGAAAGCGAGCTAGAGAGGTGGAGACATTCAAGGAGGGTATTCCAGTGCTTAGTGTCAAGGCAGCTGAAGGCATGACCATCAGTGATAGAGTGATTAAAATCAGGGATGTCCAACAGGCCAGATTTAGATGAGTGCAGATATCTCAGAGGTTTGTCTGACTGTAGGAGATTACAGAGAAAGGGAGGGGTGAGTCAATTAGATGGATTTAAAAACATAAATAACAATTTCAAAATCAAAATAGCTTAATCAAAAGCCAATGTAGGTCAGCAGGCATAGGGGAGATGGGTGAACCTGATGCAAGTTTGAATACGGGCAGCAGGGAATCTTAAGATTACAGAGGATATAACAATTCCAACATACCTTAACACTTTGGTGGATTCTTTCAGCAAAGTAGGCAGGTGTAGACTTTGAACAACTAACTAAAACAAAGTAAATAAAAACAATCATTTACGATAATATCAAAAACCTGTTTAGTGATCTCCTTTTCCCGCCATACACTGCTCCATCTACCAGCCCAGACAAAAATTAATAAACCAATGAGGCATGTGAGTTCTTATGGTGGAAATACAAGAACATACAACCAAACTCTTCTGATGGAGAGCCAAACTTCCTTTTACATGTGCTTCTGCACGACTAGAGAATAAATCTATTCCAGGTTCCCACCTCTGCTTGTAGAAGCACTCCATAATTAAAGATGCAAACCCTGACCTAAACCCTTGGAATGGGATTGTTATCTTAGTTGAAGCACATTGCCTGTACCTGCAAGAAGGTACAAAACATGAACACTTCAACAGCCGTATGAACGGTACTGAGTGGTGTCATGCCACTCAGAAGGAAGAGGACACTGAAGACTAAATAAAAGAATTGTCAAAATAAAAGAAGTTATAACCTTCAGGAAAGATTTAACAGAATGGGACTCTTTTCTCTAGAAAAGAAAAGGCTGAGAGGAGACCTAATAGAGGTAGTTAAAATTATGGAAGAGTTTAATAGGGCATATTCATAGAGAAAATATTTCCACTTGTATATAAATCCAAAACTAGGGGTATAAATAGAAGTTAGTCACTAATAAATCCAATAGAGAATTCAAGAGAAACTTACGGAGAGTGGTTAGAATTTGGAACTCGCTACCATAACAAGTAATTGAGGTGAACAGCATAGATGCATGCAAAGGAAAGCTAATTAAGCACATAAGGGAGAAAGAATGGAAAGATATGATATTAAAGTTAGATTAAATAGGGTGGGAGGAGGCTCATGTAGAGCATAAACCCTGGCATTGTAACCCTGGCATTGTCCAGGTGAGCTGAATTGCTTGCTTCTGTGCTTTACGTTCAATGCAATGCTACGTAATTCATTCCCTCCAGGAATTATTGCTATTAGTGAGACTTGGTTGCAGGTGAGGCAGGACTGGCAGCTCAATGTTCCGGGGTTCCGTTGTTTCAGACGTGATAGAGGGGGAGGGATGAAAGGGGGAGGAGTGGCATTACAAGTCAGGGAAAATATCACAGCTATGCATAAGCAGGACAGCCCGGAGGCCTCGTCTACAGAGGCCATATGGGTGGAGCTGAGGAACGGGAAAGGTGTGACCACACTAATAGAGTTGTATTATAGACCACCCAATAGACAGAGAGAATTGGAGGAGCAAATCTGTAGAGAGATAGCAGACCGATGTAAGAAACAGAAAGTTGTGATAGGAGATTTTAACTTTCCACATATTGACTGGGACTCCCATACTGTAAAAGGGCTGGATGGCTTGGAGTTTGTCAAATGTGTTCAGGAAGGTTTTCTAAATCAATATATAGAGGTACCAACGAGAGAGGATGCAATACTTGATCTCCTATTAGGGAACCAGACAGGTCAGGTGACAGAAGTATGTGTAGGCGAACATTTTGGGTCCAGTGACCACAATGTCATTAGTTTTAAGCTAATTATGGATAAGGATAGGTCTGGTCCTCGAGTTGAGATTCTAAATTGGAGAAAGGCCAATTTTGTGGAAATGAGAAAGGATCTAGGAAGAGTGGATTGGCATAAGTTGTTTTCTGGCAAGGATGTGTTCAGTAAGTGGAAGGCATTCAAAGGCGAAATTTTGAGAGTGCAGAGTTTGTATGTTCCTGTCAGGATTACAGGCAAAGTTAACAGGCATAGGGAACCTTGGTTTTCAAGGGATATTGGCAATCTGGTTAAGAAGAAGAGAGAGGTGTATAGCAGGTATAGGCAACAAGAAGCAAATGAGGTACTTGTAGAGTATAGAAAATGTAAGAAAATACTAAAAAAGGAAATCAGGAAGGCAAAAAGAAGACGTGAGGTTGCTTTGGCAGATAATGTGAAGGTAAACCTGAAGGGTTTCTACAAGTATATTAAGAGTAAAAGGATAGTAAGGGACACAATTGGTCCCCTTGAAGATCAGAGTGGTCGTCTATGTGTGGAGCCTCACGAGATGGGGGAGATCTTAAACAGTTTTTTTGCATCGGTATTTACTCAGGAAACTGGCATAGTGTATAAGGAAGGAAGGGAAACAAGCAGTAGTTTCATGGAACATATAGAGATTAAAGAGGAGGAGGTGCTTGCTGCCTTACAGCGAATAAAGGTAGATAAATCCCCCGGACCTGACATGATATTCCCTCAGACCTTGAGGGAGACTAGTGTAGAAATTGCAGGGGCCCTGGCAGAAAAATTTAAAATGTCCTTAGCCACGGGTGAGGTGCCGGAGGATTGGAGGGTAGCTCATGTTGTTCCGTTGTTTAAAAAAGGCTCTAAAAGTAAACCCGGTAATTACAGGCCAGTGAGCCTGACGTCAGTAGTAGGTAAATTATTGGAAGGTGTTCTGAGAGATCGGATATATAATTATTTGGACAGCCAAGGGCTGATTAAGGATAGTCAGCATGGCTTTGTGTATGGTAGGTCGTGTTTAACGAACCTTGTAGAGTTTTTCGAGGAGGTTACCAAGAAAGTAGATGAAGGAAAGGCTGTGGATGTTGTCTACATGGACTTTAGTAAGACCTTTGACAAGGTCCCACATGGGAGGTTAGTTCAGAAGGTTCAGACACTTAGTATCCATGGAGAGGTCGTAAACTGGATTCAAAATTGGCTGTGTGGGAGAAGACAGAGAGTGGTAGTGGATAATTGCTTCTCAGACTGGAGGTCTGTGACTAGTGGTGTGCCTCAGGGATCTGTACTGGGACCATTGTTGTTTGTTGTCTATATCAATGATTTGGATGATAACGTGGTGAATTGGATCAGCAAGTTTGCTGATGACACTAAGATTGGAGGCGTTGTGGACAGTGAGGAAGGCTTTCAAAGCTTGCAGAGAGATCTGGACCAACTGGAAAAATGAGCCAGAAAATGGCAGATGGAATTTAATGCGGAAAAGTGTGAGGTGTTACATGTCAAACCAAGGTAGGACATACACAGTAAATGGTAGGGCACTGAGGAGTGCGGAGGAACAAAGGGATCTGGGAGTTCAGATACATAATTCCCTGAAAGTGGCGTCACAGGTAGACAAGGTTGTAAAGAAAGATTTTGGCATACTGGCCTTCATAAATCAAAGTATTGAGTATAGGAGTTGGGATGTTATGGTGAGGTTGTATAAGACATTGGTGAGGCCAACTTTGGAGTATTGTGTGCAGTTCTGGTCGCCTAACTACAGGAAGGATATCAGTAAGATTGAGAGAGTGCAGAGAAGATTTACTAGGATGTTGCCGGGTCTTAAGGAGTTGAGTTACAGGGAAAGATTAAACAGGTTAGGACTTTATTCCTTGGAGCGTAGAAGAATGAGGGGAGATTTGATAGAAGTTTACAAAATTGTGAGGGGTATAGACAGAGTAAATGCGAGTAGGCTCTTTCCACTTAGATTAGGAGAAATAAACACAAGAGAACATGGCTTTAGGGTGAAAGGGGAAAGGTTTAGGGGGAACATTAGGGGGAACTTCTTCACTCAGAGAGTGGTGAGAGTGTGGAACGAGCTACCATCTGACGTGGTAAATGCGGGCTCACTCTTAAGTTTTAAGAATAAATTAGATAGATTCATGGATGGGAGAGGTCTGGAGGGTTATGGACTAGGTGCAGGTCAGTGGGACTAGCGGAATAATATTTTGGCACAGACTAGAAGGGCCGAATGGCCTGTTTTCTGTGTTGTAGTGTTCTATGGTTCTATGGTTCTATCAGCACAGACAGACTCTGGAGCATTCCTAAGAACCTCAATGAAAGTCACACACGTCTTAGCTGCCAGCTGTTCCATATCATGAATTGGGCAGTATTGGGCAGAATTCTTGATTGTAGTCTAGGAACTCTATTGGACACAACAAATTGATGTACAGACAGGAAGCTTTCAGCAGGTCTTCACAGAAGATAATTGACCCCTGGGAAACAAACTGCCAGATCATGCAGCGAGTGTGGATTGGCTGAACAAGTGATGTGCGTCTTGGTCACTGTGGTCTCCTGGAACTCATTTTGATCATTTTTGGGGGTAAGATGGTAAAACTATTACCTCTACTAAATTGACTCTTTTAAAAATCTGTTTTTGTACCCTTTCTGGAAAATTTTTTGTTGCTGGGTCAGAGCATTGCAAGTCATCATACTTAGTTGCAACATAACTGTCTGGGACAGGTTTGCTGAATCAATCATATGTATATATGTCTACCCTGCCATGCACAACCTCATCCCCCAACAGGAATTTACTGGTGAGGACACAGGGTTGGAACTACTCCAGCAGAACCAAGTTCCACTTGCAGTACCAAGTCCCAGGTGGGAAATGGAACCTTTCCACACATTCTCCGACTACCACAATTTTGGGTCCTACTTTTCCTTTTGTCCCTTAAAAAAATTACAATATTTATCATGAACACACAAATCCTGTACTGCAGCTTTTAAGTTCATCAGATAGACTTAGTTTCATACAAAAATATTAAACTACTGTACCACAATGAATCAAATTAGCTGTTCATTATTCACTACACACACTAGACAAATACTATGCCTCTTTACTACAACTAATACCACTCTCTTTGTATTTTGTTCCATGACATATTTGTCATTTAATCTCTCCCGCCCTCCACCCTATCCCAGACTTTCCCTTTTGTTCTTCCTCCTCCTCCCTCCTTTCAATGGCATAAAACTCATCATATTTCTAACATCCTTCAGCTCTGAAGAAGAGTCATATTCAACTCGAGATGTTAAGAACAGAAGAAATAGGAGCAGGAATAGGCCATCTGGCCCCTCAAGCCTGCCCCACCATTCAATGAGATCATGACTGATCTGCCCCAACCCTCAACTCCTCTTTCATGCCTGCTTCTCATCACTCTTAACTCCCTGATATTTCAAAAATCTATCTACCTCTTCTTTAAATACTTTCAGTGATCTAGCCTCCACAACTCTCTGGGGTAGAGAATTCCAGACGTTCACTACCCTCTGAGAGAAGTAATTCCTTTGCATCTCAGTTTTAAATCCGTGTCCCCTTACAGTTACTTATTCTGTAACTTTGTCCCCTAGTTCAGGATTCCCCCACTGGTGGAAACATCTTCTCAACAACTATCCTGTCAAGCCCCCTCAGAATCTTGTACGTTTCAATAAGATCACCTCTCATTCTTCTAAACTCCAATGAATAAAGGCCTAACCTGTTTAGCCGTTCTCGATAAGGCAACCCCTTCATTCCAGGAATCAGCCTAGTGAATCTCTTTTGAACAGCCTCCAATGCCAGTATATCCTTTTTTAAATACAGGAACCAAAACTGTACACAGCACTCCAGGTGCGGCCTCACTAACACCCTGTGCAGTTGTAACAAGACTTCCTTATTTTTAAACTCCAACCCCCTAGCAACACAGGCCAAAATTCCTGTGGAATTCTTAATTACTTGCTGCACCTGCATGCTAACGTTTTGTGTTTCATGCACAAGAACATCCAGATCCCTCTGTGCTGCATATTTTTGGAGTCTCTCTCCATTTAAATAATAGTCTGCCTTTTGATTTTTCCTGCCAAAGTGTGTGACCTTACCCTTTCCTACATTAAACTCCATCTGCCAAGTTTTTGCCCACTCATTCAACCTATCTATATCCCCTTGCAGATTCCTTAAGTCCTCATCACAACATGCCCTCCCACCTATTTTTGTATCGTCAGTAAATCTGGATACATTACACTCTGCCCCTTCCTCCAAATCATTAATATAGATGGTTAATAATTGAGGCCCTAGGACTGATCCTTGTGGCACTCCACTAGTTATGTCTTTCCAACCTGAAAAAGACCCATTAATCCTGACTGTCTTCTGTGTGTCAACCAATCCTCAATCCATGATAATACATTACCCCCAATACTGTGAGCTTTTATCTTGTGCATTAACATTTTATGTGGCACCTTATCGAATGCCTTCTGGAAATCCAAATACACTACATCTACTGGTTCCCCTTTATCAACTCTGCTAGTTATATCCTCAAAGAGCTCTAGCAAATTTGTCAAACATGATTTCCCCTTCACAAAACCATGCTGACTTTGTTTGATTGTGTTAAGCTTTTCTAAATGTCCTGCTATTTCTTCCTTAATAATGGACTTTAGTATTTCCCCAATGACAGGTCTTAGGCTGACTGGCCTATAGTTTCCTGCTTTTTGTCTCCCTACCTTAATAGAACAAAGAAAAGTACAGCACAGGAACAGGCCCTTCGGCCCTCCAAGCCTGCGCCGATCATATTGCCCGTCAACTAAAACATTTTGCACTTCCGGGGTCCGTATCCCTCTATTCCCATCCTATTCATGTATTTGTCAAGCTGCCTCTTAAACACCACTATCGTACCTGCTTCCACCACCTCCTCTGGCAGCGAATTCCAGACACTCACTACCCTCTGCGTAAAAAACTTGCCCCGCACATCTCCTCTATAGTTTTCTCCTCTCACCTTAAATCTATGTCCCCTAGTAATTGACTCTTCCACCCTGGGAAAAAGCTTCTGACTATCTACTCTGTCCATGCCACTCATCAAACTTCTATCAAGTCGCCCCTCAATCTCCGTCGCTCTAGTGAGAACAATCCGAGTTTCTCCAACCTCTCCTCATAGCTAATAACCTCCAGACCAGGCAGCATCCTGGTAAACCTCCTCTGCACCCTCTCCAATGCCTCCATATCCTTCTGGTAATGTGGCGGCCAGAATTGCATGCAATATTCCAAGCGTGGCCTAACCAAGGTTCTATACAGCTGCAGCATGACTTCCCAGCTTTTATACTCAATACCCCTGCCAATGAAGGCAAGCATGCCATATGCCTTCCTGACTACCTTATCCACCTGCGTTGCCACTTTCAGTGACCTGTGGACCTGTACACCCTGATCCCTCTGCCCGTCAATGCACTTAAGGGTTCTGCCATTTACTGTATAATTCCTGCCTGTATTAGACCTTCCAAAATGCATTACCTCGCATTTGTCCAGATTAAACTCCATCTGCCATTTCTCCGCCCAAGTCTCCAACCGATCTATATCCCGTTGTATCCTTTGACAATCCTCTTCACTATTTGCAACTCCTCCAACCTTAGTGTTGTCTGCAAACTTACTAATTAGCCCAGTTTCTTGAACAGGGGGATCACATTAGCATTTTTCCAATCCACTGGGACCCTCTCGGAATCCAATGAGTTCTGGAATATTTCAACCAATATCTCCACTATCTCTGCAACCACTTCCTTTAAAACCCTTGGATGCAGGCCATCAGGTCCTGGTGACTTGTCTGCCTTTAGTCCCATTAATTTGTCATTAATTACTTCGCCCCTCGTGGTAGAGACTTTTACAAGATCTTTCTTCCCATTAGCTCCTTGCTTTGGAATGTTTATAGTGTTCTCCACCTTGAAGACCGATGCAAAATATTGGTTTAAATTATCTGAGATTTCCCTGTTCCCCTTTATCAATTCTTGAGTTTCATCCTCCAAGGGTCTCACGCTCATTTTAACCACTCTCTTTTTATATAACTGTAGAAGCTCTTGCTGTTTGTTTTTATATTTCTTGCCAATTTACTTTCATAATCAATTTTCTCCCTCTTTGCTAGCTTTCTAGTTATCCGCTGCTGGTTCCTAAAAAATTCCCAATCCTCTGGCCTACCACTAGTTTTCAGAGCTTTGTATGCCTTAGTTTTTGATTGACCATGTTTGTTAACCACAAGTGGTTCATCCTTCTCATCGAGTCCTTCTTTTTGACTGGGATAAATTTTTGTTGGACGTTATGAAATATCTGTTTAAATGTCTGCCACTACTCATTCATTGACCTTCCTCTTAGTCTATTTTCCCAGCCTGCTTTAGACAACTCTTTCTTCATACCTCTGTAATTGCCCTTATTTAAGTTGAGGGCACCGGTTTGAGATCAGAGTTGCTTGCCCTCAAACTGAATTTCAAATTCTATCGTGTTGTGATCACAACCCCATAGAGGATCCTTAACTACGAGATCTCTTATTAATCCTACCTGATTACACATCTATTTCTCTCTCCACGGATGCTGCCAGAGCTGCTGAGCATTTCCAGCACTTTCTGTTTTTATTTCAGATTTCCAGCATCCACAGTATTTTGCTTTTATTGAATCAAATCATCTTTAGTTTAATATTTGAAAATTACTCCTGCCCTTTTGCCCCATTCCGGATCTGTGAAAAATGCACAGCATGTTGTGGCACTGAGCTACACTGGGGCAACCAGGGGCAACTCTGGCAAAACATGTTGTCTGCAGTGTTTCCGGCTTTAAAGAGGAAAAAAAATGATCCTGTGAGCTTCTGATCACTATCCAGCAATCCGTTTGAAGTATCTGGGGATACTCAATAAATACTAAATTGAATCAGCCATATGGTCAAACGCTCACCATTACTCACTACCAGGCTTAAAAATGAAACGTAGACACTTAAGTGAGGTGGTACAACCAAGCAACAACAACAACGATTAGCATTTACATAGCAGCTTTAACGATGAAAAGCTTTCAAAGAGGCAGCTTCACCTTTAGGAGTAGGAAAAGAAGAAAATCAGAGGGGAAAGCGAATGAGAAATACATAATCACAATTCATTTGTCTTTGGTCTTAACATTTAAGAAAGGTGCATTCATAAACAAATTGTTTATAAAACTGCAAATTTTTCCAATATACACCAATGGCAGGCAGTAAGAGAGGGAGAGATCCCTGGTCAGCCATGTGATGGAAAGAATATTGGAGCCTCTACTATCACTATCCATAGCTCCAGATTACAACATGCACGTAAAAAGTGCATGTTGCTACAGCTGGAACTCCAAGTGAGCTCTGACACACCACCACCTAACATTCAAATGATTAAATATGCCATTCCACTTACCCATTGTCAACATCAAATTCTTCAGATTCCCAGACAATTCGCTTTTAATGCTGTCTTCAATGCTTCTGTTGGTAACTGCTTTGTACTCTTCAAATGCTAACAAAAAAAAATGCTAATACATTCATTCTTTCTGTTCAAATTTTGAAGGGAAATAAAAAACAGTTTCAAACAATTGTCTTACTTATTTGTAACTGAGCAGGGCTCCTTAAGCACAGGACTTCTATAAATTTAGCTTCGTCTGTCCCCAGTCTCTTCTCACCAGCCTTGTAAAGGGCCTATAGGAAAAAATAGAACAGTTACATAAACAACCTCAGTTGCAGTAGCTACTGTTGTTGGTAAGAGTCCAACCCCTGTGTGGAAATTGTATATGTTGGAAACAGCAGCCTTCTTGAAATGCATGGTTTTTTGTCATTTCATATTTATCATCAAGGGAACAGCAAAAGTTTTATTTGGATTGAGCTCTAAGGGTAAATTTGTCTTCTGATGAAAACTGACATTGCATATTTTATTTATATAATTAATAACTTGTTAATTAAATGGTGGGAAGAAATGGGTTTGAAGGATGTAATTTCTGAGAATGAAATTACATTGCTATTAATTACAGAGAGAAAAATCATCAAATATCTATACAACATTATTTGTGAGCAAAATACAAGGCAAGCAAATTGAGGTGGTTGCAGAGATGTGAAATTGACCAGGAGAGCAAGGCTGAGGCAGAGCTTGTCTATTTTAGATTTTGTGATTGCTTTTACAATACTGCTGTCTGCTAGCTGAAGATATGACCTATCTTAATTCAGTTTGTGCATTATACTGACATGTCCTCTTACTTGTAAAAAAAGAGTACATATTAGCTTTGATAAATCAAGGATGATTAACTGAGGAGAATGATTAACAGTTTGAGGAGCTAATTGACATGGCATTCCCTGCTGTTGGTGTCATCATCATCATATAAAAGTACAAAACACACACCCTCTGTTTCTTAATTCCATACCAGGTGCCAAGATTATACTTCTTAAGTGAGAAAATTTATGCATTCCTGGAAGATCGATAAGTGTAACACCAAATGTCTTCATATATTATGGAACTTAGCAATTAGCATAATGATAGAGGGATATAATTAAAGGATGATTTCAAATCAACATTTGGATTTTAAGAAAGGACTGTTTTTGAACTCTAAAATTTCAGTATTAACTGAACTTAAGAGTTAAAGTTGAAACTAAATTATAAAAATCAGTGCCATGGAGAAATATGAGCTGGTCTGCTTTTCTTAAAATGATCCTGGGTAAATTTCTTGGTCTTAGATATTGGTGCATTATAGAAACTAATATCAATTTCTTTGAAGGCTGTGGTCAATGGTTTTTGATCCAGTTTATGACCAAATTACAAATCAGGATTTTATAAAAGCTGCCTCTATATCTAATTAATTATTTGATATAATCACAAAACTTCCCAATTCCAATCTCAGTTTAAATAAAAGAATAACATTTGTTTTTGTTTAGCTGTTAACTTAAGTGCTAAATTTCCATGGTCTGATCTTTTAACTGCAATATTGTATATAGCAAAAAATATTTGCAATCTGCAAAAAAGTTAAGTTTGTGTGTTGTAGAGGTATAGCATGGCTCCAACCACAAGGGTGGGATTTTCCGCACCCGCCCATCACCGCGATTGTCCGGTTCCATCGCAAGTCAATGGACTTTTGGCTGGGGCACCGCCTCACCTGCAGTGGATCCCACCCACGGTGGGGCCAGAAAATCCCAGCCGATGGCTGACTGACTGCTAGAAGCTTCATTGCCTGTGCATTCGTTTTGGAGAATGTACCAACACAGCTTAGTAATTATGGCTCCAGGGAGCATTCTGGCAGCATATTCAATAATAATTACCCATCACCATATCAGGCTTCTTAATTAAAAAACATACCTGGGCATCGCTCCTAAAAAGCCTTTCATCCACAACCTGACAGTTTTCATCCCTCCTTGCCTAGTAATAAACAAAATAATTAAAAGTTCACAGAACATGTGCATGACACTTAAGGCTAGATATTACAATTAGTGCTGGTCACATATCAATGCTTAATAGACTCATATCAAGTTCCTCTTCATGCTATCTTAATGCAAGCATTTAATTCTCTTATTCTGTAGCTCAGTCCTGTAAAATGCTTCAGTTCTCTTTCAATTCTGATCAGGGAACTAACACCAAAAAATTAACCTGCATTTTTTTTAGATGCCGATAGACTGGCAGTATTTTTCTAGGATTTATGTGTTTTTACTTTAGCAATTAATTATCTAGAAAACCCAAAGTATTGAAACAAGTGTGGGTTTTTGACCATAGGTTTCCTAGCCCATGGCACAGTACAATATCATGCTATTAAAAACTGGGTTAGCATGCTCAGCCTTTAAAATAACAAAGTATGACTGCGCAATACCCTCAAGATAGCATAACAGTGACTGCACTTCAAAGTAATCCAAATTTGTAAAGTACTTTGAACATCCTGAGGATAAGCTAAAGTGTTATACATAAATATCTCATTTGTTCCTAAGTCATCCATGTTGCACGAGCAGATTGTCCATTTTCGATGAGATGCATATGACATGTTCAAAAGGAAAAAGACATTCCATGCCTGGGATAACAATTCAAGATGAATTTAAATGTATAGAAAGAATTATTTGATGAGATACCTCTAGCAAAATGAGTAAAGCCCTTCTAAAATCCCCAGATGTTTCTGCAGCAACATCCTTTGCCAAGTCCCCTTTAAATTCTAGAAAGAAAATAATTATGAAGAAAAATGTGAATATTTTGCTCCTAATAATTACAGAAAAAAATAATGTACTTTAAATTGAGCTTAGGTACTAATGATAGGAGCTAGTACACCCAGAAATTATGAGATCACTAAATCACAATACAATCGAATTATTTTAAAATAAAAACTTCAAATCAATTAAGGAGAACAACAAACTAAAGAGAATTAAAATTGCGTATCTAATTGATGTCAAGTTGCTTACCTTTTAAACATTAATAATTAACGTGACTAGATTAATGTTGTAGGCTGGCCGAGTTGTACTATTAATGATAAAGTCAATCTGCAGACACTTCTTGGGTGGAAACATTATTTATAATATACTCAGCAGCAACTACGTGTATGCTTTCAACTCTAACTCTATCTCCACACTGATTGCTGAGGTAGCCCATGCTACCGTCCTATTGGTTACTATAGATCATGTGATCTTCCTTAACAAGTATTATTCTTAAAGGTACATTACACACTAAAGAAAACCATAATTACTACATTCCTCGACCTTTAGCTCGGTTATACATATATTCACAAGTGCATGTTTTTCAACACAACATAATATTTACACTGGGTGAGAAATTTATAAGTTCAGTCTTTCAGGTAGCTTCCTGGTACGTATGGAACATCGGAGCTCCACAACTTCAGATTCTTTGTCAGGGATCTCCTTTTTGGAGTTGCCTGAACATCAGCTGCTTCGGTGGGAACTTGCAGTTCTTTATCCTCACTTATTTCACTTGGTAACCACTAACCACTATGGTCCTACCCCGAAGTTTTTCATGTATACCGGCTCTCTCACAGTAAAGGTCCTCTCACGACTATGCCAGTCGTGTCTGGTTTTCTGGCTTCCCTGACTCTTTCCCACCTTCCCCTCTAATTTCTCCATTAAGCGCAATTTCATCCTGAGAGGGCGTTTCAACAATAACTCCGCAGGTGTGACACCTGTTGTTGTGTGAGGGGTAGTCCTGTAATGAAAATGAAAGCGTGCTAGCTTGGTTGCCAAGAAATTGCCGGTTAGCTTTTTCATGCCTGCCTTGAACGTTTGAACCACCCTTTCAGCCAGTCTGTTTGAGGAAGGGTGGTACGGTGCAGTTTTCACGAGTGATATGGTTGATACTGATAAACCGTTGAAACTCAGCTCTCGTAAATACCATGCCGTTATCGGAAATTACCACTTCTGGTACTCCGTGAATACCAAGGCTCTGACATAGTTTCTCAATTGTAGTGGCTAACTTTGGTGATTTCACCTCATAGATGTCCAGCCATTTTGAATGGGCATTGACAATGAACAGAAACATTGTTCCTAGGAAAGGTCCAACATAGTCAATGTGTAACCACACCCAGGGTCTACCTGGCCACTCCCATGGGTGTAATGGAGCTGCCGTTTGCAACTTTTGTAGTTGCTGACATTGCACACAGTGCTTTACTAAACTCTCCATTTCGCCATCCATCCCAGGCCAGCATAGATAGCTGCGTCAACAAGAAAAACAAAAAGTTCTGGAAAAACTCAGCAGGTCTGTCAGCATCTGTGGAGAGAAAGACAGAGTTAACGTTTTGAGTCTGGACTTGAAACATTAACTCTGTCTTTCTCTCCACAGATGCTGTCAGACCTGCTGAGTTTTTACAAAACTTTTTGTTTTTGTTTCCAATTTCCAGCATCCGCAGCATTTTGCCTTTTATAGCTGCGTGCTATGGTCTTCATTCGAGAAATTCCTGGATGGACACTGTGTAGTTCAATTTAAAAAGTGGCTCCCTTCCCTTTGGAGGAATTATCACTCATGCTCCCCACAATAAGATGCCATCCTGGCTGGTTATTTCATGTCTTCTGTTGAGGTATGGTTTCATTTTGTCAGATACAGGCTCCTGTGACCAACCATGTCGCACTTGTTCTCGTACTTGAGTTAGGACTGGGTTCCGACTTGTCCAGTCTCTGATCTGTCGAGCACATACTGATGAGGAACCTAAGAAATTTAACAGTAAAATAAGTTCCCGTGGAACTGGGATGTGCTCATCATTTTCTTGTAAAGGCAAACGACTAAGGACATCAGCGTTTGCGATTTCATTGCCAGGCCTATGTACGAAAATGTATTTGTATGCTGCCAGAATTAAAGCCCATCATTGTATTCTTGCTGAGGCTCTGGGTGGTCTAGCCTTGTCCTCACTCAACAATTCTAGCAATGGTTTGTGGTCTGAAATGATTGTAAAATGGCAGCCGTGTATGTACTGGTAAAATTTCTTGACATCAAAGATGATGGACAGGCCTTCTTTTTCTATCTGCGAGTATCCCTTTTCCGCAGTGGTGAGCACTCTTGATACGTAACCTATTGGCCGTTCTATGCCATCGTCCACCTGATGAGAGAGCACTGCTCCCACTCCGTGGGGAGATGGGTCACATGTCAGCACCAATTCTTTCGTCTGGTCATAATGCACTAATAGATTGGACAAGTGCAACAATTGTTTTACCTTTATGAAAGCTTCTTTCTGGGGCTCCTCACAAGACCAAGACTGGTTCTTTTTGAGTAGAGAATGCAGTGGGGCCAGCACTGTAGACTAATTCGATAAGAACCACCCATAATAGTTGATCATTCCTAGGAATATTTGAGCTCTGAGGCATTCTTTGGCGCAGATACCTCTCTTATAGCTCTCACTTTCTCCTCAACTGGGTGGAGGCCCTGTGAATCTACCTGGTGACCCAAATAGATTACCTCCCTCGCTTGGAACGTGCACCTTTCCATCTAGCATAGACTTTAATCTCGGCCTCCTTTTTGACTTCACTATTGGCCAGACTTCTCTCAGATGCAAACTCAACTTGTCTGAGCTCAGTGGCTGAGTCTCTCAAAATTTCATTACCTGTCTGCTTCTTGGGAAATTCTGCAACTTTTGACTCCAAAGCATCTTTGGTTTCATTTAGCTGATTCTTCAGCCCTTCCATCTCTTTTTTGTATTTGTTTGCTGCCTCCTGGAAAAGTGAGCATTGTTGTGTCTTCTCTGCCAACTCATTCTTCAGTTTGTTCAGAGAAATGCTGAATTCTTTTTGTTTCTCTTCATACTTTTCCAGAGATACAAACTTGGACCTGAGGGAACCTTGTAGTGTGTGAAGATCTTTCAGCGGGTTTTCTTTTTCCCTTCAAAGGTTGCTCACCTCGTCTTGAACTCTGTCAAATAACAGGGTTTCTTTGGGTTCCTTCTGCTGTTCTTCCAGGGTTTGACTTAAGACAGCTTGCATTTCTTCAGGTTGTTGAGTCCTTACACACTCCTTTTTCAAAGCAGGAATGCTTCCAGCTTCCTTTTGGAATCTCAGTAGTCAATCAAGGTTGATTTCCCTTAGCCAACTTTGCCCGGGAAGTTCTCTGCCTCTCAATACTAACACTGGTAGCTTTACTGATTGGCTTCCATAGTGGACAGTTACTCTGCTTATGCCGTTTACTTGAATGTCTTCACCCGTATATGTTTTTAGCTTGGCAGCTGTTTCTTCTAAACTTAATTGATGTTCACCATTATTCAAATATCTGAAGGTATGTTCACCAATTACTGCAGTGGAAGCTCCCATGTCCACTTCCATTCTACCAGGTTTGCCATTTACTTTCACTGTGACAAATATTGGCTCTGTCTTTCCAACTTTCAGATTAAATAACGAGTAAATATCTGAATTTGTTGTTTCAGGCTCTTCTACATTGTAGTGTTAATCGGACCTCTTTTGTTTACAAGCCTGCTTGAATCTTTCCTTTCATTGCCTCATCATATGTCCATTTCTATGACATTAGTAGCATTCGATTTTTTTAAACTGCCAATTGCTAAAAGACTGATTGTTTCCAACTTGATTTAAATTATTCTTCAATTTTGCTGCTAAGTTATTTTTCTTTATTCTTCGCATAGCAGGGGCTGTTTCCTGCTTCTCAGTGGAGCCTCACTTTTTCTCGCCTCTTTCAGCTGAGGTTTCCTGCCCGATGTGGAGGACGGTGCCATTATGCGCATCCTGTATTGCTTTTGAATCTCTTACAGTGCTTTGCATGGCCAGCGCTATCTCTAGTACCTTCTTGAAATCTAGACTTACTTCGGACAATAATCTTTTCTGAATAGTGTCCTCTTTCACACCACACACTAAACAATATTTGAGTATGTCGTTCGGAGTCATAGCAAACTCACAATGTTCCGTTAGCTGCTTCAGATTTGCCAGATAGCATGCAATTGTCTCACCCGGGGCTCTGTTTTGCGAATTAAACCTGAACCTCTGCGTCATGACTGAGGGCTTGGATAGAAAATGACCCTTCACGAGGTCCATCAATTCATCAAAATTCTTCGAACCTGGGGCACTGGGTACCATCAAACGTCGAATCAGACTGTCAGTTTTGCTCCCACAAGTACTCAAGAGGATCACTCGCCTCTTCTCTATTTCTCCGTAGGCTCGCTCACTTGAAAAAAGAATGTGAGGCATTCTATGTATTGAGACCAATCATCTGTGGCAGGTTCAAAAGGATCAATTCTCTCAAATTGTGGTATTTTGAGAGGGGATAACTTATCCAATTATAACGGAGCTTGCTACTTACAATCACTGGGTGAGGCACAGTGCCAATTTCTTTTTAACTTAATTTCTTCAGTTCAATCCTGTTTTATCCTCATCGCCAGTTTGTTGTAGGCTGGCTGAGTTGTACTATTAATGATAGAGTTGATCTGCAGATGCTTCTTGGGTGAAAATATTAAGTTTATTTACAATATACTCAGCAGCAACTACACTTGTGCTTTCAACTCTTAACTCTATCTCTACACTGACTGCTGAGGTAGCCTGCGCTATTCTCCTATTGGTTACTACAGATCATATGATCTTCCTTAACAAGTATTATTCTTAAAGGTGCATTCACAATAAATAAAACCATAATTTCTACAATGGTCTCATAAACAATGTGCACTCCTTTCAAGAAGACAGAATTACATGTCATTTTTTTAAAGTTAAGTCACAAAATCAAAGCTAATGGTGTTGGAGTTAACATATTAGTATTGATAATGGATTGGTTAACTAACAGGAAGCAGAGGAGGGACAAATCTTTCATTTTTGGGTTCGCAAGCTGTAACTAGTGGAGTGCCACAGGGATCAGTGCTGGGGCCTCAACTATTTGCAATCTGTATCAATGACTAGGATGAAAGCACTGAATGTACCATAGCTAAATTTGCTGATGACACAAAGATAGGTAGAAAAGTAAGTGGTCAAGAGGACTTAACGAGCCTACAAAAGGAATTTAGATAGGTTAAGTAGTGGGTAAAATTTTGGTAGATGAAATAATATACTTTGGCAGGAAGAATAGAAAAGCACTATTTGAATGGAGAAAGACTGCAGAATTCTATGGTATAGAAGGATCTAGGTGTCCTGGTTCATGATTCACAAAAAGTTAGTATGCAGGTACAGCAAGTCATTAGGAAAGCAAATGGAATGTTGGCATTTATTGCAAGGGGAATGAAACATGAAAGTATGCAAATATTGCTACAGTTGTATAGGACATCAGTTAAACCTCATCTGGAGTACTGTATACAGTTTTGGTCTCCTAACTTAAGAAAGAATATAATTGCATTAGAAGCAATTAAAGGAAGGTTCACTCAACTGATTCCTGGGTGAAAGGGTTATCTTATGAGCCAAGGTTGTGCAGGTTGGACCTATACCCATTGGAGTTTAAAATAATGAGAGGTGATCTTTTTGAAACATAAGATCCTGAGGGGACTTAACAGGGTGGATGCTGAGACGATGTTTCCCATTGTGGGGGAGTCTAGAACTAGGGGACACAATTTACAAATTAAGGTTTTCCTATTTAAGACTGAGATAAGGAGAAAATATTTCTCTCAGAGGGTCATTGGTCTGTGGAATTCTCTTCCCCAGGAAACAGTGGTCATTAAATATATTCAAGGCTGAGTTAGATTTTTGATCAACAATGGTATCAAGGGTTATGGGGGCAGACAGGAAAGTGGAGTTGGGGCCACGATTAGATCACCCAAGATCTAATTGAATGGCAGAGCAAGTTTGAGGGCCAAATGGCCTACTCCTGCTCCTAATTCTCGTGTTCACCTAGGGGAAGCATCAAGCGTAGGACTAGGGTTGAAAAAAGTACAGGGCAAAGTAAATCTGAAAATAGTGACAGGTGATGTCAAGCTTAAGTGTTTAAAAGCTTGAAGATTACAGGATGCAGAGACCAAGAGAGGTAACAAGTTCCACAGCTTAGTGGTCCCTGGAAAGAAGTTAGGAGTAGAGAATTGCATGATTTTAATACAGTGAGAATAAAGGAGGAAAGAGAAGGTAGAAAGACATATTTTCAGTTTAAGAGAGACACAAAAAAAGGTCAAAAAGAGTTTCAGTTAAAAGATAAAGAATTTGAGACCGGAAGTAAGCAACATAGAAATATTAAAATGGGGGCATCTCAAGCTTCTTCTGCCACTCTATTAGATCCCGGCTGATTTATACCTCAAATCCACTCATTTCCCTCTACTCCCACTCATCTCCTTTGATACCTTTACCTAGCAAAAATGTATTGATTTCAGTCTTGAAAATGTAATTTATCCCAGCATCTCCAGCCTTTTAGGGGCAGAGAGTTCCAGACTTCCACCACCCTTTGAGTAGGGGTAAGATAAATGATCAGATAACATGCTTCTCATATCCCGTCCAATGGTGTAAAATGTATGGGTTCAGGAGTGTGAAAACAGCATATCTACACAAATATGGGGGCAGTATTCAAATTTTGGATGGATTTGGGCTGTTAAAAAGTTGCTGACAGGAATGAGACATTTGGAACAGAAAAGGAAATTGTGATTCTTCTAGGCGTGGAAGGTTTATTTTAGATCAGAGGAGAGAGGGAAGCCAAGACTAAATAGAGGAAGGATGAAGAAAGCAGTTATTGAGTTATTTTTGTTTCACAGATATAGCTTGGTAGCAATGTAAAAGTAACAGTATAACTCTAAGTCACATCCCAATGTGAACATACAATACATCAGTTCTAGGGTAGAAGTGCGGGTTTGTCACTTTCTGGAGTAAAGTATAACCTGATGCTGCTTTTAAAAATATTTTGAAAAATGGACATTCTAGACTGTGCCCTCAAGCCACTTAAAATTTACCAATCGGTAGTGAGGCTCTGCACATTTGTGTAAATACGTGTGTACTTGTGTTGAATTCTCTCATGTAAAACTGCAGCCCATAGTATGCCAAACTAGTGCATATAACTGCAGCCTAATTGGAGACAAATGTAATATTGTACCTGTTGGCTGGGTTTATGACAGATGTGAAAAACTTAGGATAGATTTTGTGAGCCTCCGCTCCCAGCATGGAAACTTACTTGGTGTTAGTACAGATCTGTGAATCTGGCATGGATGTAATACACCCAACTCAATACTCTCCTAAACTTCTGGCCATTAATTTTAATTACTGGAAAATCAGAAGATCTCTGAATCAATTATTCAATCAGTGCTAGTGGGAAGTGAGGCTCCATAATGGAAATCTTATCTCATAAAATTTAACCTTGTGGCTTTAAGCAATTGAAAAAAATAAGATCATAAAGAATGGATGAAATCAAGATTTATTGATTCAACCACTGAACTATGGGAGAAATGGAGGTTGTGTTTACTGAGGAACTATGGTCTGAAACCGTTCAATGATCGTAGGGTGGAGTCATCAGCACAAAAGTGAAGTGTTGGATGATGAATGGAGGAGACTATTAATTCTTTGCATACATTTGTTTGAAAAGTGAGTTCTCATGTAGTAGCACAGTGTGTTGGCCCATCAACGTATGGCATTGTGTCAGTTGGAAAAGGAATACCGAGGTTTGATTTTTTAAAAATTCGTTCACAGGTTGTGGGCTTCACTGGCTGGGCCAGCATTTATTGCCCATCTCTAGTTGCCCTTGAGAAGGTGGTGGTGAGCTGCCTTCTTGAACCGCTGCAGTCCATGAGGTGTAGGTACACCCACAGTGTTGTTAGGAAGAGAGTTCCAGGATTTTGATCCAGCGACAGTGAAGGAACGGCGATATATTTCCAAGTCAGGGTGATGAGTGATTTGGAGGGTAACCTCCAGGTGGTGGTGTTCCCATCTATCTGCTGCCCTTGTCCTTCTAGGTGGTAGTGGTTGTGGGTTTGGGAGGTGCTGTCTAAGGAGCCTTGGTGAATTCCTGCAGTTCACCTTGTAGATGGTACACACTGATGCTACTGTGCATTGGTGGTGGAGGGAGTAAATGTTTGTGGATGTGGTCCAATCAAGCTGACTGCTTTGTCCTGAACAGTGTCAAGCTTCTTCAGTGTTGTTGGAGCTGCACTCATCCATGCAAGTGGGGAGTATTCCATCACATTCTTAACTTATGCCTTGTAGATGGTAGACAGTCTTTGGGGAGTCCCACACATTGTTTAATTATGGACTGAAGAGCTATTATGCAGGTTACATATGTCTCCCAGGCGGCTATTGTAGAGCAGCATCAGTGGAGACCTCTCAGATTAAGCAGTGCTCATCCAATTTTGAGTAAGGAACTTCAGCGTGGAGTAAGGTGTGGAAAACTAAAGGTTGATTTTAATGTGTGACAGTGATGATGAGCTGAACTAACATGCTTGTTACATGTTTACTGAAGTATCCGTAGCATTTACAACATTTACTGAGATTGATTCAAGCTTCCCTCACACTCATGGTTCTAAAGGAATTCCTCCCAATTTGAATGCAGATAACATCAGAGTAATAATGTTTAAGCAAAAATGCTCCCGATGTTTATGGCCAGAATCCTTACCTTGATGGGCGGGCAGGCCCCACCGGCTTGGCAGTGGGCGGGCAGCCGAACTCTGCCGCCGAAATGGGGCCCACTGCCATTTTGCGCTTCCTGTGCGGGGAGTGGAGAGATTCCCCATCTGTCAAAGTGCGCTCTTTCGTGCATGCGCGCAAAAGAGCGCACTGCTCCCTGAGACTAAGTGCTGTCTCAGGGAGATCACTGACAGTGTAAAAAACATTAAAAATAGAAAAATATAAAAATTATTAACATGTCCCCCTCATGTGACAATGTCACATGAGATGGGACATGTTAATAAAAAGGACATAAACTTTATTAAACTTTTTAAAAACGGACCATGAAACCTCATCCCACCAGTGGATGAGGTTTCATGTATTATCAGGAGCCCACTGGGGCTCCTGGCCTGCCTGCAAACCTTAAGGTTGGATGGGCAGGGTCTTTAATGACCTTAGTTAGCCTGTCAATGGCCTTAATTGGCCATTGACAGGTCGGCGGGTGGACAGCTAATTTCGCTGTTGGCCCGCCTTCCTCAATATTTAAATGGACCGGGATGACGTCGGGGGTTCCTCCTGAAGTCATCCGGCGTTATTTTCCCGTCGGTGAGTGGGCCCCGCCCCCAAATCGCTGACAGGAAAATTCTGGCCTACAAGTATTTTCATTCTTTTTAAATATGAGTATTAATTGTGATGCTTTTATTAGTAAAGGTTCTAGCACTCTCATGCCCTATTAGATTTATTTGCTATGCTAGGGGATGCTGGAGACATGTTGCTCCTAAGTGACTTTTTATTCACTTATTTCATGCATTTTCCAATTTTTGGAATAGATATAATCGTGAATCACCTTCCAGAACTCCTTCTCCCTTTTCTACCATTTCAATCTCCCTGAGAGCCATGCTTTGGAAATTCTGCCCATCTGCTACCCTTCCTATATTCTGATTTGCCAATCTTAAACATTCAAACCTTACAAGTGCAGATAATTAGGAATGGGCAATAATGCCAGTGATGCCCACATCCTCTGAATGAATAAAAAACATCGCTGACTACATATTTAACATGAGGGCTAATACAAAAGATTTCTGTAGCATTTTCACTGATGCCATTGCAAGTTCCTGGTGTGAACAGCATGGAAGATCCTATTGAGGTAGATGGGTGGGCATGTGAGTAACAATCCTCATTATTACATTTTTTTCTAAATCTAAGGATAGCTTGTTTTCAAACATGGCCATGATTATGGAAGGATGAGATATTAGATTGGCATAACCAAATCCATCCATATTGGCTTTTCCCTTCATTAAAATTCAGAAAATAACTATAAGTATGCATTTTCAACAGAAGTATCTCTTTGAGGGTTTCCCTGACTGTGGATTCAGCAAATATTCTTCTGATCCACACACAGCAGGCTTGTTTGAGGTTCAGTCTCTTATCTGAGAACAGAGAAGCCTATAGTGTTAAACTTTCAGATTTAACCAATAAAGCACCACCAAGTAAAGGACTTGTGATGATTTTTATTCCTAAAACCAGAAAGCCTGAGTATCACTTGAAGCTGCTAGTAAGGATGTTATAGGTGCTTAAGGCATTTTTATATTGCTGTGCTGGTTTTGGAGGACTAGCGCTAATTTGCTCTCTTGGCACTGATCTACCCAGATTACATTTACAGTAGACAGAAGTGGAATCACCAATTCTAGCAACACTCAATAAGAACCATGAAAAGTAGGTCATTTCATTCATTGCAGCAAGGCATATCAGGCAATTTTTATTTCTAAGTGCAAGAAATAGAGAGAAAACCACACATGTGTTGTTGACGGCTGTTTTTACAAGTGAAAGCCCATTCACAGCATTGATGGTCAGTACATCATTGAACCTTGTCTCTCCTGACACCATTTTGTGCAAGTGTTTAATTATTCCCAGTACACATGCCACACAATATTGTAGAAACAAATACTTTTCAATTTTACTCTGGTGTTTTTTTAAGTCCAAGAAAGATTGGCAAGAAAACAATAGTATAAATACCTGGCTGAATTCAAACAAAAATTACTGTGCAGGAATTCTTATGTATTGCAAGCACTCAAAATGTGTCTGTTGATTGAATGATTTGTAAAGTTCCTACCATTCACAATTACCAGTACGTTCATCACTTCTCAATTGTTTTAGTAGTTAAAGCAGAAATGAAAAGCTGAATATTAGAGCCAAGTGGTGAGATTTTGGAACTTGCTACAATGGGGAGCGGTTGAAGCAAATAGTATGGATGTGAATAAAGGGAAGCTGGACAAGCATATGAGGAAGAAAGGAATAGAGGATTATAACAGTAGATTTAGATGATGAAAGATGGGAGGTGGATCGAGTGGAGCATAAACATCGGCACGGACTGGTTGGGCCAATTGGCCTGTTTCTATGTGGTATATCCTGTGAAATCCTCTGTAATATTGGCCTGAGGGAATGCAGCATAGCTTTACCAGAATAATACCTAGAGCAGAATGTTATGCCCCTCTACACAGCAGAGGTGAGTTCAGAGGTGGGGGGACCGTTTGATTGGGCAGATGGTGGAGACCCGCCATTTTCCAGACTCCTACTGATCAATCTGCAGGTGGGAAAGGAGGAGGGTGGTCTTCCCACCTGGAGGTCAATTGAGACTTTTGCTTAACTTATGGGTTAACTTAAACCTAACTAACTTAACTTACTTCACATAAAGGGTTTCATCCCGTTGCCATGCAGAACAACTGTTCATAAAAACTTGTCGGGTATGCCTGTGTCCTAATACAGGGGTGTGGGGGGAGGGGGGGTGTGGTAGTGGGGTGGGAGAGAAGTGGGTGATCCCTCATACTCAGGCATGCTGTACCTTACCAAGGGACCTGGCATTGAGAAGGGCCAGGGGCTGCTGGAAGCCAGGACTCTAAAGGATTAAATTATGAAGAGAGATTACACAAATTAGGATTGTATTCCCTGTTTAGTCTTGAAAATTAGGAGTGACTGGATTGAAGTTTCAGATATTAAGGAGGATTGACAGAGTAGATGGGAAGAAACTATTTCTGCTAATTGGGAGTCTGGGACAAGGAGGCATAGCCTAAGAATTAGAGACAGGCCTTTTGGGAGTAAAGTTAGCAAACACTGGGGAGAATTTTTCTCCTGTTAGGGGGGTTGTGCGGGGGGTGGGCGCGGACCCAATTGGCACCCCCGATTGGGTCCGCGCCGCCATTTTACGTGGATGGGCCAATTAAGGCCCGCCGAGTGTGACGTCCGAACGGAAGCACTGAGCATTCCCTGTGCGGGTGGGGGAGGGTTCCCTGAGTTGGGGCCCACGCCCTTTCGCACATGCACGCAAAAGAGCGCAGAATTCTCCCTGAAGCACCCCCGCTCGCCGAGCCGAAAATTCTGGTCACTTGTATGCACAGAGGGTGGCAAAAATTTGGAACTCTTTATCACAAATGGAAATCGATATTAGTTCAATTGTTAATTTAAATCTGAGATTGATAGATTTTTGTTAACCAAAGGCATAAGGGATATAGGGAAAAGGCAGGTATACGAAGTTAGGTCACAGATCAGCCATGGTGCAGAATTTTCCCCCCATCAGGGGGGAAGTTGAAGAGCGGGCGCGCGGAGGCACGCCTCCGATCGGCGCCCCCGATTGGGGATGCGCCGCCATTTTACATGGGCGGGCCAATTAAGGCCCGCCCAGTGTGATGTCCGAACGGAAGCGCTATGCGCTCCTCGTGTGTGCGGGGGGGAGATTCCCTAAACCCGAGAGTGTGCTCTTTCGTGCATGCGCACAAAAGAGTGCACTCATCTCCCTGAGGCAAAGTGCTGTCTCAGGAAGATTGGTTGTACATTTAAAAATATTAATAATAGAAAAAAAATATTCCCTGACATGTCCCCTCATGTGACACTGTCACATGCGTTGGGACAGGTCCATAACTTTTAAAAACATTTTAATTAATTTTTAAAAAACTGACATGAAACCTCATCCCGCCCATCGATGAGGTTTCATGCTTTTTCTAATGCCCGCCAGGGCTTCTGGCCTGCCCGCCAACCTTAAGGTTGGACAGGCAGGTCCATTAATTACTTAAATGACTCTGTCAATGGCCTCAATTGGCCATTGACAGGTCGGCGGGCGCACAGCTGATTTTGCTGAGCCCCCGCCTACCTGAAAATTTAAATGGGGCACGGTGACATCAGGAGTTCCGCCCGACATCACCACATGTCATTTTACGCGTCGGCGAGCGGTCCCGACCCCTGCTCGCCGACGGGAAAATCCTGGCCATGATCTCACTGAATGGCTGCTAAACAGAATGAAGGTGCTAAATGTCTTGCTCCTATTCCTGCGTGTGTTCAGGGCAGAGTAGAGTTTTTGTTAATGGTCTTGGAGCTCTGCAGAACATCCATTTTATCTGTTAATCTGTAAACAGTGAACCTCCTGGATCTCCATAAGTTAACAATATGCCTTTCAATACTGTTTTCAGACTGATTAATCTAATCACAGGATACTTTTAAAGCAATCCGCATTGATTACTTTCAAGATTTTATCAAATAATATTAAAAAATAGATGTGCCTGTAATTACTCCAGCACATTTTCCAATTAGCAACTTGAACAAAACTAACAGCTCCAAATTCATTTTTGAGCATTAAATTCAGCCAAGGGTGTCAGAAAGCCCAGCTCTTTTGCAATCATTCAACAATGTGAAAGATTCCCTACATATAGATACATGTACCTGAATGGTAGGCTTCCTTTATTTCTTTTAATTGTTGATTGCTCCTTGTAGCAAGAATTTCAATTAGCGTATTTTCATCTGTACCAGGTCCCTAAAGAAATCAAAGGAAATTTCAGAACAAAGTGATATTAAAGTAAGATTTGTTTTCATTTCTTGCTGCTCTCTCCCCATTGTCCCCACTCTCTAGATGAGAAAGTTCACAAGGCTCTGCAAAAATTTCCACTGCTGTGTAATCCTGTCTGGAAGACTGACCAGAGCAGGCACAAATAAAGGCAGTAATACCAGACTACTGTTATGTACTCTTCTCCTCTGGAGCAGCATTTCATTTTTATTTTGATTTTTTATGACCAATGAAATTCAGGTATTCTAAATAACCAAACTAAAATTCAACAACATTGGAGCAGGGAAGAGTGAGATGATTCAGTGAGTTATGCTGCCAGACCTGCTGAGTTTTTCCAGGTATTTTTTAAAAATATTTTTGTTTTGGATTTCCAGCATCTGCAGATTTTTGGTTTTATCTCAGTGAGTTAACACGATGTGCTTTCATTTCTGAAACAAGACCTCAAATATCTGATGTATTTAATGTGTTGAGATGAAATTTAACAATGCTATGTGTGATGCGAAATGTATATTTTTATATCTGTGTGATTATGTTTTCTGTGTAGAAATGTGTGGGTGTGTGTTTGTCCAGGGTTAATTAAACAGGGGGAAGGTTACTAGAGACAAGTTGTCTTTGAGGCCTAAGAGATGAAAGGTCAAAGGAGTTAGGTTTGTGCATTTGTAATGAGAGGTTATGGTGGGTTTGAGTTACAAGTAAATAGGTTGGATCTGAAATTTGCATTTTGAGATCAGTTGGGGAATCGATTTTTCAGCTGTTGAATTTCAACAAGGAGTTCAGAGGTGACAAGGCATCTTACAGGGGTTCCATGAGTAAACAGAAGAAGATATCTTAAATTTTATTGACTTGAAAGTAGAGGCAAAGTAGAAAACGTGAAAGATTTATATATTTGGAGAAGTTGAGTTTCAAAAAGATGTTTGAGGACCGTGAAACCTGAGATGAAAGGGGAAAAAGATGTTTAACTATAGGGAGTTGCTGTGGGGGAACCCACTGAAGGCCAGTTTCTTTGTGTGTGAGCTGCTGAGAAGCTGTGAACATTTTGAATGGGAAGCAACCACCCAATGTTAAGCCAGGGCAATCTTTGTTTCAGAAAACAGTTTGTTTCTGAATTTCCTTTTGGAATTCCACAATAGAGTGGAAGTGTCTGAGAAGTCGTGAAGAATACCTTTATTAAAATGACAACAATTCCGCGACTTGGGTAATCCTTACTGGATTTTTATGGTTAAAAATCTATAAGGGGTCGTTGCCAGAAAGGTAGTTTGTGTATTTTTGACCAAGCATGTTTTTTGGGGGGGTTTTCTGTTTTAACTGTGTAACTTCTATCTTGTGTGCTTAGGTTTCTTTTCTTTTTTTAATAAATCTTTTAATTTTAAAAATTCTAAAGGTGTTATTGGAGTTCTGTACTTTTGAGGTCAGTAGCTCTTTCTCCTCATTTTCAAAATATAAAAAAAATATTGACAATCAGTGAGACAGACTTCACTCTGGTGTCTGGCTTCCTCAGCAATAACATCAGCTGTGGTCGTTACATGTGTAATTAAATCAAAAATGTCAGAAATCAGAACTTCATTATGTTACCAAACTTTTAAAATATGTGGCAAGAACATTTCAGCTGGAGCCCAAGCTAGCAAATGTGGAAAGGGTGAACGTGGGTATGGCTTTAGCAGAGATAGTATAAAGAAAGACATGGAGGAAAATTTACTGGTTCTTGTTTCTATGCATATTGAATTATCTGAATGTAGTGAATAAGAGAAAAATAATATGAGCAGAATTGCATGTCCCAGTTTTGTGTCCATTTAACAGAAAAGAAAGACAGGCATGCTCCCTTTTTGATTTTTTTGAAAATTGATTCTTAGGATCAGGTAACAGTGGCAAGGCTGTTATCTATTGCCTAATCCTAATAGCCTTGAAGGAATTAGTGGTCAACCAAATAATGTGTTACTGGAGTAACATGTCAGCTTGTTTCTCTGAAGGACATTACTAAGCCAGCTCTTAATGCCAATCTAGTAGCTTTTATGGCCATTTGGATCCATTGGTTGTGGGATTGCTTAGCCCTGTCTATCTGTAGCTTGCTGCTCAGCATGCATGTAGTCAGGTACTGTATTATAGCCTCATCAGGTTGGCACCTCACTTTTAGGTGTGCCTGGTGCTGCTCCTGGCATGCCCTTCTACACCTTTAATTAAACCAGGATTGGTCTACTAGCTTCATGGTAATCGTAGAGTGAGGGATATGCTGGGCTATGAGGTTACAGATTGTGGTTGAATACAATTCTGCTGCTGCTGATGGCCCACAGTATTTCATGGCTGCCCAGTTTTGAGCTATATCTGTTCTGAATCTAACTCATTTAGCAGGGTGGTAATGCTCATAACCCCACGGAGAGTTTCCTCAGCGTGAATATGGGAATTAGTTGCCACAATAACTGTATGATGGTCATTTCTCCAATACTGTCATGGACAGATGCATCTGCAACAGCTAGGTTAGTGAGGATAAGTCAAAGTAGGCTTTCCCTCTTGTTGGTTCTCTCACCTCCTGCTGTAGGCCCTGTCTGGCAGATATGTCCTTCAGCTCAGCAATAGTGGTGCTATTGAGCCACTCTTGGTGATGTACATAATATCCCCTGGCCAGAGTACATCCTGTGCCCTTGCTACTCTCAGTGCTTCTTCCAAGTGGTATTCAACATGGAGGAGTACTAATTCATCAGTTGAGGGTATGTGATAATCAGCATGTGGTTTTCTTGCCCATATTTGACCTGATGCTATGAGACTTCAGGGGGTCCGGCCTCAATGTTGAAGGCTCCCGGGGCTACTGCCTTCCCACTATGTACCATTGTTTCGCCAACTCTTATGCTTCTGTCCTGCCAGTAGGACAGGACATGCATAGAGATTGTTGATTGGCAAGTCTTGGATATTGGCTACAAGAAATGATTGGGTGGGTATTACTATGTCAGGCTGTTGATTGTCTCGTCTGTAGGAGAGCTCTCCCAATTTTGGCACAGGCTCCCAGATATTAATGAGGAGGTCTTTGTAAGTTCGACTGGGTAGGGTGTGCCTGCGTCATGTTTGGTGCCTGGGTCATTGCAGGATGGTTCATCTGGTTTTATTCCTCGTATTAGGTCTTCATAGCACAAAGCAGTTTGATACATCTGAATGGCTTAGGTGACTTCAGAGGCCAGTTAAGAGTCAACGGCATTGCTGAGTCTGGAGTCACATAAAAGTCAGATTCGGTAAGATTTCCTTCCTGAAAGGACATTAATAAACCAACTTACCTGGGTGAGATTTGAATTCACAACTTCCAGGTTGCCAGTCCAGTAGGCTACCATATATCATGAGCATGCAATATTCCCTGACAATGTTTGCTCTATGTGCTGTACTCAGGTGATCCAATATATTCAGGAATGGAAAATCTGCTACATTTTATTTGCTTTTAGACTCAGATATGTTGATACATTTAGACAACACCTGAATATCCTATCTAACTTTCTTATGAGCATACATACTTTCATACATATTCCACGCTTATTCTGTCTCTAGTTTGCTTTTCTTCCATCAAATACGCATTGCCTCTCTTCAAAAAAACTCTCTTCACTACAGAATTATCTGCAATTTGTTAACCGCAGTACGTCTGTTATTGTGCCATCAGTAAGATAATGATAAAGCCCTTCCTCCACCAGAACATTAACTCATTCGCTGCCAAGATCAATTTAAGAGCAATAATATACTGTAACAGGATACCTAACAGCATTTACTGTTAGATTTGCCCCTGCACCTTTCAGCTCAAGACTTTTTCCCTGTCAAATTGCTGAAAGTGTGACTCCTATCTGGCCGAGGGCAGTTCACATGCATTCTGTGATCAGGGTCATACCGTGGAGACGCACCTCAATGGTGCTTGTCATTGCTGTCAGAATGTCATGGGCAGGCATCACAAAGTTCCGCTATTCTCTGTGTGCTCTCAGCACTTTAAAGTGAGCCTGACCCCCCATCTCGTCAACATCTGTGACCAGTGACGCTGTGCTCCTGAAGGCGTTAGATGCTGAAGGCTGATAAAGGATGAGGTGCATTTAAAGTTTCACAGCTGCATCTCCATGATATGACCCTGATCATAGTGCGCAAATGAATGCCCTCGGCCAGACAGGAGTCAGACATTCTCAGAGGCCATGTGAAGATTTATGGAGTGTCCTCACTGCATGTCATCATCACCCTCCTGCAATCGAGCGACTATTAGGGCCTCCTCTGCGTCTCCGTAACAGGAGTCTTATCACAATGTGCACTTCCATCAGCCAGACTGCGGTCAAACGTTCATAGATGCAATGTGAGGATCTAAGGTGTCTTCTCACTGCATGTCGTCATCATCCTCCACAAATCTAGCAGCTATGATGGCCTCCTGAGCGTGCCTGCCTCATCTGGCCAGTGCGATGGTGTCATCGCTGTCATTATCGCCTTGGAGGACGTCCTCACCCTCATCCCCGTCAACGTCCTCCTCATCAGAGGAGACATCCAGCTCCTCCATCTCCTCCTCAGCCAGCTCCTCTCCCAATTGCAGCGCCAGGTTGTAAATGGCGCAGCAGGCGATGATGATGTGTGATGCCCTCTGTGGACTATATTGCAGGGCTCCACCAGACCAATCCAGGCACCGGAACCTCATTTTCAGTATCCCGCTGGCCTGCTCTGCCAAGTTGTGGGTTGCAGCATGAGCCTCATTATACCTTCGCTCTGCTGCACTGAGGCCACCGCACAGGTGTCATCAGCCATGTCCTCTGCCCTCATCTCCAATTAGCCCTCATCCCCGAGGAGCCATCCCTGAAGCTTCTGTAGAGACTGGAAGGCATTAAGGATCTGTGACTGACTGAGAATGTAGGAGTCATGGACACCCCCCGGGAACCATACGCAGGCTTGCAGGATACGTTTGTGTTGGTCACACATCAGCGAATGAATTCCTTGCGGTTGACATACTTGACCGCTTGTTGCGAAGGAGATCTGAGCACCATGTGATGGCACCCTGCACCCTGAACCTGCGATCTGAGCAAACCCCATCACTCTTGCATCCTGCCTTTCCTGGTCGCAGGTGAAATGCACAAAGTTGTGTGCCTTTGCGAAGGTGGCACCCGTGACCTCATGGATGCATTTGTGGGTGGAGACTTGCAATACCCCACAGAGGTCACCAGTGGAGCCCTGAAAGGACTTGTGTAAAAACTGAGTGCTCCGGTCATTTTCACAACCAGCCCACGGGAAAAATTTTCCCCCCGTCAGGGAGGTTGTGCGCAGGCGGGTGCAAACCCGATCGGCACACCAGATCGGGGATGCGCCGCCATTTTAAGTGGGCGGGCCAATTAAGGCCCACCCATTGTGACACATGCCCGGAAGTGCTGTGCGTGTTCGCTGTGCGCGCGGGGTGGGAGGGGAATTCCCTGAGTGGTTCACCTGCGCTCTTTCGCGCATGTGCGAAAGAGCGCAGAGATCTCCCTGAGGTACCTCCGTGCCTCTGGGAGATCCATTTGACATTTGTAAGTTTAAATAAAGGAAGGAAAAAAGTTTTGAAACATGTCCCCTCATGTGACACTGTCACAGGAGCTGGGACATGTTAAAGAACTAATGTAAGATTTTTATTACATTTTAAAACACTTCATGAAACCTCATCCCGCCTGTGGATGAGGTTTCATGAAAAACACGAAGGCCGCCTGGGCTCTTCGCCTGCCCACCAACCTTAAGGTTGGACGGGCAGCTCATTTAATTGAGTTAATGACAATTTAAATGGCCTTAATGGGCCTTTGACAGTTTGGCGGGTGTGCAGCCGACTTGGCTGCACTCCCACCGAACTGACAATCTAAATGACGCCTGGTGACGTCGGGACGCACGCCCGACATCACTGTGCATCATTTTACGTGTCGGCGAGTGGGCCCCACCCCGCCGACCGGAGAATTCTGCCCCATGTCCCTATGGCGCCAAATCCTGCAGTAGCTGGCAGATGTGACCGACCACTTCCCTAGACACGTGCAGTCTTCGGCAGCACTAGTTCTCGGTCATTTGCAGGAATGAAAGGCAGCCTCGATGGGCCCTGGGTCTAGTTAGGCGCCAAACAGTAACGGCTTGCTGTGGCTCTTCAGCGGCTTATCTGGGAGCCCTGAACACCCCTTCTTCCTGAGGGTACTGCTCCTCCCTCTGCCCAGCCAGGCGCCACTGTCACACTCTCCTCCTTTGTCGCCACTCTCTCTAAGCTATGAAGCATACAGCTAGGTCACCAGGCTCCATGATCCTGATGTACTCCACCTGCAAAATTAAAGAGAGAGACATGTGGGTTAGCTTGGGTGTTCCAAGAACCTCTCTTGGTTAAGTCTGAAGGCCCCTTAACGCATCCCGGAGAGTGCTGGCCACCACTTGGATGGCCAGAGTTTGGTACACTGCATGGGTTTCCGAGACCCCACCCACCTCCGCTTCATTCCACGCGACCAATTGGCAGCAGCTTTGCCCACTGGACTTCATGCTGTGCTCTCAGCTCAGGCGCAAGTATTCTACTAACCCACATTGCAAGGCTGCACTGTTAGCTTGAACCATAGGGGTGCCTGGCCCAAATTTGAATGGTGACATTGCAAGGATCTGTGAGTACCTCCGCCAATGACTGCTCCATGGCCAGCTTTAGCAAGCAGATTGTACAACATGCCCAGTTGTCCAACTGTTCTGCAGTCCACTAAAACGCTAATTAGTTTGCAGTTTGTACCGAGGCATGAAAAATTCAGGAGCATTTGGTAGCAATTTCATGCCTTTGCGTTGCTTGAGTGAGCAGATAAGACAAAGGCCCGACTCCAAGCATATCAATGTGGCTGCATCTGAACTGCCTCAGCTGCAGAGGAATGGACATTTTATATAAGGTTTCTCTAATGCATGGCTGCTTCCCTCCCCTCGGCCCTGCAGGTGCTTGTGCACTACCATCAACTTTGTGTAGTCCTTGATCCCCCCAACCACAGTGCAGCCCTTCATCCCTGAAGCTGACTCAACAACAGTGCAACCCTTGCCCCCCCCAACTTACCTCAACCACAGGGCAGCCCTAGCCCCGGCACCACACTGTCAGCCAGCCAGGAAAAAGTGACTTGCCTGTGCCCTCTCCTGAATGCGTGGCGCCTCAACCTTGAAGCCCAACAGAGGACCCCATAAAAGTGTTGCTCAACGTTACTGTGCACTCACCTCCGAGTTCCCTTCGAAGTGCAGCCCGCCAAGTGCACGTCTTACATATGCTGTTGTGAAACACGTTGGGGTGCAATCACACCCATGTGCTCAGATGATCCAACGTCGGGGAATGATTCCAGCGCGCTGGGCTGATGCAGATGTATTACGTTGAGGTTCCTGATGTCCGATTGTGGGAAACACGGCCCGCCATTGACAGACAAAGCGGACGGTTGCAAACAGGTTTCACAACGTTGTGAAACCGATTTTTGGCCTTCTCGCCACATTGTCTGCTCATGCTGTCATGCAAGATTTAACTCTCTGTGCCAAGTTTAATGGACAAATAGAGCAAGTGCCTGAATAAAGAGACCAGGATGAGATGACATTTTTGAGAAGTTAATGATGGAGCTGTGCAACTTGGCCAACAAAAGTTTTTGGATATTTGTATTTAGTCATGCATCTGCTCATCGTCTAAATTTGCTGCACCATAAACAATGCTGAAAACCATTAGCCTAGCCATTACTTTAAACAGAAAATTCTGATCCATTATTTATTTCATGGTTTTCAGCACAATACTGATTCTTATCTTGATCTGTATGTTCACAGCTCTCTAACCTCGGAGTATTGTGGCATTTAATTGGTTAAGTGATGGAGTCAGAATCTAAGTATCTTGGATTGGAACTCTGACAGGATTTACTTAACATTTTATTCTTTCAATTTGGATGAAACAGACCTTGAACTAGGAGAAAGCATGAGATTACACAGTGTTTGCTCTACACTCCTAATAACTGCCCATGTTCACTCCTGACTGTTCATAGAAACAGGATTAGGGTATTCAGCCTCTTAAACCTGTTCTAAAATTCAATTAAATGATGGCTGATCAACTCCATCTACCTGCCTTCAATAATTTCCCTTCATATGTTTACCTAATAAAACATCATCAAGGCAAATTACTGCAGATGCTAAAAATCAAAATATAGACAGAAAATGGTGGAAATACTCAGCAGGTCAGGCAAAGTCCGTGGACAGAGAAACTGAGCTAACATTACAGGCTGATGACCTTTTGTAAGGACTGGAAAATGTTACAGATGTGGCAGGCATTACACAGCTCCAGAGGCAAGGAAGGGAAGAAGAGAAAAGAACGAAAGGGAAGGTCTGTGATAGGGTGGAAGGCAAGAGCAAAGACAAAGCTGGAGGCACTTGCCAAGGAAGGAGATGTGCCTGTGAAGGCAGGCTTTAGTGGATAACTGATCAAACATGAGCAGTTATACTGAAAACAATTAAGTTAAACAAGCAAACAGGACGAAATTCTGTCGGAGAGAAGAGGAGGACATCTTCAAAGTGTCTCCACGGATGCTGCCTGGCCCATTTATAATGCTTGCCTCATTTTCCCATTTATGTTTCAGATTTCCATCATCAGCAATGTAATAATGTTGAATTCACTGTTACTTTTCTTCTAGCAATGCCCATATTGGAATATTGTGTACAATTGTGGGCACCATACTTTAGGAAGGATGTCAAGGCACTGGAGAAGACGTTTACTCCACAGGGATGAGGAACTTCAATTGTATGGAGAGATTGAAAAAGATGGGATTGTTCTCCTTAGAGCAGAGAAGGATAAAGGGAATCCGATTGAAGGCATTCAAAATTATGAGGGGTGTTGATATAGCAAGTAAGAAGAAACTTGTGCCCCTAACCAAAGGTCATAGGTTTAATTTAACTGGTGAAAGAACCAGAGGGGAAGTAACAAAAAATTTTTACACAGAGGGTTGGTAAGATCTGGAATACACTACCTGAAAGAGTGGTGGAATCAGATTGGGCATGTACTTGAAGAGGACTCATTTGCTGTGTTATGGGGAAAAGGCTGGTGGTTGGGGCTAAACTGGACAATTCTTTCAAAGAGCTGTTGGAGGCATGAAGGGCCAAACAGCCTCCTGCTGTGCTGTAAGAATCTGTGGGTGTAAAATTCTCTTGTGTACCACCAAGGCCTGGTGCCATTTACCAAGGGCATGCAGCACTGCCAGCAGCTTCTGGTGCAGTCCATACGTCGAGGTCTGCTCAAATTGACACCCATTCGCACATTCCCAGCATGCATGGACACCTGAGAAGCAGTGCTATCCTGATGCCACACAACCTGACTGGCTGACACGATGCCAGGATCACAAACTTGGGCATTGCTAGTACTGGCAATGTATTCATCCAGCACTTTGCAAAGACCTGGTGGGAGGCTGCAATATGGGCCCTGCACTAGCTTTGCCTATAGGGCCAGGCACTCAAAATGCAGATCAAGTGATTTTTGACAACTTTTTCTATTGTGATTGACTGGAAGTATTCTGGAGTGTTTCGGGGCATCTTTTGTGTTGAGTTCCTGAATTTGCTGGAAGGTGTTGCTACAGAAATGTAAATTTAACGTCTGCAGTAAGTCACACAGAGTTACATCAAAAACATAAACAAGCACATAAAAGTCAAGTCATTCACCAGGCCTTGTCGGAGAAGCACGGTTGTGCATGCGCGTGTACACACACACACACACACACACCTGTGCCTTAAAAGAACTTTAAGAAAGCCTACTGAATACTGATAATTTTACAAGCATGCCCTACTGGCAGGCAGTCTCACTGGCTACTGCAATTTATAACGGCAGTGCAAATGCAGGCAATGCAAATTGGAATTCCCCAAACATGAGGTAAGAGACCAGTAGCAGCATCTCCACTACTGGTGAATGAGGCTCCCAATGGCAGTTGGACTATGACTCCTAGCATTCACACAGCTCAAGTCAATTCAATGCCTCTTTGCCTTGTTGCAAGAGTGCAGAATAATATTAAAACTCTTCATACATGGAGAACTTAACTGCATAATTTTTTAAAAAATTATATTTCCAAGAGTTTATGTTCATGTGCATATTTTATGCAGCCTGTAAACATCTTGATTGCCTTGTTTGCAACTCAACACTAATACATGAAATTTTACTTTTTGGTGACTAGCTGTTTTCACAGTATTGTGTAAACAAGATCCCTCCATCTATATACAGATATACAATCAGTAACCTTGCAAAACAAATGTCAGAGAAGGTTAATTGAAAAACAAATGACAGATATTTCATTTTATATTTTTCTGGGATTTTCCCCGGACGTTCATCTGATAGTTGCCTGAAGTACAGCAGAAGCTTGACCGAAATCCTGTTTATGCACATAAATGGAATTTCCACAGATTGTCTAAAGTTATGGTGGTTAGTGTGAACTTCTTTGTGGGTTCTCCCTATGTCAGTGCAGAGCAATTTTACTTTTACATAGGTGGGGAAATCTTAACTTGCCTAGCCATGTGGTTGGCTGTACGTACAACTGGTTAATAGAGCAAAAATATCAATTTGTCAGGAAGCCGGTAGGGACCCACTGAATATCTTATCTAACAGGAGCATATTTAGTAGCGCCTGGGAAACCTCCTTGGGACACGAAAGTCTGACATTTAAATATGATAAAAGGCAATTGACTAGAATTTTAACCCTCGATTCTGCCTTTGACTTTCAGTGCATGGGTTTCTTTGGGTATCTGAAACTTGCTGGGTAAAACAAGGCAAGAGGACAGTGGACATTGATGAAATTCAGCAACTGAGAGGCTAGAAAGCCTTTAAATATGGCAGCTGCTTCTTTGTCTAAGTGAAAGTTTGCTCATAAGATTTGTTCTGACCGTGTGCTTTCACTACTTTGGAGATGATTTTCAATATTTCGAAGGTCAATTCTGCTGCCTTGGAATTAGGTCCTTTGATCTGCACTTCCCAGTTGGGGACCTGTAAAGTTTCCTGGCTGGCCTTCCCGCCACCCTCCTTCAAGGGCCTCATTTCCATTTCAGGTGCTGCGCCCCCTCCCCACTTCCCTGAAACAAGGTCTGGTACCTACCCCCTCCTCCCCCACCCCACCCCAGCCTCTCCATCGAGAAATCAATCCCCTTCTCTCCCACCACCACCCTCAGGCCTCGCCTCACTGCCCTCCCGCCCACCCCCCCCCGCCACCCCAAACACTCACCTGATCCTGGATTCTAGGACTTTGAATCTGGGGACTGCTTGTCGCCCCAATCCTGGTCACTGTTGCCACTGGTGTTGCTGGGACGACAGAGCTGCCGGCCAATCAGATTAATTGGCAGCTCTCTGAGGTGGGCCTTCCACCCGAGTGAGGGGTAGAAGTCCCATCTCCAGACAATTAACCCTCCATGGACTGTTAAATGATTGTGAGGCTGTCGTGATCGGTGGGTATCCGTTCCTTTGCTAACTAGTTAGACCTCATCTGGAGCGCTGCGTCCAGTTCTGGGCACCATACTTGAGGTAGGATGTGAAGACATTGGAGAGAGTACAGAGGAGATTTACAAGAATGATTCCAGGAATAAAGAACTATAGCTATGAGGATCAATTGGAGAGGTTGGGACTGTTTTCCTTGGAGAAAAGAAGGCTGAAAGAACACTTGATTGAGATATAGAAGATCCTGAGGGGTATGGACAGGGTAAATAGTGAGAAACTGTTCCCACTCAAGGGCACTTCAAGAATTAGAGGACACAGATTCAAAATAATTGGCAAAATGAGTAAAAGTGATGCAAGGAAACATTTTTTACTCAGAGGGTGGTTGGAGCCCGAAACAACTTCCTGAAAGAGTGGTGGAGGCATCAAGATATTCAAAAGGGAATTGGATTGCTATCTGAAAAGGGACAGGCCAGTATTTTTTCCTCATTGGGTGGGCTCAGCGGGAGCGGGAGTGGAATCTCTCTAAGGCATGGAGCTGCCTCAGGGAAATTGAAGCACTTTCTAAAAAAATCAATAAAGACAATAAAAATTTTATGAAACATGTCTCCTCATGTGACTGTGTCACATGAGATGGGACATGTTTTTAAAATCAAAATAAAGTTTTTATTTAATTTGTATTAGCTTTAGGAAACCTCATCCCGCTTGTGTAAAAATTGTAAAGGCTGCTTGGCCTTTTCGCCTGCCCGCCAACCGTAAGGTTGGACGGGCAGTGTAAATTTCAAGTTAATTTAGTTTGTTAATGGCCTTAATAGGTCTTTCAATTATCAGCAGGCGCGCCAGCGACTCTGGCGCGTGCCCACCAAATGAAATATTGCGCAAGTGCACCATGTCTTTGGGATGCAGGCCCGACGTCATTACGCGTCATATTACAGTCATGCGTGTCAGGCGCGCACCCACACGCTAAATGTAAAATTCTGGCCATAATGTGCAAGGATACGGAGATAAGGCAGGGGAGTGGGACTAGGTAGAATGCTCTTTCAGAGATCCAGTGAAGACATGATGGCTGAATGGCCTCCGCTATTTTAAAGATTCTCTGAACTCTTTGGGTGGCAAGGAAGGAAATCCACCCTCTGAAAAATTTTGCTGATCAGGTACACAGAAAGAGGATTAGCTTTCTGGATTTGACTGAACACCAGTGCATCAGGAGGCTCAGACTTTCCTCAGCAGACTTCTTCATACCCAAGGTCATACAGACAGAGCTAGTTATTAGCCATCTTTAAAAAGCCCTATCTTTACTGCTCACAGCCTACCAGGAGGCAGCCTCAGAACTTTGCCTGTCTCCTCTAATCAGCCTGCCAAGCCACACAAACCCTTATTGGAGGCCTCATAATCACACAAGTATCCTACTGAGATACTGGTTCATGACTTAATGTATTGTATGCTAAAATATAAAACATTTAGTAAAGGAGCAGTATGCTGCTGTGAGCTAAATGTTTGCTTATTTCACCTATAATCTGAACAAAACTGGTGCGGGATCAAACTGGAAGAACCATACAAACTAGACATTAGCAAATCTTCAAGAATTCATGCATTTTTAAGTCTACAGCATGAACTTCATAATTCAGTACAACCATGTTCTTATGATGCAAAGAATTTAGTGCAAAAAAAAATTCATTATTGTCGATAAGCTGACAATCCACTTCCCAAATGATATAAAAGAACAAACTCGAAAGTAACAGAAAAACAAGCTCACCCGCATTGCTCTTCCTAGCTCCTTTGCATCAAATACTGCTGGCGGCCACACCAGAGCAGTGATCACTTTTTTAAAGTCACCAGAAAGGTCACCTTTTAAATCTTCAATTAGCTTCTGAAACAGAAAAGCACATCAACCAATTCAAATTTAATAACAATGTCAAACAAAACTATTTAGTCATTTTGCACAAAATTGTTCAGCAATGACTTTTTCTGGTGCCCTACACAGTGATCTCTGAAGCATCCTGATGCTCCATCTGACATTTATATAGTACAGGTCACATCCTCAACATAGCCCAAAGCATTACACATACATACAATTTGTAGTGTAATCACTTGAAATGTAGGAAATTACAACAGCCAATTTGCACACAGCAAGGCCCCATTGACAGCAGTGAAATAGAAACTAGTTAAGCAACTCTGGGGTGTTGTTTGAGGAAAGAAGGTCAGATAGGACATCAGGAAGGCACCCCTATTCCTCAGGGATCTTTTGCATCTACTTGACCAGACAGACAAGGTTGCAGTTAAAATTTAGTCTGAAAGGCAAACTAATGGAAATGAAAATCAGGCAGTCCTTATATACACGTTGTCAGTCCACAATGCCGGTTTTATATGGAGATAACAATAAAAGTCTGTCTAGTTGCTCTGCCTGTAGAGTGGGTCTTGAAAATATAACCATCTATAGCAAAAGTGACGCCACTGACCACATTGGCATTTTGATGAGGTTAGCTTTTCTTTGCTCCTGATAGAGAAACCTCATGTTACCTGCTCTTCAATTATAACAGCCTCAATCTTAACCTCACACAAGTGTTTAATTAATGGGTATATTAATTAATCATATTATCTTACAATTGGCCTCTTCATAAACAAAATCCTCTGATAACTTATTTAAGAAAGTGTCCTGTTATAACATGATAAGAGTAGAAAATAGCTAATTTTAATTTCATCTCTATCACTCCCTGGTCTTTTCTAACAAATGTAAATATACTGTGGCTATCACTACTGGCATGCTCATGCTCTACCACACAGTTGATATAGGCTTGTGTCAGTCATGATGACTTTGTGCAATTGAATAGCAATAGGGGAAGTTATAAAGTGCCACTTTAGCATCTGCTGCTTTTGAGACTAATGGGAAAATTTTAAATTGCCCAATCTATTTATGAATTTTGTTAGCATTGATTGGTTCCACTTGTTAACAAGATTTATTTAACAACAATCTCAATAACATTCCTGCTTTTATATTGCTATTGTTGAATATCTCAAAGAAAATAAAGAGCAGAACATGCATTTGTCTTTCTGAGTCCTTTAGGAACTAGTAGCTACACACTGTTGATTCTGACAGGACTGTATTTCTTTTAAGTCCCCCATTATTTAGTGTATTTTGCCACTTTTACATTTTCAAGGATTCTCTAGAAGGAGATTTTGGGCAGAAAATTCGTTCCCAGACAATTGTGTTCTGTAATTAGGCAATGGGACATGTGGCACTAATTATTTTCATGCTTCCTTATAATACAAGTCCCCATCTTATAATTGGCAATTTCCCAGAGAACTGCTGTTAAGTGTATAAATCTTCCTCCATTTGCTAATGTGAATGATAACATTGTTGGCAACTAGAGGGAAATATATTCGTAAAGCAGGAAGTTGATGGAACTACATTTACATTGAAAAAAGTAGTATTTCCTTTAACAATATAATTAGATCTTAAGTGAATAAACAAGATCCATAAAGGATGGCATAGTTTACTCAATGTGGAGGTACGGTATTTGCAATTAACATGGAATTTGGGCCCATATCCATGATCCAGCATCACAGTGAGTTCCAATCTTAGCTATTCTGCTGTATTCAAGTCTTGAGTGGAAATCAGATAATTACCAATAATAATTATGAAGAAAAAGGCAACAAAATAGGACAATCATCTTAGGTCATTGCTGGGGACGCCCTAATGCTTATTAGTGCAGTGGAATTGATATAGGTGATGCATGGGATTATATAGTGTAAAAGTGAGGGGAGTGGGGGGAGAAAAAAACTCTTGAAGTTAAGTTCTGTCTATTTCGGAGACACAATAATTTGAGCAATGCGTATAGCAACAATTTTATCTGCATGCATTAAATTCAAGGCAAAAATCCATTCTATAGAGACCAAAATTATCTTTCTTGACAGAATATCTTAACAGCTTGAATTTTAGTACGCACACGTCCAACGGCCCCTTTATATTCTTTAGAGATCTGTTGACGTTGCCAGTTGCTTCTGTGTGTCAGAATTTCAATAATTGCTTGTTCGTTAGTTCCTAAAATTAGATTAAAAATGGATATCAGCTTCTCAGTAAGGGTACTTGTAACATTGTAAGTTTGGACAGGAGTTAAAGAACATATGATTTTAGGCACATATCCTTAAAGCATCTTTTTGTATATTGCAATAAAAATAAGTAACAAAGCAAAATACATCTTTATCAATGATACATTCTTCCCCTACCGGCACATCCTAGGGAAAAGCATAACTAATAATATTTTTGATAATTAAGGGTAAAGACTTATAATGCATCTCCTAAGTACTTGCTGAACCAGAGCTGTAAAATTAGTTCAGAATTCTGGCTGTATGTCCTGAAAAAACTGGGTATGTTCTGGAGACATGCACAATTGACATTGGAAGCTACTGAATTTACCATTGGTTCTGCAATTGTTGGAACCTTTCCTAAATTTACAATATTTCCAAACTGTTTTGGGATGACAGAAATCCTCAAATGAAGCATGTAACTGTCTACAGGTAAGGTATGTTATTTACCCAACTACTGTTACAATTCCAGAGAAACTCAACTTTCCTTCTCTAGCTTAATAGATTGCTCAGTCATTCATAGTCTTACTTGAAATAGACCAGCTCAGGTTCTAAATGATACTTCCCATTTAGAACCCCTCAACAATGGCAATCTTTCTGCCAGATTCTAAACATGATCTTTAAAATCTGACTAAAGAACTGGAAAAATTTGTAAGATTCTTACTGGTCTTTCCTGTCAATTATCCACAACTGATAAAAGAATGTAAATTGCAGAAAAGTAGACAGTAGTATCAATGGTGAAAGTCAAAACCTTTCAGATAGTTAGTTGAATCAGATGGCCAACCTCTTGGCTGATCCATCACAAATTAAAGTTGTCAGGCATGTTTACTAAAGTCTTGTCACCAAAATTAGGGTATAGCAATTATCAAAGGAAGTCCAAGACATGAATTTTTGTAAAGTGAGAAGGGCTCTGAGCCTTAGCAAAAATGGCGCTGGAGCCCGGAATCCGGGAACCCTGTCCGTGAACCAGCACCCACCATTTTTGCTGGGGTTGCTAGTGGGGGGGCAGGGGGGTGAGATGGGAGTGGTGGTGGGGGGGTGGTGGGGATGGGGGTGGACCGGGGCAGGAGGTATATCGCACATCAGAGGTTCATGGAGACAGCAGCATGTTTAAAAGTCCAGCTGCCTTCAAACAAAGCATTTTTTGTCATCAAAGTTTCTTAAACACAACTCGTGGGCTTTAGACATTTGAGGAAAAGGTCTAAGCCTAGCAGAGGCTTTGGAGAGATAAGGTACTCTTTTGGAGAGGTAAGGCACCCCTTTTGGAGAGGTCAGGTACCCTTTTGGGAGAGGTCGGGCACACTTTGAGAGAAGTCAGTTACCTTTTGAGAGAGATAAAAGCAAAAACTGTGGATGCTAGAAATCCAAAACAAAAATAAAAATAAAAATACCTAGAAAAACTCAGCAGGTCTGACAGCATCTGCGGAGAGGAACACAGTTAACGTTTTGAGTCCATATGACTCTTCAACAGAACTAAGGAAAAATAGAAAAGAGGTGAAATATAAGCTGGTTTAAGGGGGGTGAGACAAGTAGAGCTGGATAGAGGGCCAGTGATAGGTGGAGATAGCCAAAAGATGTCATAGACAAAAGGACAAAGAGGTGTTGAAGGTGGTGATATTATCTAAGGAATGTGCTACCTCGCTCGTCCTGCTTTCTACCCTTAATGTCACCTATTAGCACATCCCTTAGATAATATCACCACCTTCAACACCTCTTTGTCCTTTTGTCTATGACAGCTTTTAGCTATCTCCACCTATCACTGGCCCTCTATCCAGCTCTATTTGTCCCACCACCCCTTAAACCAGCTTATATTTCACCTCTTTTCTATTTTTCCTTAGTTCTGTTGAAGAGTCATACGGACTCGAAACGTTAACTGTGTTCCTCTCCGCAGATGCCGTTGGACCTGCTGAGTTTTTCCAGGTATTTTTATTTTTACCCTTTGAGAGAGGTCAGTTACCCCTTTGGAGAAGGCCAGGTCCCCTCTGGGATTATTCAGACAATGTCACAAATGTGCATGAAAAGCAGATATGCTCTGTGGAACTTTCAAGTTGTCAAATCATTTAAAACTCCTGCCTTTTAAATGTTTAAAAAATCAGCTTGTTGTGACTCTCAGTTGAAAAAAAAATCAGTGCTTGCAATTTCAAGAGATATTTGTTGACATAAACCTGGGGATTATCATTACAAGATTAATGCTGTTTGTCTGCTTCCACAACTTAATATTATCACAGTGGAGGTGGAGGTGGAGGGGGGGGCTGTAAAATCACTGTTTGATTGACAGCTCCAAGTGGTTATAGAGATCAGCTGTCTTTGAAGTGGGGTGATGAATACAAATGTTTGTTTTATAAGGGATTCAGTACTTGGGGGGAATGATTGTTTTCATAAGGTATTAAGCACTTAAAGGGATTTAAATGTATTGAATGGGCTTTCATCAATGAGAGTGTTTTTTTGTGATATAGTGAAGTCTGTAATAGATAGAAATTTATTTTATTTTATCTTGCCATAGCTCTTGAGGTCTGTCCATGGTGGATACTGAATGAGTTGGAATAAAGGGTGTGAGGGTAAAGGGTGATGAATGGGAGGACATGGGTTAACATGAGTAGGCACTACATTGGCATATTGGCTCCAAAGGGCTCTGGGGATGAGTGAGGGGTCATGGGTTGGTATGAGTTGGCACTCAGTTGGCATAAGCACTATAAAGGGTTATGGGGATGAGTGAGGGGTCATGGGTTGGCATGAGTTGCCGCTAAGTTTGCATATGGGCTATAAAGGGCCATGTGGGTAGGCAGATGGGCATAGGCTGGCATGGAGGGTATGAGGGGCCATGGGGAGGTTGGGTGGGGTATGATGTGGCAAAACTGGGTATAGATGGAGCCTGGAGCATGTGTGGGGGGTGAGGGGGTGTGTGAGGTGATGGCTAGAGGGCTTTTTTTTTGTTTTTTTTTAGTGTAACTGGGACAAAATCCCAGAGTACTAAGGCAAGCAATGTTTCTGGGGCAGCAGGCCCAACTTCAATTAACAACTGGCCCCCCGGAACGAAAATCAAACCATTCAGGGCACTTTCTCTCCAGTTGGGTTTGTAGAGTTGAGAATGTTACTGACCCTACTCTCCTGACTTGGAAGCAAAAATTTGGGCCCAAGTCAGAAACCTGATGTAGCAGTTAAGCAGAGCCAAGGGTATGAAAGAGTTTCTTTTGCTCTGTTTTGATGTTAATGTGTGATTTCTATATTTGTGCTGCTTTAAGACTTCTTTTAAGAATTGCACTGGCAATGTTGAAACCTCAGGACACCTCCTAAAATTGTTTGGCCAATTGAATACCCTCAGTGGATAACTGCCTCTTGGAATAAGTTAACAGGAAAGGCCAAATAAATCTGACCAGATAAATGGGTTCAATTTACCAACAATTAGATGTGTTTCCAGAAAAGGGAGGTGTAAATAGAATGTGGGGATAGATTTCTCTGATCTCCCATTGTGCGCTCAGTGGAAGATTGGTGGAATCCCCACCGAGAAATATCATACCTGGCTATTTACATTATTTCTCTGGAGTTTCCACTGAAGTTGCACCAGGAAATCAGGAGAACCCCTGTCGAAACTTCTGGTGATGGTGAAAAGGTGAGTAAATATGGTTAACTATGGCTACCAAAAAAAGATATAATATGTTGGACCTAAAGAATGTTCCTGTTCGTAAAGATTCCACCATCTCTTTGGTGTTTCAGTAGATCTTCCGCGGAGTTACAGCAGGAGATCAGAACCCCTGTGAAAATTCCAGGCTGTGTACTTATTCTGTTGGGCTGTGCCCATATTCTGTTGAGTCCATAAGATTAGAAGACTATAAGACGTAGGAGCAGAAATAGGCCATTCGGCCCATCGAGTCTGCTCCACCATTCAATGAGATCATGACTGATCTGATAATCCTCAAATCCACTTTCCTGCCTTTTACCCGTAACCCTTGATTCCCTTACTAATTAAAAATATGTCTATCTCCACCTTGAATATACTTAATGACCCAGCCTCCACAGCCCTCCGCAGTAAAGAATTCCACAGATTCACTACCCTCAGAGAAGAAATTCCTCATCATCTCTGTCTTAAATGGGCTCCCTCTTACTCTGAAATTTTGCCCTCTGGTCCTACGCTCTCCCACAAGGGGAAACAACCTCTCAGCATCTACCCCTAAGAATCTTATATGTTTCAAAAAGGTCGCCTCTCATTGTTCTAATCTCCAATGAATACAGACCCAACCTATTTCACCTCGCCTCATAGGAAAATCCCTCCATACCCAGGATCAACATAGTGAACCTTCTCTGGACTGCCTCCAATGCCAGTATATCTTTCCTTATATAAGGGGACCAAAATTGTTCACAGTGTTCTACGTGTGGTCTGACTCGTGCCTTGTATAGTTTTAGCAAGACTTCCCTATTTTTATACTCCCTTCCCTTTGAAATAAAGACCAACATTCCATTTGCCTTCCCAATTACCTGCTGAACCTGTATGCTAGCTTTTTGTGATCCATGCACGAGGACGCCCAAATCTCTTTGTGCTGTAGCTTTCTGCAGTCTTTCTTCATTTAAATGATATTCAACTTCTCTATTCTTCCTGCAAAAATGCATAACCTCATATTTTCCCACATTATATTCCATCTATCAAGTTTTTGCCAACTCACTTAACCTGTCTAAACCCTGTAGACTCTTTGGGCAGAATTTTCTGTCTGTCGAGCGGGCGGGAACGACCCAATCTCTGGCGGGCAGGGAGCCAATCCCCGCCGGAGAAGCAGGCCCCACCGCCATTTTACGTCCGCAGGGAAGCACTATGTGCTTCCTGTGCGGGCGGGGGGGGGATTCCCCAAAAGTGAGAGTGCGCTCTTTCGCGCGTGCGCACATCTCCCTGAGGCTAAGTGCTGCCTCAGGGAGATCGCTGTCAGTTCTAAAAACATTAAAAATAGAACAAAAAAAATCCTTAACATGTCCCCCTCATGTGACAATGTCACATGAGATGGGACATGTTCATAATCTACACTAAAACTTTATTAAACTTTTAAAATCGCTACATGAAACTTCATCCCGTCGGTGGATGAGGTTTCATGTTTTTTCTATTCCCCGCTGAGGCTCCTGGCCTGCCCGCCAACCTTAAGGTTGGACGGGCAGGTCCTTTAACTGTTTTAATGATCCTGTCAATGGCCTCAATTGGCCATTGACAGGTCGGCAGGCCCGCAGATGATTTTGCTGCGGGCCCGCCTTCATAGAGATTTAAATGGGATGGGTTGACGTCGGGGGTTTCCCCCGAAGTCATCCCGCGTCATTTTGCGCGTCGGCGAGTGGGCCCCGCCCCCTGCTTGCCAACGGCAAAATTCAGCCCTTTGTGTCATCCTGACTACTTGCCTTCCCACCTATTTTTGTATCATCTGCAAACTTGGTGATAGTACATTCACTTCCTTCATCCAAGTCATTAATATATATTGTAAACAATTGAGGCCCCAGCACTGATCCCTGTGTTACTCCACTAGTTACAGGTTGCCATCCTGAAAATGCCCCCCTTATCCCAACCTTCGTCGTCAATTAGTTAGCCAATCCTCTATCAATGCTAATATACTAACCCAACACCACGAGCTCTTGTCTTATTAAGTAGCCTTATGTGTGGTTCCTTATTGAACACTTTTTGGAAATCCAAATATATTACATCTACTGGTTCTTCTTTATCTATCCTGCTTGTTACCCTTTCAAAGAATTCTAATAAATTTGTCAGGCATGATTTTCCCTTCATGAAGCCATGCTGATTCTGCATGATTATATCATACATTTCTAGACTTATTTGCAGAGTCGTAAATATAAAATCTCCCATGGACCAGTGCAAATGTGTGGCTTTTCGAACCTTTAGAGAAGTAACCTGGTGCAGTGTTATTAATGCACTGAAAATGGGTTTGTCACAAAAAAGTCACCAATTTTAACAAGTGTTTTAATTAAAGAGAAACCTGATTTCAAGTCACTGAAAAAGAATTTTAAAAAGCTACACCGAACCATTTATTAGTTTCACTGGTGTACTGTTATCAGTTTCTTAACACGTTTAGATGAGCACTTGAAACGCCATGGCATACAGGGCTACGGGCCAAGTGCTGGAAAAAGGGATTAGAATAAATAGGTATTTGACGGCCAGCATGGACACAATGGGCCGAAGGGCCTGTTTCTGTGCTGTATAACTCTATGACTCTAAATGCCCTATTATTACATCCTTTCTCATAGACTCTAACATTTTCCCAATGACAGAAGTTAAGCTAACTGGCCTATAGTTTCCTGTTTTTTGTCTTTCTCATTTTTTGAATAAGGGTGGTATATTGGTAGTTTTTTAATCCTCTTGGACTTTTCCAGAATCTAAGGATTCTTGGAAGATTACTACCAGTATATCCACTATCCCTGCAGCTACTTCCTTTAATATCCTAGGGTGCAACCTATCAGGTCCAGGGGACATATCAGCCTTTAGCCCCATTAGTTTCCCTAGTACTTTTTCACTAGTAATAGCTATTGTATTTATTTCTTCTCGCCGCTTGAGTATATAGTATTTTCAGAATGCTATTAATGTCTTCTACCATGAACACTGATGCAAAGTATTTATTCAACTCCTCTGCCATTTCCTGGTTCCCCATTATTATTTGCCCAGCCTCATTCTCTAAGGAGCCTATGTTCACTTGGGCTTTCTCTTCCTTTTTATATATTCAAAGAAGACCTTACTGTCCATTGTTACATTGCTTGCTAGTTTACCCTCAAAGTTTATTTTCTCCCTCTATTATTTTTTGGTCACCTTTTGTTGGTTTTTAAACATTTCCCAATCTTTTGGCTTACCACAAACCTTTGCCACATTGCATGTTTTTTCTTTCAATTTATACTATCCTTAAGTTTCATGGTTGGTTTATCCCTTTCCTTGAATCCTTCTTCCTCACTGGGATATATCTTTGTTGAGTCATGAACTATTTTCTTAAACGTCTACCATTGTTCATCAACCGTCTTTTCTGCTAAACTCCAGAGTCATATAGACCAGGAAGAAAGTTTAAAAATGATGATTCCAGCCTTTTCTGCAAAACTTTGAATTACATAAAATTATATAGCAAAACAACAGGTGATCTGCTCCAACTGGTTTACGCTGGTGTTTATGTCCCACTTGAATCTCCTCCTACCTTACTTCATCTTACCATATCAACATATTCTATTACTTTCTCTCTGGTGTGCTTATCTAGCTTTCTCTTTAATGCGTCTATGTTTTCACTTTAACCACGTCATGTGGTGTAGAGTTTCACATAGTCACCACTCTACAACAGAGTAAATAATTAAGATCACTTTTCATGAAGACTTATCTAGACAAATATGGTTTTATAATATTTAGTATATGTACTTAATTAATATCTCATTGTTATTATCAAATAGCTTATTACAAAGCAGCTTTATAAAGTAAAAATCATTAATAGGCATGTTTAACATGATCTCTTCCAAAACAATAGTGGCAAATAATTACTGTTAGAAGTTACTTACAGAAATGATTGGAGCCGTATTTTAAAATCCAAGTCCAGATTTAACATATGCCTACCTAATCCTACTATCGCCTTGCGAAGATTATCAACATCTCTACCGACATTGAAACAGGTGCAATCTTTCACGGTCCCACGGCTCCCAAGCTAAATGAAATTATTAGAAGAGTATATTACAAATGACATTTGCATAACATGTTCAGTTACTTTAATGGCATTCATTAAAGGTAATTACTATTGATAATTACTATGACAAACTTTATTTGTAATAAACCCAGGCTTGGTACTGATCAAAATAGAAATATTCTGCTTTAATGTATCTGTGTGTAATGGCACTAGGGTGGGGAGTGGGTGGTTGCCACAGATTAGTTTGTCATTCCAATGCATAAAGAGAGGATAACAGCATAAATCTCCTGTTGGAATTCATTACACTTTCATTCCCTTGTAATATGGGCAAAAAGTATTCCAACAAAACCAGGGCCTGGAGTTGTGCTATTTTCTCAGCACAATGCAGTGACAATTGGCCAGTCCAAGAATTTCAAGCGCAAATTATATTCAGCGTAAATCAAGTTTCTGCAATCTTTTGGACTAGTTTGAAGAACATTGTGCTAGAAGCTGCTCTTGCCCTCAACACTGACCACGCCCCCAGATCAAATTGATCACCATTGGGAGATTCTGCTAATTGTGCCTGTTTGCAGGCCTTCATGGCCTTCAGCCTGTGTCATTAAAAGGGCGCATGGATTCCCTTCGCCGATGCTTTTATTCATTCATAGGATGTAGGCTTTGCTGGCTGGGTCAGCATTTATTTCCCGTCACTAATTGCCCTTGAGAAGGTGCTGGTGAGCTGCCTTCTTGAACTGCTGCAGTCCATGTGGTGTAGGTATACCCACAGTGCTGCTAGGAAGGGAGTTCCAGGATGACAGCGATATACTTTCAAATCAGGATGGTGAGTGACTTGGAGGAGAATTGCCAGGTGGTGGTGTTCCCATCTATCTGCTACCCCTGTCCTTCTAGATGATAGTGGTCATGGGTTTGGAAGGTGCTGTCTAAGGAGCCTTGGTGAATTCCTGCAGTGCATCTTGTAGATTGTACACACTGCTGCTACTGTGCGTCGATGGTGGAGGGAGTGAATGTGGTACCAATCAAGCGGGCTGCTTTGTCCTGGATGGTGTCAAGCTTCTTGAGTGTTGCTGGAGCTGCACTCATCCAGCTCAGTGGGGAGTATTCCATCACACTCCTGACTTGTGCCTTGTAGAAGATGGACAGGCTTTGGGGAGTCAGGTGGTGAATTACTCATCACAGGATTCCTAGCCTCTGACCTGCTCATGTAGCCATGGTATTTATATGGCTAGTCCAGTTTAGTTTCTGGTCAATGGTAACCCCCAGGATGTTGATAATGGGAGATTCAGTGATGGTAATGCCATTGAATGTCAAGGGATGGTGGTTATATTCTCTCTTGTTGACACTTGTATGGCATGAATGTTACTTGCCACTTGTCAGCCCAAGCCTGGAGATTGTTCAGGTCTTGCTGCATTTGAACATGGACTGCTTCAGTGTCTGAGGAATCGTGAATGGTGCTGAACATTGTGCAATCATCAGCGAACATCCCCATTTCTGACCTTATGATGGAAGGAAGGTCATTGGTGAAGCAGTTGAAGATGGTTGGGCCGAGGACACTACCCTGAGGAAATCCTGCAGTAATGTCCTGGAGCTGAGATGACTGACCTCCAACAATCACAATGATCTTCCTTTGTGCTAGTTATGACTCCAGCCACTGAGTGTTTTCCCCCTGATTCCCATTGACTCCAGTTTTGCTAGGGCTCCTTGATGCTACACTCGGTCAAATGCGGCCTTGATGTCAAGGACAGTCACTCTCACTTTACCTCGGGAGTTCAACTCCTTTGTCCATGTTTAAACCAAGGCTGTGATGAAGTCAGGAGCTGAGTGGCCCTGACGGAACCCAAACTAGGCATAAGTGAGCAGGTTATTGCTGAGCAAGTGCCGCTTGATATCACTGTTGATGACCGCTTCCATTACTTTACTGATGATTGAGAGTAAATTGATGGGGCGATAATTGGCCGGGTTAGATTTGTCCTGCTTTTTGTGTCCAGGACATAGCTGGGCAGCAGATAGATGGGAACACCACCACCTGGAAATTCCTCTCCAAGTCACTCACTATCCTGACTTGGAAATATATCGCTGATTCAAAATCCTGGTATGCCCTCCCTAACAGCACTGTGGGTATACCTACATGACATGGACTGCAGCGGTTCAAGAAGACAGCTCACCACCACCTTCTCAAGGGCAATTAATGATGGGTAATAAATGCTGGCGAAGCCCACATCCCGTGAATGGATAAAAAAAAAAAATTTTCACATAGCTGGGTAGATGCCAGTGTTGTAGCTGTATTGGAACAGCTTGGCTAGGGGCGCAACAAGTTCTGGAACACAAATCTTCAGTAATATTGCCCCCATGGTTTCCTGCACTGAGGGAGTTCTGCAGGATCCTCCAATGGAAGATTGCCCAGGACAATCAGAGGAAGGTAAGTGTGTATTTTTTTGTCGTCTTATCCGGGTTGGAAATAGGGGTTCGAAATCTGAACAGAAGGTTTGGGCCATTATGCTAAAGGTGCTATATAAATATAGGTTATATAGATATAAGTTTTTGTGGTTGTCATGATATACTTGAGCAACCTTTTACACTGCCAAATAGATGTCATTGTCATAGTTGTACTACTACAACAGGCAGCATTTTTGAGGAGAGAAATAGACTGGTTTGCAGGTGTTATTCATCAGATATATATTACTTGGGTAAGTATAGAGTTGTATTTTTATTTTTTTATTTGTTAATTAGCATGTTTTGATGAAAGATCTTTTCCTGAAACATTAACATTTTTCTTTCATACACTGGCGAACATACCATGCAATTTCAGCATAAAAAATGACACCACTAAGGAAGACTGAAACGCACTCACAAAAGCACCAGTGGGAACTGGAGTCAGATCTCCTCCGGGTGTAAGTTGCTCACCAACACCACCACAGCCTACAGGAGCGTATCCACCATTAGGCCACCAGGAATCACATGCCCCACCAGTAGACTGTCAGTAAGAAGAAAGATAAAGAATAATTTGCAAATTAAGTACTTTAAAAAAAAAAATCACATACACTCTATGAAGGATTGGAGACCCCCTTCCATGTCCCCAACCAATGCCTACTCCCAATTTCACCAAATAATATGGCTTGTAATTGCTGCTTTGTCATAGAGGGCATTTTTAGTGGATCCGGTTCTGCATGTGGAAAGGGAAAAAGGAATCGATTTTTATGATTCATGGGACATGAGCATCGTTGGCTAGGCCAACACTTGAGAAGACAATGGTGAGCTGCCTTACTGAGTCACTGCTGTACATGTAGTGCAGGCACACCCACAGTGTTGTTTGGAAGGGGGTTCCATGTTTTTGACCCATCGACAGTGAAGGAACAGTGATGAAGTTTTAAGTCAGGATGGTGTGTGGTTTGGAGGGAAACTTGCAGGGACTGGCATTCTCATGGATCTGTAGCACTTGTTCCTTCTCAGTGGTAGAAGTCACTGTTTTGGAAGGTACTGTTGAAGGAGACTTGATGAGTTACAGCAGTGCATCTTATAGATGGCATACCCTGTTGCTACTGTGCGCCTTTGGTGGTGGGAGTGAGCATTTAAGGTGGTGATAGGATACCGATCAAGTGGGCTGCTTTGTCCTGTGTGGTGTTGAGCTTTTTGAGTGTTGTTGGAACTGCATTAATCCAGGCAAGTGGAGATTATTCCATCACACTCCTGACTTGTGCCTTGTAGATGGTGGACAGGCTTCGGGGAGTCAGGAGATGAGTTGTTCACCAAGAATTACCAGTCTCTGACCTATTCTTGTCGGCACAGTATTTATATGGCTTTATCCAGTTAGGTTTTTGGTCAATGGTGACCTCCAGGATGTTGACGGTTGAGAATTCAGTGAATTCATTGAATATCAAGGGAAGATGGTTAGACTATCTCTTGTGGAGATGGTCATTGCCTTACACTTGCATGGTGTGAATTATACTTGTCAGTTATCAGCCCAAGGCTAAATGTTCTCTTGGTCCAGCTGCATGTGGGCATTAACTACTTCATTATTTGAGGAGTTGCAAATTGAATCAAGCATTGTGCAATCATCAGTGAACATCCCCCGTTCTGATATCATGATGGTTGGAAGGTCATTGATGAAGCAGCTGAAGATGGTTGAGCCTAGAACACGGCTATGATGTCCTGGGGCTGAGTTAATTGGCCTCCACCAATTACAATCATCTTCTTTTGTGTTAGGTGTGACTCCAACCAGTGAAGAGCTTTCCCCCTGATTCCCATTGACTTCAATTTTGTTAGGACTGTTTGATACCACACGGCATCAAATGTTACCTTGATGTAAAAGGTAGTCACCTCTTTTGTCCATGTTTGGACCAAGGCTACAATGAGGTCTGAAGCCAAGTAACACTGACGGAACCCAAACTGAACATTGGTGAGCAGATTGTTGCTGAGCAAGTGCTGCTTGAAAGCAAGGTCAGTGATACCTTCCATCACTTTGTTGATGATTGAGAGTAAACTAATGTGATGTTAATTGGTCAGATTATATTTGTCTTACTTCTTGTGGGCGATTTTCCACATTGTTGGGTAGATTCCACTATTATAGTTTCACTAGAGCTATTTGGCTAGAAATGCAGCTAGGTCTGGAGCATAGGTCTTCAGAACTAAAACCAGGACGTTGTCAAGGCCCGTAGCCTTTACTGTATCCAAAGTATTCAGCTATTTCTTGATCTCATGCTGCAAATTGAATTTCTGAAGACTGGCATCTGTGTTGCTGGGTACTTCAGGAGGAGGCCAAAGCGGATAATCTACTTAGCACTTCTGGCTGAAGATGGTTGCAAATGCTTCAAATTTGTCTTTTGCACTGACGTGCTGGGCTTACCCATCGTTGAAGGGGATGTTTGTGGAGCCTTCTCTTTCAGTTAGGTGGCTAATTGTACGCTGCCATTCACAATTGGATATGGCATGCCTGCAGAGATTTAATGTGATCTATTGGTTGTGAGATTGCTTAGCTCTGTCTATTGCATGTTGCTTCTGTTGTTTAGCATGCATGTTGTCTCACGTTGTATCTTCACTAGGTTGGCACCTCATTATTAGATAAGCCTGGTGCTGCTCCTGGCATGCTCTCCTATGCTCTTCATTGCATCAGGGTTGATCCTTCAGCTTGATGGTAATGGTAGAGTGAGGGATATGCCAGGCCGTGAGGTTACAGATTGCAGTTGAATACAATTCTGTTGCTGCTGATGGCCCACAGCTTCTCATGGATGCCCTGTTTTGAGCTGCTCGATCTGTTCTGAATCTATCCCATTTAGCACAGTGGTAGTGCTAAACAACACAATGGAGGGTGTCCTCAGTTTGAAGATGGGACTTTGTCTCCACAAGGGCTGTGTGGTGGTCACTCCTGCCGATACTGCCATGGACAGATGCATCTGCAACAGGTAGATTGGTGAGGACGGGCTCAAGTAGGTGTTTTCCTCTTGTTGGTTCTCTCACCACCTGCTGCAGGCCCAGTCTGGCAGATAAGTCCTTCAGGACTCAGCCAGCCCACTCACTACCAGTTGCTACAAAGCCACTTTTGATGATGGACATCAAAATTCCCTATCCAGAGTGTATTCTGTGCCCTTGCTACCATCCATGCTTCTTCCAAGTGGTGCTCAACATGGAGGCATTCTGATTTATCAGCTGAGGGAGGGCAGACAATCAGTAGGAAGTTTCCTTGCCAATGTTTGACCTGATGCCATGAGATTTCACAGGGTCCAGAGTCAAAATTGAGGATTCCCAGTGTATACCACTGTGCCACCACCTATGTTGGGTTTATCCTGCCAGTGGGACAGGACAGACCCAGGGATGGTGATGAAGGAGTCTGGGACATTGGCTATAAGATATGATTATGTGAGTATGACTATATCAGGCTGTTGCTTGACTAGTCTGTGGTTAGTCAATTGACTAGTCAATTCTCCAGATGTTCGTGAGGAGGACTTTTGTAGGGTTTTATTCTTTAGCAACTTTTTGTAGCAATTTGGTACAACTAAGTTAAAGGGTAATTAAAAGTCAACCACATTGCTGTGGGTCTGTAATCACATGTAGGCAAGACTAGATAAGGATAGGGCATTTTACCCTAATCCAGTTGTTCCAGATTATTAATTGAGAATTGAATTTAAATTCCCTGGTGTGATTTGAACTCCAGAGCATTAGCCCAGTTCTCTGGATTATTATTCCAGTAATATTACCACTACACCACTGTTCAATGATAGAGGCTATTTCTAACAACCCAATAAGTTTACAGTGCTGGCCCTACAGCCCTGACTTTGGTAGCAACACCACAATATGAATGAAACAGTGTTACAACGCTAAACTATACAAAGCACACAGAATAAACTGCTGACCAACTGCTTATACAAGTATAATTATTTGTATGGACAGAACAAAAATAATAAAACACTCCTGAATTAGAAAGACAAAGGGCAGGATTTTCTGGCCCCACCCATCGCCTGGATGGTCTGGTCCCACCAAAAGTCAATGGACTTTTGGCTGGGCCGCCGTATCCTCCACCATGGGTCCCACTATGATGGGGCTGGAAAATCCCAACCAAAGATTTGGACAAGAAACATACAATGTGAAACGTACAGCCTGTATCTTTAACCAGTATAAATAAAGAACAAATAACCCATAGTTTCCATTAATGATTCTCTCTCAATGTTAGAAGAGGATAATTCTGAAAAATTGGTCCCATGTTCTCTCAGAAAGCACTGAGCCCTTTAAAGCAAAGCCATATTATTAAATACTTAGATGTATCTGATCTGAGGGCAGTGCACTCTCCCACACCCAGTATTTGAATGCCACATAATAACCCACTTTGCTGAAGTGCATCTGCACTCCTGTAATTTCTGAGATCCCAGAAAGCTTTCCTAAGTATAGTTCAAAGAATTTAGATTCAGATGATTGCTATATATTTATGATTAGATGGAATCATAATATTTTTCAGCACAGGAGGAGGTCATTCACGCAGTCACCTCTTTGCCAGCTCTCCTGAGAAAAGCAGATGCATTTAATCTAATCCTCTGTCCTTTTCTTATACCCTTATTTTCCATTTACAAGTTTTTATCCACTTTCCTTCTCAAACTTTTATTCTGCCTCTACCACTGTCTTTGATCCTAACATTGTAATGTTAAAAAAAGTCTTCTGATTCCTCCTTTTAATCTTTTGGTGATGTCTTTTAGGTCAGTACTGATCAGTAAAAATAGTTTTTCTCCAATTTATGTTCTAATTTTGAAAATCTCGATTAAGTATTGATCCTTAGCTTCTCTTCTTGTAGAAAGAGTCCCAGATTTGCTGGTCCCTACTCATTATTAAAACCTTTAATTTCCCTTCATCATCCTTTCAACCTGCTCCATGGCTTTGACATTTTTCCTGGACAAATATTCTAACCAACGATGGTATAGATTTAACGTTACCTCAGCTTTTGTAAATTGAAAAGCTGTCTCCACAAATTTTCTAAACAAATCCCGCTCTTTGACTTCCATCTCTAATTAACACATAAGGTTAATCCTGCCAGTAATAACAAATTGATATGAAGCAGCATCAATAACAAATTTTAAAGAATCATCAACTACTCAGGCTGCTTCAGTTCCTGGAAAGGTCAAGAACAGGCAGATGAAAAATTAACTGTTGTTGGAACCAGTAGATGCCAACAAGCAGATCAGCACAACAGGAAATGTAATATTGTTTGTAGCAAGGACTTTGGTAATATAGCTTCTGCAAGCCCATGCTAATTCTTTTGACTATTTCAAAATAATTGTGGAAGTGGGTTACATTACATTAATGAATGATGTTGTTTCGTCAACAAGTGATGCAATTCTTGTTGCATGTTCCTACAAATATTACTGAAAAAGTGTGCAAAGCATTTTCAGTGGCAAAGATACCAATTTAAATCATACACCTGTAATTCAGAGGTCTCTGTTTAGACAACTAGTACCCCCTCCCCCCAACATCTTGGGAGGATGTATTTTTCAATGCTAATCTAAACTGGCAGATCTTTCCTCCTTGGACAGACTTCATATTGAATGTTACTTGTAATTTACCCATGTGGACGACATTTTCTTCTTCAGTTAAGAATGTTGTTAAGGATGCGTGCTCTACAAAACAAAAAAAAAGTTAAATAAATGAGTTACATGCTGTAGCAGAGGATCTAAAATTATCTGTAATATATGCATACAATAAATAGACACCCAAAGTTCTACAGATTATGATCCTGGCACTTACACTGAGATCGTGTATACTAATAGTAACCCTGCAGTGTACAGGGAGAGGGCATCCAACTGGTATGAAACTGCCAGGTACCGTGTTAGCAGAGGTGCATCTAGGGCACATCCCAACTTCCAAAGCTGCTGGGAGATCCAGTATCACTGGGTAGTTATTGGACCCTTGCCCCAGAAACATGTAAAATTGATTCCAAGCAGTCCCCTTTATAAAAGAACCTATTAGGCAAAAGAAAATTAACTTCTGAAGACCTTCAGGAATAGAGGACACTGTCTTGGCCTGGATTCACTTGCGCCACCAAAAAAGCTTGTCTATCTCTTTTTGCCAAAACAGCACACATTCCTTGAGTGGTTGAAGACAGGGGAATTCCCAGCATAAAGCATTCCTGTCCTTCGATCTTTTTCAGGAACAAAGGAGAGTCTGCTCCTAACAAAGCCTCACCAATACTGGTAATGCGGTACGGTACCAGGCATATTCAGCTTCCTGACAGTTTTCCAATCCCTCTACTGCACTCCTGCCAAAGTTGTGGTGGGAATGCATTGGAAGGACTGTGGTTTCCATGCCCTATGTAATTTTTCACAGCAAAAAAAAAATATTTGGTGCTTTTGTTTGCTGCAGAAACAGTCCTAACTAATAAATGTTGTGTTTTAGAATAATGGTTGGAAAGTTCCATTTTTTACTGACAGTCTATTCTCCAACTTTGGAAAGCTTAAAAGCCATATGCTTATGCACTTCTCAGTTTGAAAATGATGCATACAGTATTAGGAGGATCACAGGCCTGTGTAGAATTAGTTGACCCTTTGCAATGGCAGTTCTACAATTGACCTCAATGGTCACAGGTTGAGGTGGGAAAAGGCAAAAAGCAGCAGCAACACTTGGCCAACTCTTACCTTCTCCAGCCTCAGGATATTGCTTTCAACTAGAATCATAGAATTTTACAGCACAAAAGGAGGTAATTTAACTGATTGTACCAATGCCGTCTCTTTGAAAGAATGATCCAATAGTCCCACTTCTCTCCTCTTCTCCCATAACCTTGCATTTTTTTCTCCTTTTCATGTTTATATCCAACTATTGTAATTTCAACCAGACCAAGGATTGTGCTTGGCACAGTTTTTCTCTCTGCATTTGATTATATGTATATATACCCACTGCACCAGAGAACATGAAGGATTTTAATAACATTTAAATATAGGTCTGTATTTGCATGAGGGTTACACCCAGGACATTCTTGCAATTAGACTGATTTATAACCCAGTGTATCTCACTAAAGCTTAAATAAAAGTACAAATCTCTTCAGCTAGTTGTTAGAAATGCTTTTTCTTTCGTCAAAGGATCGTTATGTTCTAGGTACTACTGAGACATGTCATTCCATGGTCAGGACATTCTTTCAACCAAAGCACCACTCAAAGTTTTGACATGATAACATCTTGCGCTTGATATAATTATAAGAGCATAATGCAGTCAATCACAGACAAAGAAGTAATAAGAGACAACTCCAACAGTATAATCAACTGCAACCCAAACACAAGGTTGTTTGAATTTTTTTTTAAATCACTCGGTATCTCATTTTCAAAAGTAGGACATATAAAACAGAGGAAACGTATAAATTTTAAACACATTATAATGGACTCAGTTATAGAGTGAGGCAACTGGATCTTTGTTGTGGAGTTCACCATCTTTGGAAGCATTCATTCCAGCAGGCACATCATGATAACACACAAAAATCTTAGCTGCTATGGGTATGGTTATAAAGTGAGTGAATGTACTCAGACAAAGTGCTTCACATGTCTGACCCTCAGAAAGAAAGAGCTTGCATTGATTTCATACCTTCTTGCAGAATATCCCAAAGTACTTTACGGAGAACTAATTGCTTTGAAGTGCAGTTGCTGTTGGTTTGTAGGCAAAGCAGCAGCCAAATTGATGTTCATCAATCAGCAAAGTTAAACCTTTTTATTTGGTGCTGTTGATTGAGAAAAGAATATTGACCAGGCTACCTGCCTTGCTGTTCTTCAATTCATATCATGGGTTTTTTAACATCTTTTTAAATAGAAAAGATAAATAAGACATCATAGTAACATCTAATCTAAAAGGTGGCACCTCAGACATTGCCTCACCCTTTCATTATCACACACAGCTATTAAGTAATGATTGGTAGATTAGATGGTCATGCAAACTATTATATGCTCATATGAAGTGATTTCAAACTTCCCAAATCTTATCTAGAATTATTGGTACCGATGGCCAAGCTGGCAATCTTATGCAACTGGCCTGATAGGGAAGGTGAGAAATTGGGCATCGACAATGTGGAGCCAGCTGACAGTCTAAGCTGATGAGGGTGGAGTGGGTTTGCATACAGGCAGAAATATTTTTGTTGGCCCAGGAGGAGCATTCTGGCCTCACAAGAATAAAAGATGAAAAAAAAATTTAGGCCTCAATCTTGCATTCCAAGGTCGGGTGCGCACCCGACCCGAGCGCACGTAAAATTGCGCAAAAAGACATCGGGCGTGTTGCCCGTGCAATTTTTAGCTCATCGCATGGGCAAAAATGATGGGCAGAATTCACGTTTTAATCATTTCCTCATCCACGGGTGGGATGAAATCGCCGTTAGTATATACAATAAAAAGAAATATCTGGGGACAGCATTTTTATGAGGTATACTTTCAGATGCTTGATTGTGCTACGTGGAAGTTTTTGCAGCATTTTTGCGCTTTTTATTATTTGGAGGTCTGCAGCTCCCTGAGGCATCTGCCTGCCTTGAGCACTCACCAGCACTCATGGTGACATCGGCTAAAGGGTGGCACCTCAGACACCTCTTCCTGCTCCCACCAGCAGTGTCAAGCCTTTCTCAGGGCACACCGGGGGCCCGTTTCCCGTCCGCTCTGGGGCCTGTCAATCGCGCGCGCCCAGCGAGCGCAAAATTCAGTCCTTAGTCTATGTCAGCCCTGACTCATTTGGTAGCACTCTTGCTACAAAGTTCTGGGTTTAAGCCCCATTCCAGGACTTGACAAAAATCAAGGCTAACACTCTGATGAGGTACTGAGTGCTGATTTGTTCAAGGTGCCAACTTTCAGATGAGACATTAAACTGAGGCCCCTATGCGCCTGCTTGTATGGATGGGAAAGACCCCATGTCACTATTTCAAAGAAGACGAGCAGTGGAGTTATCCACAGTGTCCTGGCAAATTTTTATCCCTCAATCAACATCATAAAAAATAGATTTCCTGATCATTATCAAACTGCTTTTGGTGAGAGTTTGCTGTGTGCAAATTAGTTTCCATGTTTCCTACATTACAACAGTGACTATGCTTCACATCTGTTCCGTAATTCTGATAGGAGTGAGCTTTTGCTTGACATGGTGCAAGTCAAAATTGCTTCACTGGATGTAAAACACTTTGAGACATCCAGCATTCATAAATGCCAGCCTTTCTTTTTTGTTTCTATTCTTTGAGCTGTCTCCAGCAGTCCCTTTAAAGACCATTCTTTAGGCTTCTTAACACCACTACAAATGGGCAGAATATATGCTGCGTGTCTGCTGATTTGTACTTCAAAATGTGCAGCAAATGTGACATTTACCTAAATGTTATGAAGGGGCCCAAGAGTAGGGTAGAAAAATACAAAAAAGGACAAGGTTAAGATATCGGGGAAATTTTCACTTGCAGTGCTGGGAGGAAAACAGGCCACAGTCAACTGACCACCCGCTTTTTATTGTGAATGGGAGTCCATTTGCCGTCCAACAATAAAAATGAAAATTCAACCCAACATTTCTACAAATTAAATTAAAGAAAATGGCAGCAATAATTTTTCAAATATTAATTTGAAATCATTAGAGGAAAGGCTTTTCAGAAAGCTAAGGATAGATAACATTGTATGTTTGCAAATGTCCATAAATCATGCATTAATGTGGCTTGGCTTAATCTTTAATTCTACTCTTTTTTCTCCTAAGCTAGTGAAGACATTACCATATGTAGAAACACAGATATAAACCCAAGTCCTACCCTTTTTAATGTAATACAACAGTACACTCTATCAGTGAAGGTATCCTTTTAGCTATAATACTTCATTCAGTATGTTATCATCAGTGTGAGTAAACTGAAAGAAGTAAAACTTAATTAGAAGAATATTTACCAAAAACATCCCATGGCTTTGCTTGCTTACATCTGACGATTTTTTCTTTGAAGTAGTAGACACATTTACAGCTAAAAAAATCTGAAGATTCTTTCAATACAATCTGATTGGTGTTACTGCTAAATTACTAAATTTTCTTCCATATACTTAAAGCTCTGCATTTAATGTCGGGTAGAATGTTCTGCTATTTCTGCCAACAGCGGGAATCGTGGCAGGCAGGGGTGTTTAATTTGAATGATTGAATAGGTCAGTTTGTTCTCCTAACTTTAATGGCAGGTTAAAGGTGGGTTGAGTTTCCTGTTGCGCAATGTTGGGAAACCCATTTGCGTTCTTTTGCATTTCGTTAAGTTCCCCACCAGCGAGAATTTAGAATGTTCAGTTTTACAACTGTATATAAGCAGCATGCACATGGTGAGCTTCATCTCTGCCACAACTTTGAGGTCATTAGATGTTGCTTTCGCCTTCTTAGGGACCTCGCATAACTTCACTTGAGTGCCATTAGCAAGTGGTGCGCCAAGGCTGGAGAAGGGAGGCAAGCGGATGCTGGAGGGGAGGGGTAGGGTGGAGCGAAGTTTGGACAGGACAGGCAGGCTTATTGGGGAAGGGGGTGGAGAGTGTCTGGGGAAGGTTGTGGGGAGCAGCATCTTAGAGGGCAGCATTGGTGGTATTGACAGTGGGGTCCTGGGAGGTTGAAACAAGGTACTGGTGATAGGAGGGAACAGTCACAGTCAGTGGGATGTGGTAGGGTGGCAGGTCCAGAGTGAGAGTGTGATAAGTGAAGGAAGGTCTCATTGGTGTGGGTACTATAGAGGGAGACTGCACAGGTGACTTGGGAAACAGGACGGGGCAGATTCAGGGTGGGCATGGGGATAGTAGTGGGTGTCAGCTTGGAGGGGAGGGAAGGCGTTTGGAGATGGATCATGATTGGGTCCAGGAAGGAGGTTCAAAAGTGACAGAGGGGAGAGGAATAGTGATATTGGGTGGGTCTAGGGTGATGGCTGACCTTGAACATTCAGTTAGTTAGTCAGCGAGATCTCCCGAGGAGCGGCTGTTCGTTCTGTGCCATTTGCCATTGGCTGCAGTCAGAGGCAGCAGGGAGGGAGGGAGGTGGATGCCTTCAATGGCTAGTGGCAGGCAGTAAACTCCTGACTCCAAACCTCCATCCTCCCAGGTGAATAGGCGTGGCTGATGAGGGCTCATGTGGTTAGTCTTTTCATGCTGCCCAGGGAAGTAACGGTGTAGTGCTATTGACACTGGACTAGTAATCCGGAGGCCCAGGGTAATGCTCTTGTGGTAAAAACAGAAAATGCTGGAAAAACTCATAGGTCTAACAGCAGATCTGTAAAGAGAAAAACAGAGTTAATGTTTTGAGTCCATATGACTCTTCTTCAGAGCTAAAGAGAAGTAAAAATGTGATTAAATTTATACTGTTTAAGGAGGGTGGAGCAGGTGAAGCTAGATGGAAGGCCAGTGATAGGTGGGGACAAAAGAGAGATTGACAAAGATGTCATGAACAAAAGGACAAAGGAGGTGTTAATGGTGGTGGTAAGGGCTAAAGGTGGTGCTGATAGTGGCATTAAGGTAAGAAAAGCAGAATGTGATAATAGCAGGAAAAGGGTTAGCACTCTGAAAAGAACAACATAAACAAGTGACAGATGGCCCTTATGGGGGTGGGATGGAGGAGGGGACAGTGATGGGGAAAAAAAGATCAAAAATAGGATGAAAGGTGGGGATAAAACAATGAATAAATGAATAAAAATGAAAGTAAATTAAAAATAAAAATAAGTGGATACTGCATTCGCTGCTCCCAATGCGGTCTCCTCTACATTGGAGAGACCAAACACAGACTGGGTGACCGCTTTGCAGAACACCTTTCATCTGTCCGCAAGCATGACCCGGACCTCCCTGTCGCTTTCCATTTCAACACACCACCCTGCTCTCATGCCCACATGTCCATCCTTGGCCTGCTGCAACGTTCCAGTGAAGCCCAACACAAACTGGAGGAACAGAACCTCATCTTCCGATTAGGCACTTTACAGCCTTCAAGACTTAACATTGAGTTCAACAACTACATATCATGAACTCTCTCCTCTATCCTCAGCCCTTTTTTATCCCTTTTTTCAATATTCATTTTTATTTTTTTATTTTAATTTTTTTTTATCCACTTATTTTTATTTATTTTCATTTTTATTCATTTATTCATTGTTTTATCCCCACCTTTTATCCTATTTTCAATCTTTTTTTCCCCACCACTGTCCTCTCCCCCCCACCTTACCCCCACAAGGGCCATCTGTAACTTGTTCATGTTATTCTTTTCAGAGTGCTTACCCTTGTCCTGCTATTATCATGTTCTGCTTTCTTACCTTAATGCCACTATCAGCACCTCATTTAGTCCTTACCACCACCAGTAACACTTCCTTTGTCCTTTTGTTCATGACATCTTTGTCAATCTCTCCTTTGCCCCAACCTATCACTGGCCTTCTATCCAGCTTCACTCGTTCCACCCCCCTTAAACAGTATAAATTTCATCACATTTTTACTTCTCTTTAGCTCTGAAGAAGAGTCATACAGACTCGAAACATTAACTCTGTTTTTCTCTCCACAGGTGCTGTTAGACCAGCATTTTCTGTTTTTGTTTCAGATTTCCAGCATCCACAGTATTTTGCTTTTATCTTAATGCTCTGGGGACCCGGGTATAAATCCCGCCATGACAAATGGTGGAATTTGAATTCAATAAAAAGCTGGAATTATAAGTCTAATAATGACCATGAAACCATTGTCGATTGTTGTAAAAACCGATCTGGTTCCCTAATGTCCCTTAGGGAAGGAAATCTGCTGCCCTTACCTGGTCTGGCCTCTGAAGAAGGGCAATTAGGGATGGGCAATAAGTGCTGGCCTAGCCTAGCCGTGTGATGCCCACATCCCATGAACGAATAAAAAAAAAAGGAATGGTCTCTCTATAGAGTCTCAAGGGTAGTGGAAACAAGCAGAATAGTGTCAGAGGGAGGCTTCTTGCACATGGCTCTCATCAAAGAGCAATGTCTCCATATACAGTCATGTATGAATGGGAGAAACGCCTATCTCTGGTCCTCCAGGATGTTTGCCATGTCTAAACGGAGGGAAACCTGTAAGGGACATGCTCACTTCAATTTGTTCACGCATCCACTGGGGCTGCAGGTAACGCTGCCTTGGTAATGGCTCTCATCCAGATGAGGAGAGGGAAGGCCCATTACCAATTGGCACACAGCCAAGAGGAGCAAGGGCCTGAGCAACAAGAGACGGCGGGGCCTCTAGAAGGTCAAGGTGAACATGGATCATTGCAACGGTGAACATTGGCCCGACTATGTGTGTATTGCCGGAAGTGCTTTTATCTAGAGGTGAGCGAATGGCAATGCCCAAAACTTTGTACATTCCTGCATGTACACACCTGCCAGCTTCTCCCATATGAACTGTGACCACAAGGACAATGGAGGAGTAGTGCGGAGCTCCTGGCCTGCATTGAGTGAATGTCTGTACGAGTGCATTTTAAATATGGCACAAGGACCTTCGACCCCATGAGGTGACAGCAGGGCAGGCGACTTCCTTCCCACCCTGCCATAAGATTCTCTGAGCTCCTCACAGATGCATAATTAATAAGCTGACCAGCAGAAGATCGTGCATGTTCAGCCATCCCCCCACCGAGCGGGAATCACACCGACTTTCCTGCCCGCCACCAGACTTAGTCTCCAGAATGGAAAACTCTGCCCGTAATGATTCTTTTTCTTGTTATCAGTGTATCACAATGAAGTCTAACCATATAAGCAATTGTTTCAAACATGTCAATCTAGGTATAGAAGTCCAATCTGTCATCATTAATATTAGCTTAAGTTATGTGTACACTACACCATTGATATGTTTTCTTTTTTTTAAAAAAGCAAACCATTATATTCAATATTCTGATGAAAGGTCATTGATCTGAAACATTAACTCTGTTTCTCTCTCCACAGATGCAGCTTGACCTGCTGAGTATTTCCAGTATTTACTGTTTTCATTTCAGTATATTAAACAGCCTGGTACAAAAAAAAAACTGCAATGTTTACAGTAGGAATGCTTTACAATTTTTGAGTCTAACAGGTAAAGGATTTAGTTTAATAATTATACCACGGGACTTGCCAGAATATAATTCCATTCGATCGGCTTCACCTACCTACACTCGTACTTTCAGGCAAATGTCAATTTGAACCCTGTTCATCAATATCCATCATTGTCATTCCATTGATTATAGAATCGTATTCCTTGGCCCAATATTTATGGGAAGGTGGGGAGGGAGAGGGTAGTGGGGGCAAGGGACCATAACAACTGGGTAACCCAGCAATATGGGTACTATGGAGTTCCTGCTGAATCTAATGGCAGGACAACATTTCAATCTTTTCTCCATTTCTCATCCAGCCAGGTTGAGAGGTTGGTAGGGCTGTGAGTTGAGATCCTAAAAGCTGGAGCAGACTGGAGATTGTAAAGACTGGGGGTAGATCATAAAAACCAGCAAGGGACGTAGGTTGTGGAGCTTGTGAAGTTGGGTGCAGTGGGAAAGAAATCATAAAGATTGCTGGGGGCTTTGGGAAGATCATGAAAGCTAGGAGAGTGGGGCGAGGGGGTTGAGAATGGTGGCATAGATCATAAGAGTGGGGAAGGGGATGGAAGGTAGCTCAAAAAGGTTGGGGGGAAGGGAGATCAGAAAAACCTGGGGACGGTGGGGAGGGACTGGAAAGACTGGGCCAGGAACGGGGAGGGGAATGGAGATTTGAAAGGCCTCATTAAAATATTTGAATCACGCAGCTGCCTCTGGGGAGAAGGTTATTTGCCTGCTCCCAAACTGTTTTTTGAAATTTTAACCCCCATCTCCACCCGACACTCATGTACCCTAATTTGTTATTTCTCATTGATCAACCATCTTTCTATTCAAGTTGCATTAAAAATCACATTCTTAAAACCCATATAAACTATATCTATGGTGTTCTCTTTATGTATGGTGTGCTGAGGTAGTGAAAGGTGCTATATAAAAGGAAATCTTTCTCTTTAAAAATTTCAGATTCATTTCAATCTCTATCTATCCATAGAACTCTGTTTTTGATGCACCCCGTTTCTGTCTTCTGCGAAGGTATTTACTTTGTCTTCTATGCATCTCATATTTGAAAACCCTACTGCTGATCTGTCTATTTATTTGTTAACCTTTCTGTCCTGTCAATTGAGTTAGATGCATCTCCGTCTCTTCAAATTTCTGCCTTTTTCCAGTCTATCATGCTAATTCTTGACCCGTCATTATGTATTGTTATTCTCACGTTGAACATATCATGTTCACTTTGCTCTTCTGCCCTCTCATGAATGCTTGCGCAGTTCATTTCCTGGAACTAAAATTGAACAATGCTTCTTTTCATATTGCTACATGAACATAGTGATTTAGGAAGCAGTCATGAATACGTTCCACAAAATATGATCACATGCATTATCTTAATACCAGTTTGCCCTGCAAAAGTTGAAATCCCCAATATTATTCTTTGCTGCTTCTACACATCTCTCCAAACTGTATGAAAATTTAATCGCAATTCTTCTGTGGGCTGTAACGCACACACCGAGTTGCACCAATTCCTTTTCCATTTCTAACTAATCATGCGAGTTCTGACTTGACACAACTCCCTCGGACACACTTCCTTTCTAACACAATGGCAGAATCCTTTACTAACACTGCGATCTCACTCCTCCATAGACTGGCTTACTGTACTGAGGCAGTACACTTAGTAAAGTAATGAATTCTCTCAAAAAGTATTGCTTTTAATGTACAGTATACAAGTTATATTTTTCCACTGTCTAATTATTAATATTTAATAAAAATACATTCAAACATGAATCAATATATTAACTAATTTATAAGCTTACTCAAAAACATTTATCCATGTCAGCCAATCTATTGTTCTGTAATGGGGAACTATATAATGGACAAAATTTTGCAGTCAGTGGTGAAGGAACGGTACTTGCTGCTGACCTCAAAAAAAGCTGTCAACAAAGGTATAGTGGTGCCTATTGTGTCAATTGCCTCATTCCCGAGATTGTTTGAATCTGGCACCAAGTCAAGGGGATCTCTAGGTGTCCAGCAACAGTATTGCCATCAAGCAGGGATAAATAGCTAATCACGTTGAAGAATTCGCACAAACAGAAAACCAGGAAATGTAAACCATTGACTTCCTTCACTTTTAATCTTACAGATTAAATTTTATAGATACTGAAATAAATTATTTGGACATACACATAGGGAAGAATTTTCTCCCTGTTTGGGGGGAGGGAGGGCTGGGGGGAAGCACAGGAGCAGACGCAAGCAGGCACGCCGCCATTTTACGTGGGCGGGCCAATTAACGCCCGCCCGGCGTGACGTCCGCCAGGAAGCGCTCCTTGTGCGGGCGGGGGGAGGTGGGGGGTGGTATTCCCTCAGCCGAGAGTGTGCTCTTTCGTGCATGCCCGCGAAAGAGTGCACTGATCTCCCTGAGGCTAAGTGCTGCCTCAGGGAGATGGGCTCCAAATGTAAAAATGGTGAAGGGGCAAAAATAAAATATCCCCTCATGTGACACTGTCACAATAAATCAAACATTTATTAAATTTTTAAAAACCCTCATGAAACCTCATCCCGCCCGTGGATGAAGTTTCATGCTTTTTCTGAAGCCCGCCAGGGCTCCCAGCCTGCCCACCAACCCTAAGATTGGACGGGCAGGTCCATTAATGAGGTTCATGATTTTGTCAATGGCCTCAATAAGCCGTTGACAGGTCGGCGGGCGCACAGCTGATTTGGCTGTGCCCCTGCCCACCTGAAAATTGAAATGACGCGGGGTGACGTTGGGAGTTCCATCTGATGTCATGCTGCGTCATTTTACGCGTCGGCAAGCGGGCACCGCCCCCCACTTGCCAACTTCAAGATCCTATCCATGGAATTAAGGTAGAAGCTAAAATATTTTAAACAAATTTCGTTAAAAAATTCAAAATATGTAGAATTCTTATTATCATAATGGAGGAATTTGACATTCACCAAATATAAAATTATTCCTTCAGGGCCAATGAGGCTGGTTAGTAGTAACTATGAAATTAGGACACTGTTAAAAACCCAGCAACGTCTCATTCAACAAGGTGCAACTTTCTCAATGGTTTTTATAGCAAGACTAATGGTGCAAGAGTAAAATTCTCACCAATTGAATAATTTCTAATTGATTTTGGGGACTTCAATAATGTGTCCTTGAAGAAATGTAGAATCACTGACAGCAACCTCTGGATTTCTGTGTTATTCAGCACATGTGGGGACTTCAGAACTTGCTGTCAGGTTCAGAGGAGGAATGGCAATGAATGCTAATAATTTCACTGATAAATATTTCTGTGTTTACAGCAGTAATCCAGGGTTTATTTAATTTAGATAAATTGTGATTTAACATTTAAGTCCTCAATATTTTCTTTGCATGTGTCAACAAAGGAAAACATTAAAAAGTGCAACAATTTTGTAATTTTACAAATACACATATTTATAGAAAGAGAGAGAGACCTCAAAACACAGTACAACAATTTATTTTTTACCTTAATATCTGTGTAACCTTTCACCCTTAGTTGCAGCAGCCTGCAGAAGTGTTCTGGAACTCAAATTGACCAGTTCGCTCTGAGTCTGCTTTATATACACAATAACTGGGAGGAAGTGATGCAATTTGGGCATTACAGTGTGTTTTTGTGGTTCTCCATGAAGAGCTATCGAATTGCCTGCTTTCACCTTCAATTACAGGCTTATTTCATAGCCACACTAAAGAGGAGGGATTTACGCCACAATCTGCAATTCTAGGGACTCCACAAAATCACACTCTTTACTGTGGTTCAGCCACTAACTAAAGTAGGAATGTTCTCCTTTGGTGAAATTCCCCCCCATTGCAATAAAACTAAAAATGGAATAAAACCGCATTCAGCATACACCCTATCTGTGCATGTCGGTATAGTGATAATCTTAAATCCATATTTTAAGAATGCTTTCTACAATGGATCATTATTATTCCTGTCTCATCACTAGTGTTTCAAGATTATGATCAGATATTTCCTGTCAACCACTAAATGTTTCGCTGTTTTTACTTTCAATGTTCACCTGTAAACATTTGCAAGTACGAATATGTTAAGTGTGAGAATTTCCTTCCAATAAACTGCAACTTTACTAAAATACTTAAAAAAAATAAAAATACAGACTTTGGGGATATTTTCCTTTATGTGTGAAATGTAATTTGAAAAGATGTACAGTGTTCTGTTACTAATTATATTACTATTTATATTACTAGTTCCAGCTTTACTTTTATCCTGAAGTGGGTGTAATGAAATAGTTTTTAAATAAAGCTTGTTAAGTGCCTGTGTTAAGAAGGATATGTAATTTTGTTCTTTGAGGAATATCAAAGAAAATAGTTATTTGCTTCTATTTAGTTTGGGGAAAAGCTCCAAGAAAGATTTAAAGGAGTTAAATCTTTCAGCACAGGATTGGCACAAATTAGTTTGGCTGAGATTTGTCATCTGTATATTTTGGGTCAAGTGGCTTCTATCTGTTGTGCCATGGTGCAGCAGCAACTGCAGGAAAAGGACAACTCAAGGTTCTAGAGATATGTAAGGCACACCATTTGTAAAATAAAGAACCCGAGGAAGTAAATGCACTGTAGCAGAGTTAGTTACTTGGGTATGATGGAGAACTAACACGTACATAACAATGCTCAGCTTCAGCAAGAAGCCTATTACTGAGGTTGACTGGTTGATCCATGAAGATTTGGAGACACAGTCATCACTGGCATCTTAATTCACACTGAATGGTCTACACTCAATGATCATGTCACAGGCCAGCTTTTGAGGACATTGGAGGAGTCTGTTGATCTGCCAATTATGAAGATAACTGAAGCAGTCTTTTATAAATTCAAGGCTTTTGTAGATATCTTTGCAGGTACAATTGCGTCAGTCACTTCTCCCCCTGTGGTCTGAGCGCCTGCTTTTTATAAAAGTTGTCTCCTGCTACCCAATATCTATCTGGTCAGATTTCCATGTCTAAAGCACCTTTAATCTCCCCAAAGACAGAATGAGTAAACACCGGTGAGGTGAGGTTTGCTTTGAATCATAAGCTAGTTTACTTCATAGTTGACAAACCACACAAAGCAATGAAATTGATGAATCATTGTATACAATCGGTGCAACTACTGATTGCTAAAATGCAGAAGTGTTTTTTGAATAAGGAGACTGGGCCACAAAATGGCCATTGGCCTCTGAGAGAAACAATTTCTCATCTTGCATTGTAATGCCATCCATTTACCTAACAAGAAGCAAACAACATTTGCTAAAATGTTTGTGAAAATAACATGGGTGGAACTTTCCATTCTGGAGTCTAAGGCCGGGATTTTCCATGCCTGCCGGCATTGGGCGTGTTCAATGGCGTGAGCAGACAATATGGCACAGTCAGTTTCACAACAGCGTGAAATCAGTTCGCGATTGTTCACTCAGCGCGCCAATGGCGGGCCGCGTTCCCCACCATTGTACGTCAGGAACCTCATTGTAACACATTAGCATATCTTTACTGGCCTGCATGTCGGAATCAGCTGATGGGACGGTGAGGTGCCCCATTTCACTCTCACGTTGTCAATGCAGGAACTCACCCATGGCTGCCACGATGGAGTGTAGGTCTGCACACAGCTCTGCAGTCTGCTAGACCATGGCATCCGCCATCCTCCCCATGGAGACCTCCATGTACTCACATGTGGGCACCACTGCATCAGAGAGTAGGCAGACACACTCCTCTGACTCGCAGGCCACTCTGTAGAGGACTTTCAACAGCTCTGCGTGATATTCCGCCACCTTCTGCTGACTCTCCAGGATGAGTTGGAAGGTCAAATTCAGAGGTTCATCATCTGACTCGGACCTCACAGATGCCTCCTCCCCAGCAGTCCTCCGAGTGCCGGGGAGCTCGGCTGAACCAGCCTCCTCCTGCTGCGGATACATGTCCGTGCGGTGACCACCAGATTGTGAACCCAAGCCTGCTCTAGATCTAGAAGCTGTAGAGCTGTACCTCTGCACTTGTGGAGGGTGTGGGTAAGCGCTGTGACAGGTCTTCTGGGCTGCTTATTTCAACCTCTTCACTGGAGGAGGTGTCCTCTTGGCTGCAAATGAGAACATGGATGGAACTGAGAGACTGGCTGGCTGAGGGTGTCAGTCGCTTGGCAGAGCTCCATGTGAACCAACATAGAGATCATTAGTGCACAGCAGCAGAGCTAAAAGCAGGAGAGAGAGAGCACTCACAGTTGTGTTGAGGGAGGGATGATGTGGTGCAGGATCTTCAGGTGGGTGTTTGTTGTCAACCTCACCGTTGCCGCAGGCACGGTCCACATCCTCACCAGTCAGCGTGCTGGCATGGTCCTCAACGTGAGTGAGGGGTCGATTGTGGGCCACTTCATCCCTGGGCTGGGACCTCTCCCTGCTGTGAGCCAGCTTCTCCTGCATGGGAACAGACGGAGAGAGTGTGAGCAGTACACATGGCACTGTGTGGAATGTTTGTGTGGTGAGCAGAACCATGGACAGGATGAGGATGTGAGCTGCAGAGGCTGTGAGCCTGGTGGAGATTTGAGGGTGTGTGTGGGAGTTAGTGGTGTTGTCCCTTGAGGTATGAGATTCCTGTGGATCTGTGTTTGTGAGTGTGTGAGTTGAGAGTGATGAGAAGAGTGAGTTACCCTGGCTGAACGGATGAGACCATTCATCCTGTAGTGACACTGGGTGGCTGTCCTCTTTTGTAGGGCATTGGCAGTGACCACCAGTGCCACCGCCTGCTATGCTGGATTGGTAATGCCACTGCCTGTCCTGCGGCCAGAGCGGGGGTAGAGGACATTGCGGCGGGCCTCCACTGTGTCCAAATGGCATTCCAGTGATGCGTCATTAAACCTGGGGCCTTTCCTGGACATCTTCTCTGCAGTAGTCGTGGGCTGGAAGCACTGAGATGTGTGCACATGGCTGGACTTTAACTATGGTGCTCGGCATGATGAAGCGGCGAGGTGATGGCGTGGCGAGTGAATGAGAGCCCGCCCACCATGGAAACAGAGTGTTTCCCCAAAATGCATAACTAATGCAGTGGGTTTGGGATGATATGGCGTGAAAACCGGCCATTGCAGCCGGTGTGTAAATTGTTTCACCCGCCCGCTACTGCACTTAGTGCAAATCTGGGACGATTTGGCCCTAAGCGTGGACGAGAAAATTGGCATGATTCCCGTTGGGCGATGGGTTGGATTTATCCACCCGATTTTCTGCTTTTCGGTTTGTTAATTATGCATTAACAAGGAACTCATCAAATATCATAGTAGGGCATGCAGGGATTTGTCTGTCCCGCTGTTACTTAATAGGTTTGAATGTCCTGGCACCATATTTAAATGGCACCCACACAGATATTCACTCACTGCAGGCCAGGTGTAGTCTGAATGTCTGCTTCACCATGGCACCTAAACAGATAAAACCCTCAGATCCACAGTTCAGCAAGGCCTCCCTGGGGATTCTCCTCCAGACTGTCCAGCAAAGGCAGGCACAGTGTCATATGAGCTGAGACATGTCTATTAATTTTTTTTGAAAAATTTTATTCAAGTTTAAAAACCCTCATGAAATCTCATCCCGCCCGTGAATGAGGTTTCATGATAAATGCAAAGGTTACCTGGGCTCTTCACCTGCCCACCAACCTTAAGATTAGACGGGCAGCTATGTTAATTATTTCAATTCAAATTTAAATGGCCTTAATAAGCCTTTGACAGTTCGGCAGGCGCGCAGCCAACTCCAGTGTGTGCCTGCCGAACTCAAGACCTGAATGACGCGCGATGAGATCAGGACGCACGCCTGAAATCACCGTGCATCATTTTACACATCGGTGAGCAGACCCCACCCCCGCTCTCTGAACTGAAGATTCTGCCCATGAACAGTTATGCCCTCCTTCACTATGCAATCACTTAAATACAATTCAGTAGGCATGCATCATGGATCAGGTATTGAAGCAATACCTGATTTAGACAAAGTGTGTAACAATTGTATTGTGTAGTTCTCTCTGTGCCAGCAAGTTCTGAACTTGAATGCTGTTGTGCTCTTTTTAAGTTTGCTTCACTTTAGCAGAAGAACTCTTTGGAGGAAGATTCCTTCTGTGCGCTGTGTATAACAAAATTGTAAAGATATTTGTAAATGACAGATTACTTTTTAATTACATATTGAAAAGTCATCTCAGTTTCAGGACATCACTGCAGGAGTTCCTCAGGGTAGTGTCCTCAGCCCAACCACCTTCAGCTGCTTCATCAATGACCTTCCTTCCATCATAAGGTCAGAAGTGGGGATGTTCGCTGATGATTGCACAATGTTCAGTACCATTCGTGATGCCTCAGATACTGAAGCAGTCCATGTCCAAATGCAGCAAAACCTGGACAATATGACAAGTGGCAAGTAACATTCGCACCACAAAAGTGCCAGGCAATGATCATCTCCAACAAGAGAGAATCTGACCATTGCCCCTTGACATTCAATGGCATTACCATTGCTGAATCCCCTACTATCAACACCGTGGGAGTTACCATTGACCAGAAACTGAACTGGACTAGTCATATAAATACTGTGGGTAGAAGGGTAGGTCAGAGGCTAGGAATCCTGTGGCGAGTAACTCACCTCCTGACACCCCAAAGCCTGTCCACAAGGCACAAGTCAGGAATGTGATGGAATATTCCCCAATGGCATGGATGAGTGCAGCTCCAACAACACTCAAGAAGCTTGACACCATCCAGGTCAAAGCAGCCTGCTAGATTTGCACTCCATCCACAAACATTCACTCCCTCCACCACTGACACACAGTAGCAGCAATGTGTACCATCTACAAAGTGCACTGCAGGAATTCACCAAGGCTCCTTCGACAGCACCTTCCAAACCCATGACCACTACCGTCTAGAAGGACAAAGGCAGCAGACACAGGGAACACTACCACCTGAATGTTCCCCTCCAAGCCATTCACCATCCTGACTTGGAAATATATCACCATTTATTCACTGTCGCTGGGTCCAAATCCTGGAACTCCCTCCCTAACAGCACTGTGGGTGTACCTACACCACATGAACTGCAGCAGTTCAAGAAGGCTGCTCACCACCACCTTCTCAAGGGCAATTAGGGATGGACAATAAATGCTGGCCTAGCCAGAGATGCCCATATCCCATGAATAAATGAAAAGAAAGGAAATCATCCTATTTTGTTATCTGAATCATAAAAGAATGACAACAATGACAACAAATATTCAACATAACTGAATTTTATCATTCATCGGCATATTCAGCATTGGAATATATGTGCTGTAAAAGTGATGTCAAAGTTAATTTGCTGTTTGTATATGTGTATTGATTATATACACATTATATATTGATTGATACATTTCCCATTCTGACACATGTATTTTTGATGACTCTATATGTAGTTTAATGCAAAGCCTACTTTACCTATAGTGCATGTTTACTGAGGCATCTCACCAGCTGCATGGGTTTCATCTGTCCTGCTACCTTCAACTGTAACTGCATCTGAAGTACTGCTGGGGGACTGCTGATGGAATTCATGCGAGTTCAATTTCTCTGGATTCTGTACCTGTAATCACTTGTGAATGGCACAAGAGATACCACTGATACATGAGCTAAGTACTAGCTCCTGTGTATCTGCATGCATGTAAACACTGTCCACATGAGACCCAAAATCAAGCTGGCAGTTGCAGGCTGTCTTAATCCCACCCTCATTGTTGCTACTGTACATTCTTCACACAAATTGAATTCATTCATGATTACTGGGTGCTAATTTAATTATCAGTACAACACACTCCTGGCTTGGGTATCAATGTATGGAAACAAGTTGTAATGACTGCGAAGGTCTGAATCCTTTGATAATGAATATAGACCACAAGGCCCGTGATCTGCAGCTACACATCTGTAATCATTTCATCCTCATTCTATCATTTCATCACCCATATCATTTGTGTTTTACTCAGTGTTTGATCAACCACATCAACCACAACTTGCATTTATATAGTGCCTTTTAAGTAAAACATCATCTCCTAAATATTGCATGATGCTTCTATCTGAGCAGTACATAGTGTGAATGTATACATTTGTTTTTGCAGTAAGTGCTCCCTGGCTGCTGGCATTGCATTCAGGCAGCGTGAACTTTGAATTAATTTATATTTCACAATCTTTAAGAACTAGGCAATTCTACATTCTTATATGTAAATCAGCTGCCTGGAAAACATTGCACCTTTATCTTTTTTTCTGAAATGTTTTACAGACTTTCTACCATTGCTTCATTGTTTATGACCCTGGGTTCAATTGTCCCTGGATGGCTTCCCAGGCTTTTATCAATGACTGACAATAGTGGACTTTTCTACAAGACCAAAGTTTGTTCTTTCTTTGCATCAAAGGATAAGAATATCTATAACATGGTCTTTGAATCTTGCCTTGTAATTTTGTTTTGTAATTGAAAAGCTTTACTAGTCGCCTGTGCAGTTAACTGCTGTCTGAGTGAAAATTATTACATTTATAGGGATTAACTAATGTCACTGAGAAATGTTAAATCAGCGTTATTTTAGTTGAAGAATAAGTGAAAGAATTGCACATGTTGGAATTCTGAGACAAAATCAGAAACTGCTAGAAACACTCGGCATGTGTGGAGAGAACTGGTGAACCCAGTTTGACAGTTTTGTGCTAATTAGTATTACATCCTTTTGAATATGGGAATCCCTCTTGATCTGAGAATATAGCCACTTGTATCTACAATACAACATTATTGGCTGAGAGAAAAGTATTTAGGGATCTTTGAAATCAGTTGTTAGTAAAAGCTGATTTCTTTCCAAATTGGAGAGAAAAACTCCAAGATTTCCCATTGTTTTAACTGGAAATATTAGAAACAGATGTGTATAAATGCATCCATAATGTTTAGAAATGTTAGAGCCCTGATAATGATTACAGCTATGCTCTGAACAAGATTTGTACGCAATGATCACACTGTACTCATCATAGCATACAACTCCATTGCAAAACTTAACTTAGCATTAATTATTTCATATTTCAGTTAGAAATAGTCGCTTCATAGTACAGAACTTGAATATTGTGGAAAACAGAGATATGTGGTTGAAGCTTTTCATCTTGTACTCATCAGGACAGATGCAAGAATACCAATTTTCTTCAAAGGTGACAATGAGAAAAGGAGTGCTGATTGGTTAGTAGGTCAACACTGATTAATTATGCCATGGAGAATGCACCAGGAAACTATTATCCCTCAGGCTTTTGTTTAATTCAAGAATGGCGTAATGGCTGGAAATGTTCTTTCTGCTTACAAAGGACAGGCCCCTGCACTCGAATATTTGCAGCTTCTAGCAAACGTAAGTAAACTATATTTTGAGCCTGAGTGATAATCTTAAATTGGTTGCTAGTGTAATTATTAGCACACTTGGGATTGTTTGGCAAATGTTGTCCAATCGTGGAATCATATCTAATGTTAGACATTATGTTCTGAATTTTGCAAGCACAAGTTAATTGAGTACAGTCAGTACTCTGCCTATATGTGAACAACCAAAGGGACATGCTATTTTCAGTTAGGCTTAAAAATATTTGTGATTCATGATACTATGCCGATGATGTGCTAATTAAAGCATATATTTTATGAGTTAACGTTTTCCTACACACAGCCAATTCAGATAAGCCCAAATTTATGCAGGTGATTTCCCTTTTGGAAGAACCCTTATAGAAGTTCATGACCTATAAATATAGTTTACTGTTAAAAAAGCTTGACAGTATTTTATGATCTTAGAAACTTAAGCTACATTACCATTAGAACACTGAAATCCATAAATGTGGAGCCTATGAACAATACAAGTAATTATGGGTTGTTTATTAGCTTAACTAGGCCTTGCTATTCTCTCACTTGTTTTCTTGAGGTTTAGTGATGTTCAAACTAAGAAGCGACTTATTTTCTGTTTTTCTACAAATTTACGTTCTAATTTCTTGCCTCTGGATTTTGATGTTAAAAATAAAAATTGAAAATAAAATGCAAAAAGCCCAGACATTTTAGTTGGCAATAAAAACAAACTTTACAAACATTGTGTTACCAGCGAGGAAGCAAGCCCATAGTGGGCAGGATTTTACCGTCGGCAAGCGGGGGTGGGGCCCGCTCGCCGAAGCGTAAAATAACGCGCGATGATGTCGGGGGGAACTCCCGACGTCACCTCGCCTGATTTAAATTTTCAGGAAGGCAGGAGAGCAGCAAAATCAGCTGTGCGCCCGCCGACCTGTCAATGGCCATTTGCGGTCTTTAACAGGATCAGTTAAGCAATTAAAGGACCTGATGGTCCAACCTTAAGGTTGGCGGGCAGGCCAGGAGCCCCGGTGGCAACTAGAAAAAACATGAAACTTCATCCACCGGCGGGATGAGTTTTCATGTAGGGTTTTAAAAATTTTAATAAAGTTGTTATGAAAATTATGAACATGTCCCAACTCATGTGACAGAGGGGATATGTAAGAGAATTTTTTTTTCTATTTTTAATATTGTTGAAAGTAGAGACGATCACCCTGAGGCAGCACTTAGCTGCAGGGAGGTGAGTGCGCTCTTTCGTGCGCATGCATGAAAGAGCGCACTCTCGATTTTAGGCATCCCCCCCCTCCCCGCACAGGGACCGCATAGCGCTCACCCACGTAAAATGGCGCCGCACCTCCAATCAGGGGGCGCCGATCAGAAGTGTGCCCGCACGCGCCCGCCCATCAACTTCCTCCCCGACGGGGTGGGGGGATAATTCTGCCCAGTGAGTCTCTGATGTTTACGTGAAAGCAGCTTCCAAGTGGGGGGTGGGGGGAGGGGGGTTGCAGATATGGTGAGTTGGTGGAATTGCATGTGGGAAACCTATAAGTAAAATCAGTTGTCAGTGAGCAGATCTTCTTCTCGGAGGCTGCAGTTTTCTGTGACTACCTGATGGAGTAACCTCAGCCTATAGATGCCCTGCCCTTCCAAGAGGTCAAGGAGGCTGAGCCCCTGGCTGTAAACCCTGTGATATAAATAGTGCCTCCTACCACCTCAGCCCCCTGTTCTATGCACCTCCCTCCTGCTCACCTGCTGATCCCACCATTGCATGGCATTGTTGCTGTGGATGGTAATGGCCTTCCTCTTCTGCTGTGCTGTCAGCTGCTCCCATTCTGATCTTACCAGTTTGAAAGAATCCAAAGTTTTGAAAAATCTGCATCCAGACAAGAACTCTCTGCCACAGGTTTGCCAGGTGGGGAACTGAGCTTTAATTCAGATGGAACAATCACAGCTTTAGATACTCACATGAACTGCAGCTCAATCATGCCTTTGTTTCACTGGTCAGTTTCCTGCGCCCCAGGAAAACTGTGCTAAGGTGTTAAATTTAAAGGTCAGTGAAATTCAATTTGAAAAGACTTAATTAACTTCTCCTAAGGACATTAATTACTGCATTCAGTACCCATTTGCCTGCACTAATTGGAATATTGACTACAGCAAGCGAATTACTCGCAGGCACCCAAATGCACCTCTGTTAAAACTGAGAATAGGCCTGTTGGAACTTAGTTACATTCATGGTGTCATGAAAATATAATAATTTTCATAATATTATTGTAATTTAATGCAAAGGTAGGTTAATATTGGAGTTTGGATTAGTTTCTCTATGTGTAGGTGTGTGGGTTTTAACTGAATTACAGTCTGGGTGTTTTGATGTATCTGAAGGGGAACTAGGTTTGAAATGCTAAATACTTAAACATTGCTCAAGTTTTGGAACGTGAGGTGTGAAGAACATTGCATTTTTAGTTAAACTAGAGTAGTGAATTTCAAAGAGATGGTAAGGTGTTACGCCTAGCCATATGAAGCTAAGCCAAACAGTGTATTTATTTTTCTCAAAGATTACTGATAATATAAGTGCTATGAAAGATTTATATTATGGAAAAAGTAAAGTTGCAAAGACCTATTGGAACAATGGAATTTACATTAAAAACGGAGAAACATGTATAAAGGAGATGAGGGTATGTGTAAGGAAAGAAGGAATTCTAAGATCTAACAAGTGTGAAAAGCCTCCAGCCTCTTATGCACCAAGCTGCTGTCTCCAGGAACCGAAGCTAAAATAATTCACTTTGAATAGTGGGCAAGGATAGCACAAGTGCCAACTCCCCGGAGGGTGGGCTTGCATATGATTTCTGTTACAGAGAACTCAGATGAAGACTTGGATGACTGATGTACAGAAAAAGGCTGATGGACATTCACATCAGAGATGCTTGGAACCTGTTGTCACATAAGCATCAAGGAGCCGGGCTCGAATTTGGCACAGGTCTTCACATTGAGCTTGGAGTCTATTCTTTCCAGTGTGGAAGTGATGGACATCTCCATGAGTTGTGGACCCAGCCATGATGCAGCATCTGGTGACCAATGTCTCAGCTTCGATTGGAGCACAAGCAGAAACCATTCAACATTTGAGTGCTGTAGTGAAATCTCCAACTAAAGTTATGAAATCTCTGCTTGGTGCCACGCAGGTTCAGATTGCTGCCATCATAGCTGTGGATATTAGTGCTCAAAGGGTCTTGCAGGGTCTCACAGCAATCTTCCCACCCTGGCAGGGTGTCATTGTCTCCATGAACCTGCTGTGCTCTCTCAGGGTAATAGTAGTCACGCTCCCAACACTGTTCCTCCACTGATGCTGTTGTCTGTCAGCAGCCAGCGCAGACTGCTGCAGCCCAATCCAAAGCTGGGCCTTCAAGTCTCAGAGCTGCTTGAGGTCAACCTGCAAGGCTCTCTGTAGTCTCCTCCACTGAAAATCAGCAGCCTTCCACCAGTCGTGCTGCAGCTACTGGGGTAGCACTGCATAGGAGCACTAGGGCAGACAGACAACAATGCCCACAAGGCGATCATTTTAGAAATGCACAAGGCTAAATAGTTGAGCATTGTGTGAATTGGATGTGCTGTTGGACAAAGTTTGTATGGAATGGTTGCTTTTTGTGTCTTTATTTCAGGATTGTGACCAAGATGATCTGTAACTGAGAGTTGGTAAGGGGTAAAATAGCTGAAGAATGGAGAGATGGATTTCACCCATGGGAGCCAGAGTCAATGGATGCATTCATGGATCATCCACCTGGAATGTGAGTGTGCTCTCTGCCACCTCCCCTCCTCCTGAGGTGACTGCTGTATCTATGGTAGTAAGGGCTGTATCTTCATGATGGCCAGATTGTGTGGGATGCAGCAGACCACCAGGAATCAGGCCTCTCTCCATTGGGTATTGGAGGACTCCTTCAGAGCAGTAGAGGCAAGTGGAACTGTTGCTTCAGCTTGCCAATCCTTTGCTCAAAGATGTTCTATGTGGCAGCATGGCTCTCATTATATGAATGCTGGCCACATGTGGTTGGGTTGTGGAGGCGAGTCATCAGACAGGCATAGAGCAGATTGCCCCTGTTGCTGTGTAGCCACCTTCAGGTTTGATATGGTGGCTGAAAGGTGGACTGGAACAGGATGGACGCATCATGAGTGTTGCCAAGATAGCACGTCTTGTGGTTGCACACTAACTGCACATAAAGTGAGTGGTACATTTCAGCATTGAGATATAGTGCCCACAAAGCCACATATGTGGATTTGATGGCACCCTGCACCATGGGAAAGCCCGCTATCATGGCAAAGCCACATGCATACTCCTCCCGCTTCTCTCTGTTTAGAGAAAGGACAATGAAGTCCTCTCTCTTTGCATACAGAGCCTCTGTCATCTCCAGGATGCAGCATTGGGCAGCAAATTGTGAGATATTTGCTATGTCATCTGTTCCAGTCTGGAAGGATTCACTGGCTAAAAAATTCAGGGCAATAGTCACCTTGATGGCCACTGGCAGTTCCGTCCTCAGGCTGCAGGTCTGATTCTAAACAGTGACACTGTTCTGTGACCACCGCTTTGCTGAATTGACGCCACAGTGTCACCTGAAGACTCTGGGTGGATATGGCCTCTTGCTGAGAGCCCCTCTTCTCCTCCCTCTGTGAGCAGCTTGTCTTCTTTGCTGCCTCTGCTCCATCTACATTTGTGCTGCAGCCTAAGGGGGTACTGCAGATATAACCGCTTTGACTGGGAGCAAGTGGTGTAATCAGAGTCTTTGCAGTAACAACAAATAACTTCCCAACTTCCAGCACCACTTCTTGCAGACTTTAACAATTTTTGACAACTCTTCTAAATACACACTACTCCTCCAAACTCTGCAAGCACCAATAAATAGTAATAAGCAATCAATCTGAAAGTTGGATGGGTCCCTTTAAATAGCACTGATATCCCTTGTGCAGCTGAATGCATGTTCAGCTGTGGGTGTTTTAAAAGAGTGTGTTAACTAAAACAGTGAGGTTAAAATAGCAAATCAGCATTCAATACCAACTGGCGCCACAGTCTGCCTACTCTGCATAGTTCTGGTGCAAGCATGTAATGTCTGCACTGCCGCCCTCAAAAACATGGTCATTACCATGGGCCATTCCAAAAGTGGTCAGGAGTGCCTGCTTGATCCTACCATTTTCACCTCAACCAGCAAAATTAGCGCCAAAACTACCAGCACTATGGTGCTGAATCTTGCGGTTGTAAATTTTAAGGAAGCCCTTAAAGGAGTTGAAAGAGGTAAAGAGGCGGGGAATTTTAGGGAGTGAATTCCAGAGCTTAGAGCCTAGATAGCTGAAGACATGGCCAGCTGTGGTGAGTGTTTAAAATCTGGGATTTTCAAGTCCCCAGACTTGAAATAACTTGAAACAGGACATAGGAACAGGTGTAGGCCATTCAGCCCCTTGAGCCTGTTCCACCATTCAATGCGATCATGGCTAATCATCCACTTCAATGCCTTTTTCCCACACCATCTCCATATCCCTTTATGTCATTGGCATATAGAAACCTGTCAGTCTCTCCTTTAAACATACTCAATAACTGAACTTCTACGGCCCTCTGGGGTAGAGAATTCCAAAGGCTCGTAACGCTCTGAATAGAAAAAATTCTCCTCATTTCAGTCCTTAGTGGCTTTCCCCTTATTTTGAAACTGTGTCCCCCGGTTCTAGACTCTTCAAAAGGAGCACAGAGATCCTGGAGTGTTGTAGGGCTGGAAGAATTTGAAAACGAGTATAAGAATTTTAAAATCTAGGAAGCAGTTTATAACATCATCTAAGTTCCTTGATATATATTATGACCTTGCCACATACTCTAACATGTCTATTCTGTTTACAGTAGATATATTAGCAATTTTCTCTTTTAATAAGGAATTCAAACTTTGAACATTACTCTCTGTGTGCATAATTATGTCAGGCGCACAAGGGATTTGTTAACAAATGAAAAGTACCACTGATGGGATGCTAGTATAAAAACTGACAGCCAGCCATTAACAAGTATTATATCCTGATAGAAAAGGAAAATTGCAAGTGTGAAGGCAAGTCACAGACATAACGACATCATTATAAATGGTGAAGATAAAAGGCCTCTTTATTTAAGCCTTCACTCAGTAATAAAGCATAACCATAAAACTGAAAAATGAAAATATAAAATTTTGAAGGTACCTTGTTCAGGGTCATACGTCAGTCTGCCAATGATTCAAACATGTCCCTACATGGGGAGATTGGTTAAAGGCAACTAAGTCAAAAAGGAAAATCCAACACAAAATCAGGTCCAATATTGCATATATCAGGTGTTCTGAAGAAGAGTCATACGCACTTGAAACGTTAGCTCTGTCTTTCTCTCTACAGATGCTGTCAGACCTGCTGAGTTTTTCCAGCAATTTTTGTTTTTGTTGCATATATCAAGCCTTAATGGACTGGATTCTCTTTAAAAGCATAGTGCTCTTCATCTATTTATTTGTAAAATTAGGTTATGCACTTCTGTCTTTATGGATTTGAGTTGTTGCAGTGAACTGAAGGGACAAATATGATACTGAGCCTATTGTGCCTGCCTTGTTCTAAAATTAGCCCATGAGAAGGACCAGTGTCACACAATTGCAGTCAACTTAACTCACTAATATATAAAATAGTAGCCTTGACAGAGTAGACAGATATTTAAAAGTATGTAACTAATTACAATCATTTTTTTGAGTTGCATTACTTGAATGGAGCTTCCCGGCCCCCCAAAAATGTATAGGATTGAGATTGCATTACGCATGAATAATATTCAGAGGCAAGCCCAAATGTTATAGCTTTTTACTGTAAAAGAATATAGAATTAATTATCTAAAAACTTTTTTTTAACTCTTTATTACATTTCCCATATCATATACACCTAGGAACAACAGCAAAAAGAAAATGAAAATAACAAAATATATACAAAATAAACATCTAATCATTGATAATACCATCATTTACTTTATTTATTCATTCATGGGATGTAGGCATCGCTGGCAAGACTGGCATTTGTTGCCCATCCTTAATTGCCCTCAGAATGTGGTGGTGAACCATTTTCATTAACTGTTGAAATCTATATGGTGTAGGTACACCCACAGTCCTGTCAAGGAGGGAGTTCCAGGATTTCAACTCAGTCGCAATGAAGGAATGACAATAAATTTCCAAGTCAGGATGGTGTGTGACTTGGAGGGAAACTTGGGCGGTGATGTTCTCATTCCCTTTACTGCCTTTGCCCTTCTAGGTGGTAGAGGTAGCGGGTTTGGATTGTGCTGTCGAAGGAACCTTGCAAGTTGCTGCAGTGCATCATGTAGATGGTACACACCGCTGCCACTGTTTGGCAGTGGCAAAGGAAGTGAATATTTAAGGCGGTGGACGGGATGCCAATCAAGCAAGCTGCTTTGTCCTGGATGTCAAGCTTCTTGAGTGTTGTTGAAGCTGAACTCATTCAGTCAAATGGAGCATATTCCATCACTCTCCTGACTTGTGCCTTGGAGGTGGTAGACAGGCTTTGGAGAGTTAGGATGCGAGTTACTCATCATGGAATACCCAGGCCTGCTCTTGTAACCACAGTTTTTATGTGGCTGGTCCAGTTATGTTTCTGGTAAGTGGTGACCCCCACGATGTTGGTTTTGATTATGGTAATGCCATTGAATGTCAAGGAGATGTGGTTAGGTTTTCTCTTGTCAGAAATGGTCTTTGCTGGCATTTATGTGGTGCAAATATTACTTACCACTTATCAGCCCAAGCCTGGATGTTTCCCAGGTCTTGCTAATGTGGGCATAGATTGTTTCATTAACTGAGGAATTGCAAACAGAACTGAACATTGTGCAATCATAGGCAAACATCCCTGCTTCTGACCTTATGATGAAGGGAAGGTCGTTGATGAAGCAACTGTAGATGGTTGGGTCTAGGACACTACCCTGAGGAACTCTTATAACTCCTGGTGACAAGATAGAGGATAGAATGGTCACAGCACAGAATGAGGCCATTTGGCCTGTCAAACCCGTACTAGTTTTATCAAATCTCCTCCTAACCTTCTCTCCTCTAAGGAGAACAACCCCAGCTTCTCAAATCTATCCACATAACTGACGTCCCTCAAGTCTGGAACTATTCGTGTAATCTTTTCTTCACCCTCTATAAAGCCTTCACATCCTTTCTGATAAGCAGTGCCCAGAATTGGGAACAATACTTCAGCTGAGGCTGAACTAGTGTTTTATAAAGGTTCACCATAACTTCTTCACTTTTGTACTCAGTGCCACTATCTATAATGTCAGGATCCCATATGCCTTTTTGGATCACTTTCTCCACCTGCCCTGCCACCTTCAACAATTTATATACATATACCCTCAGGTCTCTCCATTCCTACACATCCTTTACAATTTTACATTAATTCAATTTGCCTCTCCACATTCTTCCTACCAAAATGTGTCACTTCACACTTCCCTGCATTAAGTTTCATCTGCCCATTCCGCCAGTCTGTCTATTTCTTCTTGAATTTATTACTTTCCACCTCACAGTTCCCAAGTCATCCACAGATTTTGAAATTATGCCCTGTACACCCAAGCCTAGGCTATTAATATAGATCATGAAAAGCAGTGGTCCTAATACCAACCCTTGGAGACCTCCATTATATGCCTTTCTCCAGTCCTAAAGGCAATAGTTCAACAATACTCTGTTTCCTGTCACTCAGCCAACTTTGTACCTATGCTGCCACTGTCCCTTTTGTTCATTGGGCTTCAGCTTTGCTGGCAAGCCTATTGTAATGCACTTTATGAAACGTCATTTGGAAGTCCATATACACCACATCAACTACAATGCCCTTATCAACTCTCTCTGTTACCTCATCAAAAAACTCAATCAAATTAGTTAAATGCAAATACAATCAAATTAGTTAAACACAATTTGCCTTTAACAATTCCACTCTGCTTTCCTTAATTAATCCACATTTGTCTAAGTGAAGAATATTGGCCTCCAACACCACAACCATCATCCTTTGTGCGTGGTAGGACCATGGCCAGTGGAGAGATTCCACACTCCACACCCCACCCCCACCCGCCCCCCCCCCCACTCCACCCAATGTCCATCAGTTTTAGATCAAATCCTGCCTTGATGTCAAGACTAGTAACTCTCACCTCACTTCTGGAATTCAGCTCTTTTCTCCATGGTTGGACCAAGGCTTTAATGAGGTCTGGAGCCAACTAATTGGCAAAACCCAAATTGAGCACAGTTGCATTGATTATCAGTAAGAATTGTCACTTGATAGCACTGTCAACAACTCATTCCATCGCTTTGCTGGTGATTCAGACTAGACTGATGAGACAGTAATTGACCAGATTGAATTTGTCCTGCTTTTTATGGACAGGACATAGTTAGGCATTTTTCCACATTGTTAGCTAAATGTCAGTGTTATCTTCAATAGCTTGACTAGGGGCATGGCTTGCTCTAGAGCACAAGTCTTCAGCACTGTAGCTGGGTTATTGTCAGGGCCATAATCTTTGTTGTAACCAGTGCACTCAGCCATTCTTGATAACACATGGAGTGAATCAAACTGAATGAAGCCTGGCATCTCTCGTGGTGGAGACCTCAGGAGGAGGCCAAGGTGGATCATCCACTCGGATGTTTGCATATATGTCTCCCTTGCCTTTTGCACTGATGTGCTGGGCTTCCCCATCATTGAACTTAGTAGTTTAATTGTCCACCACCATTCACGACTTAATGTGGCAGAACTGCAAAGCTCTGACCTGATCCATTGTTGTAGCTGTCTTTTCTCATGATGTTGTATTATGTACAATATAACTACCATAGTATAAAGGTGTAACATGTATCATATATCTGAAACTTTGTCTTGTCTTTTGAACCTAGATAAAATGATTTCACTAATTCACGAATAATTATTTTATCAGGCGTTTTTGTTATCTGAATGAAATAATTGTACATTGATTATCAGTCTCTTAATTGGCAGACTTGTTTAACTGGAAACTTCTTAATGAGTAACATATTAATATACAAAAATGAGTCCCTTGTTGATTGAGCTAAGAAAATTTCCATTGAGCTCTACACTTGCATAATATATTCTGATTCATGTCTTGTAGGTTAACTGAACTGTTGTAATATTTCAATGTACTGTTGTTAAGTATGTCCAAAAACCAGCTTCAGAAATAGATCATATGTTGTAAAGAGTGTTTGTTTCAGTTAAGCAATTCTTGCAACTTCTGGTGATATAACAGATGGAATGCTACGCTTTATACCAATGTGAATATAAGACAAATATGTTCAGACACAACTTCAGCAGAAACTTTTTTTATACAGTATATCTGAAGAGGTTGTTGTGAACAGTAATTCATCCGCAATGATATTTTGCATATATATAAAGTAAGGTAATTGGCCATAGTCATCTCTCTCCATTTGAGAGAGACCATAATTTATATATAGCTTGAGGGATACCACTCTACAAGGTAAGGAGGCAGGTCTCCATGAACGGCCAGTAAGGGATTGAACCCATACCTTTGGCATCATTCTGTATCAGACTCTAGCCATCTAGCCAAGTGAGCTAACTGACTCCCATTGTATGTATGGTTTGTATTATAATTTTAGTAAGTTACCTCATATTTGCCAATATTGCTCTTCATTTACAGGTAAGTACTGGAGTGGCGGTGAAATCAAATCCTCTGATCTTTGTTAGATGTTAGCCAATCCAAGCGAATGTGGGAATATAATCTGATTTTGTGTTAAATCCAACCAGCAGATTACCCCGAATAATTTAGAAGACTTCCTGCATCTAGAGACAGATGAAGCACATGCTCACATCTGTTTTCCATAGCTATTTTGTCCTGGAACAGGTTGCTAGCCTGAAGTCACAGGCTATAGCTTGAGGGGTGCCATTCCGCAACAAGCATGGATGACCAGAAGTCTCTCCCGCTCTCACCACCTGCCATTGGCATATGTTGGAAGGATTTACAGGTTGATACTTAACCTGTTTGGCCATGTGATGAACACACCTTCTATGGCCATCAAGTCCTGGAGTGGGACATGATCCCAGAGCTTTGGCTCAGAGATAGGGATGCTACCCATTGTACCGCAAGACCTCCTCTCTACCCCAGATAGGGTGGATGATTACCCTCAGGTCATGCATTCTTCCAAGGCAGAATATAGAAAAAGGACAGTTTCTAGGTCACTAGGAACAAGGCCCACTTATGGGATATGTAACTGTGGAAAGGCAAAACAATTATGTAAGACCTTGCAGTAAAACAGCGTGTGGGCAATGATTTTTTTTAAACAGAATACATCAAATTTCTTCTACCTTTCAAACTATCACAAATGTAGAACAGAGAGAGATTGGCAGTGAAGCAACATCAGTGTGTTGCATTATAGTTCCCATCATCAGGCACATGAGAATATTCCGCTCATGGTTATTTATTGCATACCAGAATAAAACAGCAATGGATAGAAGGACACAGACAGATATCATGAAAGTCAATAAGTCCTTTATTTGTATATCCTGGAATTTTGAAAATGAACTTCTGTTATCATACTCCCTAAACTTCATTACCTAACAGTTCAGATTAAGTTTTCAATTTTATAATTCCATTGAGAAACTTGCTTGGCGAAGAACTTTGTGCAGTATTTTAAGCAATGTTGGTATACCTGGGCCAGAATTCTCCCGTTGGTGCGTGGGAGTGGGCCGCTGACGGGAAAAATGACGCACGGTGACATCAGGCAAACGTCACCGTAATATTTAGGTGGGCGGGCGCACAATGTTCTCCGATGTGTGCCCGCCATTAATTAATAATTTAGTTAAGGCCCTTGAGGCAGCAATTGCAACTTTTCAGGGCCCATGTGACCTTCATTATGTCACACGGGCACAACGGGCAGGCGGGTAGGAGACATTTGTATAAACCTCATCCATGGGCGGGATATGAGGGGCGAGTGGGGTCGCGAATGTTATCTTTCAGGTATTTAAGTGTGAAAGTTACTGATATTTGCCTGTGTGAGCAGGGATACTTCAAAACTCATACCAACTGCTTGGACAGGTGTAAAAGCCTTCAGGTCAGGACTTTACAGTAAAGATCATTTTTGGGGCCTGCAGCTTTCAGGAAGCCTTCCCTTAGCCTGGAAATGCGAATTGTGCTCTCCACTGGAGGCACCTCTTCTGAGGAGGAAGGAAGGGCCAGAAGGAGGAGGAAGACAGGAGTCCACATTCAGCCTCCATGGGAGCCACCTTTGGGAGTACAGGCATGGGTACAAGGGGCATAGGGCCAACAGGAAGTCCAAGGTGGAAGGGGCCGCAGAAGACGCCACTTTCCTGCTGCCAGGGTATGCAGGCGGCGAAGCAGCTACCTCAGTATGCCTGAGGTGCAGTGCCAAAGGAGGCTCCGTCTGTCAAGGGACACAGTCACCTCCAATTGTCAGATGTTAGTCTTTGATCTCTCTGCAAACTGTGTGGGTGAACACCCCATGCCAGTGGCTCTAAAGGTCACAGCTGCCCTCAACTTCTATGCCTCTGGCTTTTTCAAGGGGTCGGTGGGTAATCTCTGTGGAATCTCCCAATCAGCTGTCCACACTTATGTCAAGCAAGTGACAGATGCTCTGTTCAGGTGTGCATTGACTTTCATCCACTACCGCTGAGGCCAGGCCATTCGTCAACAGGAAGGGCTTCCACTCCATGAACGTGCAGATAGTGTGTGATCACAGGATGCAGATTCTGCAAGTCTGTGCAAGGTACCCAGGCAGCTCTCACGACGCTTACTCCTCAGACACTCCCAGGTGCCGGAGATCTTCAGTGCTCCAGCCCGGCTGAATGGATGGCTGCTGGGTGACAAGGGCTATCCCCTCAGAAGGTGGCTCATGATGCCTCTCTGCCATCCAAGAACAGAAGCTGAGCAGCGGTACAATAGGAGCCACGCCTCCACAAGGGCTGTGGTGGAGTGAACCATCAATCTTCTCAAGATGCGCTTCCGATGCCTGGACCACTCAGGGGACGCACTCCAATACCCCCCAGATCGTGTGTCGCTGATAATGGTTGCATGCTGCGCTCTCCACAATCTGGCGCTAGAAATGGGGGACGCTATGGATGAGGATGACGTAAACGCAGTTGCTCTGGATGCACACGATGAGTCCAGCAGTGAGTCTGAGGATGAGCACGCACAGGAGAATGCTGAGGGGGTAGAGGCTGACCAAGGCATACTCCAGGGAGGCAGGGACACCCAGGAGGCTTTAATCCAAAGAACCTTCAGCTAGCCCATCACAGATGGACCTCCAACACACGCCAGGGCTGTAGGCTCCATACTTGATACCTGAGTGCTAAATCAGCCTGGATACTAACATTAACTCATGCCCTTGTCAATAAAGCTCAATGTCAAACAACTTGCTCATAACATCATGGGTTCCCGTCCACTTGTAGAAGTAAGGAATCAACCTGAGGCATGGAAACACATCAAAATTTATTGAGAGAACAAATGTAACTTCATAAACCAAAAAAAAAAGGTGTTGGACATCATACCAAGTCTTCAATAAGCTACTATGGGCCAATAAAAAAGCGCCAGTGAGAAACCAGTGGTGTGCCTAAGGTGCCTTAAATTTACGCTTACCGATGCTATGTCTAGGTGCTGATCCCTCGCTGGCACCGGCATCTGAGACAACCTGCTCACTGTGCTGTCCTGTTGGCCTCAATGTCGTTGACGGATATCCTCTGGCTCGTGAAGCCTTTTATGGCCCCGCCGGGGAGGGAGCAGCCAGTTCCACAGCTGGAATCTCCCCAGTCGCCGCAGCCTCATCAGATGCCACGGTCACTGGCAGAGGGGCGGAGGAGCTGTTGGCCTCATCTGGAAGAAGCATGGCACTCGGCTATGAAGCTCATTGCATCGGTGATGCTCCGCGTGGAGTCCTCAAGCATGGGCACCATGCCACGCATAGCCTCCGCCAGATCGTCCTGCATACCCTGCTGCACTTCCAGCATTTGCTGCCTCACGAACGACTCCAGAGGCACATCATCAGCCACCGACCGAGCATGTACCTGGTCCGCAGCAGTCCTCCGACTGCCGATGTCCTGGGCACTTTCTGTCTCTGCCCTCAAGCGAGTGTGAAGTTCCCTCACTGCTGTGCCCCTGGACACTAGCCGAACATCTAATTCCCACTGAGGTGCTAGTATCTGCGCTGGTGCCTGTCTGGCAGAGATGGTGTGACGCTGGTGAGTGGATTTCCTCTGGGCCCTCAGGGGTGAGAGGTTGGCCCTCTGCCTCCACCTCCCAGCCCTGTTCCAGTGATGCTGAAAGGAAGAACAAGGACATTTGATTAGTTACAGTGCAGACAATGTCAATTTACATGCCTGTCCCCCTGGATCATTATGTGCTCATCCTTCCATAATCAATGGCCAACCCAGGTTGCTAACTTCAATCATTGAGCATTCAGCAGTGCCATGGCTTTTGGGACACACATGGTGACCTGAGTGTTCGCCAAACATACCTTCCCGTGGCACCCCAGCCTCACTGCCTCTGGTGGACCTGGGGGCATGGCGTCCCTCCAGATCCATGGCCTGCTGCTCAAAACGTATCAGGATCGCCAACTGGGCCTGGCCTCCGCCAGCCCACATCCGCTCGGTGGAATTGTGCGTAGTCTCCTCCTGAAAAGGAGAGAAGAGCATTGATTAATCCAGCCTGCGCCTGAATTCCCATCACATCCCTGGAACCCAGTCAGAGTGGGACATTGCAGGGCTCCAGTTCTTTGCTACCTTGCAGCTGCCACACACTCACCCAAAGAAGCCGGGGCTGAGCACCCCTCCCATTGCCCAAATGCTGCCTCCTTCACATGTGGCACCACAAGGTGTCACTTTGCTAAGCAAGGAGGCACAAGCGTGTGGAGCGCATAAACCAGCAGATGGATTGGTGCCCTGCCACCTGGAAACTCCTCTGCCAGCATGTTAGCATCCTGACTTTGACATGCTTCCCAGTTCCAGCACTTTGCCTAGGTGCAGACCCTTGACTTTCACCCTCATTCTATACTCTTGGTGTCAGTGTCACACATGCTGAGGGTGAAGAACACATCCTAGCTCAACCCACTCAGGGTGAACTAGGCATGGGCAATATCTACTGGCCCACCTCAAGAGGGATATGTGCCATGAGGGATTCAATGCCGTTGTGGCATTCAAGAGTTGTCAGTGGGGTTGTGGGGGAGGTGGGGGGGTTGCGGGAAGTGGGGGCTGGTGGGAAAGGGAGACAGCTGCATTAAGTGACCTGAGCCACCATGGTACTCACCCTTTCCTGAGCGCAGGAGGCCGTTGAATCTTTTGCGGCACTGGACCCATGTTCGCCGCACCACATCATGGGAGCTCATCTCACACTCTCGGCCACCTCCTCCCACGTGGTCAGGTGACGAGACCTCCGCCTCCTGTCCCTCGGAAGCAGGACCCCCCGCCGCACTGCCACCTCCTCCAGGAGGGCAGCTAGGCGCTCGCCGGCGAAACAAGGGGCACATTGCCCCGCTGCCCTGCTGCCCTACCCTCCAGCCTGGCCTTCCCCGTTGGCCTACCCTCCGGACTTGTGTAATGCACTTTGCCCCTCTGCTGTGCTCTTCTCCCAGCCATTGTGAGCAGCCTTGCAAAGGCTGCCAGGCCTTCATATAAACAGGCCGCCGGGTCGCCAATGGACACGGTGGTCTGTGCACGCCCGTCGATGCCCGCCCACTCCCGCTATCCTCGGGAGTCATGAAATATGCTGGGTGGGCCTTAATTTGCCCCGGTGGGCCGTAAAATGGCAGCGTGGACGTGATCGCGGATGGCAATCGGATCTGCATCCGCCCATTTTTTTTTGCTATCATTAAGTTAGTAGATAACATGAAATTCTAACTCCTTAATTTGTATCCTTTGGATACAATTACCTCAGTACATCAGTGAAGTCACACCCCAGATTTGAATATGCTAATAGAATATTATATGAATAACATTTTTAAATTGTTACGATCAAGAGGGATAGACTGACTCTCCACTTTTCCCACTCCTCATTTGACCACAACAGGGATTTTTAAAAGGACACACTTGCCAATTCAGGGAGCATTTAACCAATTACATGTTCTGGCTGTAAAAGACACACACAGACAAGTTTCCTTTCAAGTTTTTAAAAGGAAAATAAAATAATGATTATTATGCTTGACGCCCGGTCTAAAAAGTAATGAAAATGTTTCAACCTTCACACACACACATAAGTAGGCTACAAAGTGGAAGGATAGATTAAGCAGTTTTTCTTAATTCCTATATAAGTTAGTGGTTTATGGATCTTGTATGATGACTCGGATGATTTCAGGTAGGACTCAATGGTCCCTCAGGATTCAGCGTAGAGATAGTTTAAAGATGTTAATAATGATTTATCTGTTCCCCTGGAGCTGCAGTTGCTGAGTTGATTCTTAAAACACTGCCTCCGGCAAGTGGATAGTCAAACAACAGGCAGGGCTTGGACTTGCATGGTTGGTGGAGAGAGAAAGAGTGTACCCATTCAGGGGTCCCACTTCTTCGACATCTCTCCTTCTTCTGTTCTTTGGCATGAAGAACAACAGTTTCTTAAACACAAAAAATGGGGTTAGTTGGGTCATCATGTGATCCCCTCTCACCAGCTGACCAGTTACCCAAACATAGTCATTGTAAGTTGCTTCCAGTTCCATGGTTTAGACATGATTATATTATGGTTGGATGAGTTCCTTTCTCAGCCAGAGTACATTGTTCAAAGTGATTACATCTAATGTTTGTTTTCCATCCAACTATACACACAGGTGATTTGTCTGGATATTGTATGAATAGGCCAGGAGATGGTCCATTCACACTCCTTCAAGGTGATTGTCTATGATGAGGTTTTCTAGACAGGCTGACTCCGTTTTAAAGGCTTTGGAATTCGTAAGGTATAGTGAGGTAAATGTTTAGCCATCTTAGTAGCTGCTGTCTTAAGTTACTTAGTTTAAAAAAAGTTGTTGCTCAGTCTTTTTAAAACTCAACCAGTGGTTTTCAGCCCAATAAATTAAGTTATTTTTGATATAAACATGGTCTTATAATAAAATTGATATGCATGTGTCACTTACTTAAGACTAAACTTAAGACTATTTTCTTAACACTATTTCTGTGCCTGAAAGGATAATTTAGCGTCCTCGTGCATGAGTCCCAAAAAGATAGCATACAAGTTCAGCAGGTAATAGGTAAGGCAAATGGAGTGTTGGCCTTTCTTTCAAAGGGAATGGAGTATGAAAATAGGGAAGTCTTGCTAAAACTGTACAAGGCACTAGTTAGACCAATCCTAGAATACTGTGAACAGTTTTGGTCCCCTTATCTAAAGAAAGATATTGGAGGCTGTCCAGAGAAGGTTCAATAGGTTGATCCTGGAGATGGAGGGATTTTCTTATGGGAAGAGGTTGAGTAGGTTGGGCCTATGCCCATTGGAATTTAGAAGAATGAGAGGCGACCTTATTGAAACATATAAGATTCTTACGGGGCTTGACAGGGTAGATGCTGAGAGTTTCTTTCTCCTTGTGGGAGAGTCTAGGACCAGAGGGCATAATCTCAAAGGGGGTGCCCACTTAAAGCAGAGATGAGGAGGAATTTCTTCTCTCAAAGGGTAGTTAATCTGTGGAATTTTTTACCGCAGAGGACTGTAGAAATTGGGTCGTTAAGTATATTCAAGGCTAAGATAGACAGACAGATTTTTAATCAGTAAGGGAATAAAGAGTTATGGGGAAAAGGCAGGAAAGTGGAATTGAAGATTATCAGATCAGCCATGACCTCATTGAATGACGGAACAGACTCGATGGGCCGCATGGCCTATTTTTGCTCCTACGTCTTATGGTCTTAATTTGAAGGATACAATTTATGAGGTTAGAACATTGTCTTGTTCCCAACTTCCATGCTTTAGTGAATACATTTCCTCGTTCCTGTGTTTCTCATCATAACTCTTATGCATTGAAGAATAAGTTTGTCTTGGGAGGTGACAGAACAGATGGGATCAGATTTTTCTTATTCAGATATTAATCGGCTGTCCATAATACACAGTGCTTAATAGTCAAATCCAATGCAGACAATGGTGTCTGCATTGCACCTTTCCCATGGCTCCAGTATGTTTTCTGTTAAAATTTTCCAAAACTGTTCATGTATTCCAAAGCTACCTAATAGCTGGCCCAGAATCTTCATTGCCGCCTTACCTTTATATTTAATGTTCCGACAGAGTCATAGGATAGAATTTAATCAGAAGAACATGGCTCCCGACAGTGGGACTGGAAGTGGGCACCACTTCTGTTCACGTTGTGGGAGCCACAATGCACACAATTATGATGCAAATTGTAAGTGTGCGCGGCACATGCCCCACCTGCAATTACACGATGAGGGTGGGCAGGAATTGTCCGCTCCCATCATCAACCGATTCAGTTCAGGTTGGGATGGCCTATAAAAGGCCTGCCTCCACAAATATTCAGTCTCAGCAGGCAAGGAAACCTGATGCTAAGTTTGAATACAGATCATTCACCTGCAGGGCCATTAGGTATTGTTTTGAAACTTACAGCCTCCATACCTCTTAACATCTTCCATCAATAGCTTCAGTGACTTATGTGCCAGTAAGAAGCCAATATCCTTGGGGGCAGCGATCTATTTTTATCATGTGTGATAAAGGTCTGCTCTCCTTGGCCTTCTAGAGGATAGAGGATGTGGGTAGTGAGGTAGCTCTGGATAGAAGCTGGCAGAGATGGGCACACATTCAGAGCAGGCAAAAGTTAGCAGGCGAGATACTGATGGTCATGTAGGTGGACAAAACAATTGAGGATGAGGTTGTTTCTCACAGCCCTGACACATTTCTCCATGCACCTGACACCTTAAGAGAGGTACCACAATATTTCTGTCCTCTTCCTCATATTCCTCTCCATCATCATCATTTTAGGAGATTAGCAGCTCCTCCGTGTCCTTTCATGGCAATTCCTCTCGAATTTGCAATGTAGTGTTGTGCAATGCACAGCAGACTATGAAAATTCCGGATACTCTCTGTGGCATGTATTGCAATTCTGCCCTGGACTGGTCAAGGTAGCAGAAGTACATTTTCAGCAATCTTATGGCCTGCTCTATGACCCTTGTGCTGTATTGTAACGCTGCTCCGTGGGACCATGGGGATGGTGCACTGGTATCATGAGCCATGTCCTGAGGAAATAGCCTTTGTCATCTAGGATCCAACTTGCACAGGGATCTCAAATAACTTTGGTAGCTGGGAGTTTTGTAAAATGTACAAGTCATGAGAGCTCCCTGGGAAATGAGCACACACCAGCATAATTCTTTTCCAGTGGTTACAGGCTAATTGAACATTAAGGGAGTGAAACCCCCTTCCGATTGACAAATGCAGCTGACTATTTCCAGTGAACTCTAGTGGCCATGTAAGTGCTTCAATTACAGCCTGTACTTGTGGGATGTGTGTGATGACCTCTCAGCCAACTGTTCTAGCCGGCTTGGCTATCAGCAGCTGTTGCAAATCAAATGAATTTGTTGGCCCTTTTGAATAGGGTATTGGTCACCTCCAATATGCATCTATGCGTTACAGCCACATATGTTCCCCATGGATCTCTTCAGCATCTACTGCTTTTCGTGGGAGACAGTTCCACATTTCTACCACCTTTTGTGTGAAGAAGTGTTTCCTAACTTCTCTCCTGAGTGGGAATTGAGCTGATAGTGTAGGAATTTAGAGCCACGGTCATGTTAAGGGTGATGGCATTGGGTTCCTTCCAGAGCCAAGGGGCTGCAGGTCTTATTGAAGGAGTGCACACAGGTTAATGACCATGGAAAGCCTTAGCGGTCTTTGGCAATGTCTCTCAGATATCTGGAGGTGGTTGATATGTGTTCTGAACACGCATTGACGTGTCAATGCTCTTCGCTGATGAATAAAGTCCTGGCTGCCTTCCTCATGACCTCTTTTCCCCTTGGCTGGTGGCGGCTGATGGCCTTGTAGCCTATGTTGCTGTGCAACCATGGCCCTCCTCTGGTGAATCCGCTCCCTCACTGCCTGAGGTTGCAAAAATATTGGGTATATGAGACCCATTGCAAATCCACAAAATGAACTGTGCGAAGAGAACAGGCAATAATATAAACATCACTTGCTTACATGGCCTTTATTCATAGAGCAGCTGTACTTGACCGATGGGCCACACCTAGAACTCGTCCCATCCCACAGTGACTTCCTCCCACAACAACCTGATCTCCTGCAAGCTCAAACTTTCTTAGCAGCCATGTCGATGACATGCACAATGTGACCCTGCAACTGCAGCTCATCCATCTCCACACTTCCTCTGTTGCCCTTGAGCTTCCTCCCATTCACCTTGACTCTCTCATCACCCTGCTCCTTTCCCCAATCATCCTGGAGCTCCAGCCATCACCCTGGACCCAGAGCCGGTGACCCTCGGCCTTCCATCTCTCACCCTCGACCCATCTCCCCCCTCATCCTCTGCCTTCCTGCTATTATCCTAGAGCCTCCCTCCATCATCCAGTGACCTACCCTTGGTATCCTTTGACCCTCTCTCGGAGACCATTGATCTGCCCTCCCTTCAGCTGGATTCTATGATAATTCTATATCTGCGCCCTGCTCCCCTTTCCCTTTCTTGATCTCTTCACGCCATAAGGAGTCGTTCAGACAGTAATAAGGAGCAGCTTTCTTTTAATCCCACTTCAAAACCATCTGTGAGGAGGAATAAACAAATGACCTGACAATACTCTCCCTCCATCTGGGAAATGTCTGGCTTCTGTTTCGTATCTCTATGTATCCTTCAAATTACACTCAGTGTCTGTAACTGTGCTGGTGGCTGCAACTGCTAAATCGAATGAAGGTGTGTCTTCATTTTCATCGTCTTCTTGTTCTTCCTCCACTGTCTGGCTGGGTTGCAGTTCTTGGGTAAATGAAAGGAAAAAGGGACAAAGATAGGATTGTGGTGAGGGAAGAGGAAGAAAATAAGAAGTGCAAATGTGAGAGCAGATTGTGGGATGAGGGAGAATGCAATGAGAGATGGAGGATTAGGACTGTAGATGCCCTCACTTTCAATGGCTTCAGCATTGCTGTTGACCACATGGCCCATCCCATAATAGCCAGCATGGTCTCCTACATGTGGGTTAGGACATGCAGGTGTGCTTTTCTGCTTCTGGTTAGCTCCTGCAAGAGAGAGGGAAATATATCAGTGAGTGTTGTGCAATCTGTGTGGAGATGTGGCTGTCACGATTGGGCAATTGGCAGTTTGTGCAAGCAATGAGATGTGGGTTTGAGATTTGCAACAGTGCTAAGTGTGTGAAGGTGATGTAAAGCATATGCTTATTAAAGGTATGTATCCTGATTGAGAGATTGTTGGTAAGTGAGTGATGGGGATATGGAGAATTGAGCAGTAGCTTAGGCTAGTGGTGCCATTGGTATGATATGGCATTAGAAGATTCATTCATGGGCCTTGTCCACTCATGTGAGATCATTAAACTTACTATAATAAAAGAAAAATACTGCGGATGCTGGAAATCTGAAACAAAAACAAAAATAGCTGGAAAAATTCAGCAGGTCTGACAGCATCAGTGGAGAGGAACACAGTTAACGTTTCGAGTCCGTATGTCTCTTCATCAGAGCTGACTGAACAGTTCTGATGAAGAGTCATATGGACTAGAAACGTTAACTGTATTCCTCTCCACAGATGCTGTCGGAGCTGCTGAGTTTTTCCAGCTATTTTTGTTTTTGTTTCATTAAACTTACTTCTCAATGCATCCATTCTCCTGGAGCCATGCTGCAGTTCCAGGCATTGACCCTCTCAGGTCTCTTACCACTGCTTTGAGCTTGTGTCTGGAGGGCCTCTGCCAACCCCCTCTCGCTCCACCCCTCTCAGCTAAACATCTCTCCTCCTTCCACATCCACCAAGACCTCAAGTGCAGCAAATGAAAACCTTGCTCCTCACTCTTTCTCATGGTCAGCCATTGTTGTTTGTTGTACAGCACACCATTCTCAATGGTCTCAGCACCTCATGCACCTTCCCTTTAAGAGGTGCAGGTTAGTTTTAAGTAGCAGTCAAACAGTGCAGGTAGAGATGGCTGCATTTAAAAATCATTATAATGAGCAAGCAGAATGAAGTTAGCATCCAGCCTGCATTCAGGTTAATCATTCATTGCAATCCTGTGCCTGTTTTGGGCGGCTATCCAATTTAACATTTAAATTCATTTTCTGTTTATTCATTCAAGGGATGTGGGCAACACTGGCCAGGCCAGTGTTTATTACCGATCCCTAGTTCCGAGGGCATTTAAGAGTCAACCACATTGCTGTGGGTCTGGAATCACATGTAGGCCAGACCAGGTGAGGATGGCAGATTTCCTCCCCTAAAGGACATTAGTGAACCAGATGAGTTTTTACAACAATCGACAATGGTTTCATGGTCATTAGACTTATAATCCCAGATTTTTGTTGAATTCAAATTCCACCATCAGCCATGGTGGGATTCAAACCTGGGTCCCCAGAGCATTACCCTGAGTCTCTCGATTACTAGTCCAGCGACAATACCACTACGCCATCACCTCCCCCCTTTTATAGGCATTTCATGCCTATCCACTAGATTTTATTGATTTTGAATTTGGACCCCAAAATCCCTCTGCTCCTCAACAGTCCTTAGCTTACTACCATTGAGAAAACACTCTGATTTATCTTTATTGTGTCCAAAGTGGATGACCTCACATTTCCCCACATAAACTCCATCTGCCACAGTTTTGCCCACTCACTTAATCTATCAATGTCCCTAAAAGGCATTCAGCTCTTTTTATGGAATTTCTGAAAAATAGTTTTATTTTGAGAGCAGCACATTAGGCTTCACATTTTAAGTAGATTTCAACTTTCACCATCAGACGTAAGCTCAGCATTCTGGATCCACTGCCTGTCACACACCCTACATGATTCCCACATTTATTTAAGTTAATAGAAAAGGAAATTTATGAGCAGTGATTAAAAGCAGACGACCCTCAAAGTTGAGGTTATTGCCCATTGGTGAAAGCTAAAAATCCACCCTTGTTTTCATTACTACATCGATTTATATCCATCATATAATCTGTAAGTGACCTCTTTCTGTGCCACAAAGAAAGAATGAACATGTACTGATATAGTCCCTTCCAAGCCAGCAGGATAGCCCAATGTGCTTCAGTGTCAAAATAGCTTCATATTCTGTGTTGATGCATAAATGTTAGTTGAAAAATGCTTTGGTGAAAATATATAAAAGAATTATAAAAATACAGACAGGATTCATTCACATTAAATAGAACGTTCTTTATTAGTTAAAAACTTCATGATAGGTAACATAGTAGTCAATTTACTCATATCATTAGCTCAACATACTGATGTAATGATAAAACTACAGCACCACAATTGGATTGCTCAGTTAACAACATGGACAAGTGCTCACTGAGAGGGCTGATACATACTGAAAAATAAATGTTGACAGTGTTTTGTTTCTCATAGATACATAATCAAATAATTGAAGACAGTGATGTGCTATTGGCTCCCACCAGCAGTGTCTGCTGGGGTTCTCTTGTGGATACAGTAATATTACAATTCAAATATGATTTGTCACACAGCTCCTTAAACAGTTTAACATAAACCCTGAAGTTTGCTTGTACTACTCCACTACACAGGATATAAAAGCAACAGTATATAATACAGTACATAGTAAATTGGTATTTGTTTAAAATAAATCACTTAAACTGAGATTACACTGGGGGTGCTAACGGTGTCCAAATATTTAATACCTTTCTGATTTTGGTTTGTCCAAAGTTCTGTTTACCACATGTATAAAAATGATAATTGAAAAATAACTTTTCAAGTTGAAATAAAGTCAATGAGGGCTACAATCATTCAGAAACACACAAGCTGATCGTTGCACAAGTTAACCTGGATGAACTTTGCCTCTAAATCAGAATTGCACTTAAAAAAGGATATTTACACATCTCATCCAGTTATAAACAAACTTTTATGTGAAACACATGAGTGCATGGCTGGAAACAAGGCAATAATACTCAAGTGTAATTTTAGTGGTTTGATCTTTCACAGGTATTTTTCAACAATTCAAATTATCATTCAACCCAGTTATAAAAAAAGAAAAAGCTTGAATATTTAAAAGCATGCACGATGATTGAGCTACCAGTAGAAAAATGTTAACAGAGATTATGGGCAGACAGAAAATACTTCACCAAAGGCATCTAGTTTTCAAAGGAGCTTATGAAGATATGCACCTGGTTTAACAAGTATTGTATTAATGTGGTACATGCTTGCCTAGAATGAGGTAGCTCAATTGCAAAATGGATCACACTGCACAATCACTACCACACAAACCATTTTCCCTTTTTTTACAATATTTTTTTAAAGACCACTCTCTTTCCCCACAAACCCTGTCACAAAAAATTACATATTTTGTAATAAAATTTGTCAATCATCAAACTTCTGTACCATCCTGTAAGTTATTCTGAAGCTTAATGTTGAGGTTTACCTGCTTAACCTTGACACCCTTTACCCGAATGATATCATCATTTTTATTTAATATGTTGATATTCTTCTCTGCACAGTGCTTGCCATTTAAATTCTTCTCCAGCCTATTCAATGCCTTGTTGCAAATTTCAACTTTTGTGTTCAGTGGATATTCCTCTGGGATCTCCTTGGGTAATTTCTTCTTATGTTTACATTTTCTTGCTAAAAAGCAAGCAGCAGTGAGGAACAGGAGTAGCAGCATTACAGCAGCGACAGCACCTCCTATTGATGCCTCTTTGTGTGAGGTCAATGCCATAGCTTCAGACTCCAGCCTTAAGTTCTTCATGTTGGTGCCATTCTTGACCTGATCATTCTCATTGTCATAAATCAAAGAGTCATCAAGTGTCAGCTTGCCATTCTTGTCCACCAGGTCTCGCTTTTGGCGTGGGAGTCGGTAGCTAAGTGAGCGTTGAACTCGTGGCCCAGAAAGTGATTCTGGACCAATAACGTAGATGACTTGCAAGTACCACTGATGGCCAGCTTCCACCTGATAAGAAATAACAAAGCTATAGCAATAAAAAGAAGTTTTGCCAATGGTGGTTTAAAATGTATAGGCAAGACCTGAGTAAGATCTGGCAATGGCCATCTTCAACAACCATTTCCCACTGAATTTCAATGGAATTATCATCACTGAATCCCCACTATCAACATCCTGGGAGTTACCAGTGAAACGTAACTGGACCAGCCATATAAATACTGTGGCTACAAGGACAGGTCAGAGGTTGGGAATTCTACATCAAGTAGCTCACCTCATGACTCCCCAAAGTCTGTCTACCAATGTACAAGGCACAAGTCTCCACTTGCCTGGATGAGTGCAGCTTCAGCAACACTCAAAAAAACTTGACACTATCCAAGACAAAGCAGCCTGCTTGATCAACATCCCATCCACCACCTTAAATGTTCACTCCCTCCGCCATCATCGCACAAATGGCAGCAGTATAAACAATCTGCAAGGTGCACCGCAGCAACTCACTAAGGTTCCTTCGACAGCATATTCCAAACCTGTGACCTCTACCACCTAGAAGGACAAGGGCACCACTTGCAAGTTCTTCTCCAAACCACACACCATCCTGACTTGAAAATTGATTGCTGTTCTTTCCCTGTTGACATGTCAAAAACCTGAAACTCACTTCCTAACAGCACTATGGGTGTATGTAAACCAAATTAACTACAGCAGCTCAAGAAGGCAGTTCACCACCACAAGGGCAATTAGGGATGGGCAATAAATGCCGGCCTTGCCAGCAACGCTCACATCCCAAGAATGAAGAGAATTTTTTTAAAAAAAAGTTTAAATTTGTTAAGAAGCCACATACAATATTGAAAAATTGCACTTGTAGCTAAAAATGTCACAAATAATCAATAATACACGTGATTTAAAACAAAATCTTTTTTCCCATACTATGCTGGAGGAGGTTCCTGTAGCACTGATCACATTCTGGTACTTCACTGAAGTGCCCATTATTGGCAGTGAGCTGACTATGAGAGGCATCATGCCCAATACCGCTGCTGTCCTGCTCGATAGATAGGGATCAGGAATGGGCTGCCTTTACCTCCCAATGTGAGGACAGTGAGGAAAATGTAGACATCATCATGGAGATCCAATGTGTAATTTTCCTGTCTGTATGGTTCAGCTACTCATTGAACAAACTTCAGTGATCCCTCATTGAGTGCACACCATTTGAGGTTGGTTGTGATATCCTCCTCAGCTGAAGGCTGTGGTTCACCACGATTATTTGAACAAATATAAGTGTTAATTCACTTGCTCACCCCAGCAAGCATGATTTGAAGAAGAATATCGGTGTTCAAGCCTTTTCCATTTATTTTGGAAAGACAGTGTGTTCTGGTGAGACTTTGTATATTTAAATATGCAGGCATGTTAAATTAGGGTACAACTTGTAAATGCCCATTGTCTGATCTATCAAGAAGATTTTATTCTGATCTGCTTCACAAGTCCAAGGTTCCAGCCGTATAGAGTAAATGAATTAAAGCTGTGTCAAGGGGAGCACAGCCTTGGTTTGGAGACAATTTAATAGTTTACTTACAAAGACAATCTGGAATGCGCTGGAACAAGGAAGATTCAATGTTGTTTCTCAGGTGCAATGCTACAAACTGTATTTCTCAAGATACATGTCTTGCCTCACAAATTTGATTGAATTCTTTGAGGAAGTGACAAGAAGAGTTGATGAAGGTAATGCAGTGGATGTTGTGTACATGGATTTTAGCAAGGCATTTGACAAGGTCCCACATGGCAGATTGATCAGGAAAGTAAAAGCCCGTGGGATTCAGGGTAATGTGGAAAACTGGATAAAAGGTTGGCTTTGTAACAGGAAACAAAGGGTAATGGTCATTGGATGCCCTTGCGAATGGAAAGTTGTCTCAAGTGGTGTTCCACAGGGCTCGGTGTTGGGACCCTTGCTGTTTGTGTTATATATTAACAATTTGGATGTGAACATGAGGGGCATGATTGGGAAATTTGCAGATGACACAAAGAGTAGTGGATAGTGTAGAGGGTAGCCATAATCTCCAAAACGATATAGATGGGTTGATGGAGTGGGCGGTAAAGTGGCAGATGGATTTTAACATAGAGAAGTGTGAGGTCATACATTTAGGGAGGTCAAACAGTTACAGGGATTACACAATAAATGGGAATATACTAAGAGGGGTAGATGAAGTGAGAGATCTTGGCGTACAAGTACACAGGTCCCTGAAGGCAGCAGTTCAAGTAGACAAGGTTGTACAGAAGGCATATGGAATGCTCTCCTTAATTGGCAGAGGTATAGAATATAAAAGTAAGGATATAATGTTGGAATTGTATAAAACACTGGTGAGGCCACAACTGGAGTATTGTGTGCAGTTCTGGTCACCACATTACAGGAAGGATGTAATAGCTCTGGAGAGTGCAGAGGAGGTTTACAAGAATGTTGCCAGGGTTAGAAAAGTGTAGCTACGAGGAGAGATTGGATAGGTTGGGGTTATTTTCCTTAGAATAAAGAAGGCTGAGAGGTGACTTGATTGAAGTGTACAAAATTATGAGGGGAATAGATAAAGTGGACAGGATAAAATTGTTTCCCTTGATGGAGAATTCTAGAACCAGGGTCATAGATTCAAGATAAGTGGCAGAAGGTGTAGGGGGGACATGAAGAAGAACTTTTTTACCCAGAAGGTAGTGGGTGTCTGGAATTCGCTGCCCAAGTTGGTGGTAGAGGCAGAAACTCTAAACTCTTTTAAAAAGTACCTGGATCTGCACCTAAAGTGCTGTAAGCTGCAGGGCTATGGGCCGGATGCAGGAAGGTAGGATTAGAAAGGGCACCTGGGTGTCCTCGGGCTGGCATGGACAAGATGGGCCGAATGGCCTCCTTCTGTGCTGTAACTTTTCTATTGAGCTTGTAAGTTATTGTAATTAACCTCCGAGAAGAAATGTGTGAACATCAGACTCTTAGTGCTTTCCTTTGTAACATGAATTAATTATGTCAGATTGATTGCAAATGCACCAATGATCCACTGGCTTTGAGAATGCTTTGAACCATGTCAACAGCCAGGTACATAAAGCAGATGCTCCCTACCAAGATGTCAACTGCAAATTCTCCATTATAGAATTTACAATATGGACAAATATTCTGAATGATGTGGAGGTCAGTGGCCAAGGGAAGGGTCCCAGTAGTCATGCGTCATCAATTATGGGTCAGTGGGGGAGCTAGTTCTGAAGTGATCTTGGTCTGGCAGGGGCGAGGGAATCCTGGGACGGGAAAGGCACAAAGTTTCCTCGTGGGACCTGCAGGAACACTCCGGCTCCCACAAAGAAACCTTTAAAAATTCAAACAGTAAAACCTGCCACAATCCTTCTTACCATTTAACGAAAGAGTTCCAGACTCGATAAGTCTTTATCAGTCTGGAGTTAAAATAGTGTGTGCGTCAGTAGTGTTAACACAGTCTTGGCACAAGGTTGGACTTGTATCTCATAACTTTCTCAGTGCATTGCAATTTGTGGAGGGGTGATGTAGCAGTTTGTCTGCTAGAAACACAAATATATTTACAGAAACAGAGTATAGGGAAGTTACAAAGCATATTGGGATATTTTTAAACTCCCCTTCGGGTGGAATCTTGTCCCCTTTAAGAATAACCATGAGGCGGGACCATTTCCAGGACCCGATCCTGTTCCCCAACTAAGCGGCCACCTCCAGGAGTGCTGTCCAATTAAGGATGACGGGCAGGTCCCTGAGACTTCAGGCTCTGTGAGAGGGTCAGCAGCTTGGAAGGATGGCAACCCCACTGGCAAAGATGGGCCTGACACTGTAGGAGGAGAAAATGGAAGGGTGCATCCATCTTGAGATGCATTCTGAGGTGGTCTTGCTATTATAAAAAATAAACTATGGTCATAGTTGCCAGGCCTCCCTTGTGGGGGTAAGTATAGGAGGCCTTGCCAGCTGCCTCCAAGAACCTGCTGGGCTTTGGCCTCAGCTGGGGGGCTTGTCCGGGAGGCAACCTAATCTGCCCACAATTGGGCACTTAATTATTCCAACTGACTACCTGCCGCTGCCAGACAGGTAGCCATTGCTGGTGGTGACATGCCTGCGGCAAGATTGTACGGAAGCAGGAACGCATCTGGCCACTGACCCAACACCCTCATTTCAGATTTTCCTCCCAGTCCTGTCTTCAAGCTTGCCTCTGTGGAACCAGGAAGTTTCCGCCTTATGTGTGCACATGAGCGCTATATTTTGTTAAAGGAATTAATGCCAATGTCCATCTTGACACAAAATGTAATTACTTCGAAATTAAAGGTAATTGTCCAATCCAAATCATTGTTTGCTTTTGCTTAAATCTTGCTCTGACAGTAACTACTGCGCAAGTGGATCACACAACCACTTCAGGGTTGTCCCATATATGAGGAATTGGGCAGGGCAATGCACCCATATTTATGCTACTAGAAAACTGCCATTGTAATGTCCCTAACAATGTAAATTGAATGAGCAGACAAACCTTGTAAAGAGCATCAACCTTCATTGTGAAACCATCCACTCCAGGCACATTCCTCATTGTGTGAAACTCTGGTGCATCAGATGCAAACTGAGCATCAAATGGTACATCATGAAAATACTGGTCAGTTACTTCTGGCTGGTTCCGATCCTTTAAAAGAGCAAATATTAATATTCAACAAAACCAGCATACAGGAGGCAATCTATAATAGGCAAACACAGTCTGTAATTAGACTGTGTAATTATTACCAAATCATGGGTAGTAATCAAGAAGAATCTTATAACAGGATTGCACAAGTTATAGTGGTTTTCCAAGCTCATAATAGGGTTGCATAATCATTATTAAATCAAAGGTAATTTTCAGGAGCCTGTCTATAACAGGACAGCATGTTTAGAAATGAAAAAATGTGGCAGACTGAGTGGAAGACTGAAAGGTAGAATATGGACTTATTGGGAAAATATTCCTCTTTCATACAATTGTGGAAGCAACATTCCAGGTCTATAGAGAATTTATAAGAGGACCCAGAGACAGGCTGAAGATTATATATCATCTCCATACCACACAGGATGATCTAAATGTTCTGGAGTTTTGAAATTCGAGATGGCAGCGACCAGAGTGCAACTGCAGGCCTTGGATTTCCTCCCACATGTTCTGGCGCAAGGCCCAGCAGAGGTATGATTCTCAGTAATCAAAGCACCTCAGGGGCAAAGTCTAATTAACTTTTAGCTTGTTTATTGTCTTCAGTAGTATAAATGGTGAAATATTCAACTATGGCACAGATGACAGCTGATCATTTTTATACACATTTTGTCAGCTAACTTCATACTATAAGACTACCAACATATCATAGTTTGAAAATGGGAGAAGTTCCCTCCATAAAATTTTGATAAGCAAATTTTTAAACGTACCAAAAGGAGGAATCTATGTTTCAGGTGTTTGTTGGGTTGGATGCAGCCATACTGTGGACCCTCATTATAAATAGTTCCAGTGGGATCAAAGAAGGGGACATAGCCATCTTTTCCGGTGCAGAGATACACCTTCTCTAATTGTAGCCTGTAGGCAGAGTTGAGGTTTTGCTCAGGATTCCAAAGCACACGTCCATACAGTCTCTGACCTATTAAAACAAGAAGGTATGAGAATCATCATAGCCTGGGCAATGTTTCATCATGTGAATATGACACATGTTCTATGGTAATTGATCACGTCTTGCTATACATAAGCACACTCTAAGATCACCATGGGCAGAATTTTATGTTTGGCGTGCGGGCGTATGCCCGAGCGTAATATGACATGTGTCCTGACATCATCGCGCACTCACGCGATATTTCGTTCAGCGGGCGTGTGCCGGAGTCGGCTACGCGCCCGCCGATAATTGAAAGACCTATTAAGGCCATTAACAAGCTAATTAAAATCAAATTAACGCTGCCCGTCCAACCTTATGGTTGGCGGGCAGGCGAAAAGGCCAAGCAGCCTTTACATTTTTTCGGAAACCTCATCCACGGGCGGGATGAGGTTTCCTAAAGCAAATAAACATTAACTAAAAACTTTATTTTTTTTATTAAAAACATGTCCCAGTTCATGTAACAGAGTCACATGAGGGGAAATGTTTTTCAAAATTTTACTGTCTTTATTAATTTTTTTAAAAAGCACTTCAATCTCACTGAGGCAGCTCCGTGCCTCAAAGAGATTGAAGCGCTCTTTTGCATGCATGCGTGAACTGCGCGCCAGGCCCGCTCTCCCTCCTCCCCCCACCCACACAGGCAGCACTTGATGCTGCCGCTCACGATCCACACAGGGTGGGCCTTAACTGGCTCACCCGCGTGAAATCGCAGAGCGGAGCCCATTGCAGGCGGCGTTCGGTCTCCCAACCGTCCCCCCCGAGCCTGCTCGACAAGGGAAAGATTCTGGCCCATGTGTTCATATCTCTTCAGGTGGAAAAATTATTTGATAATGCATAGGTCTCTCAATTACTTCTAATTATTCTTCTACTTGTATCATTTTGACTGAAAGGCAGGCGCAAAGTTAAAGAGGACAATCTGAAAATGGGCTGAGCAAGAATCAGTGTTTTTTTTTAACCCCGGTGCCAAGACAGTGTAAAGCAAAGGGCTTTAATTATGGACACTGCTGTGTAATCTTAAACAGAACTTTTAAATAGTATGGTTCAGCGCTGCCCCTCAAATTCTGCTATGTTAGGAGTCAGAAGAAGAAAAAATAATGAAAGACTGCAGTGAGTTGAATGACTTCTAAAAATAAAACTGTGGTGATTTATTTGTTTTTTTTGTAGTCAAAAATTAATCTCATGCTTTCTTTTGGAATCTTGAGAAAAGCTTTGAGTGTTCCAAACAGCTCTAGCGGTTGAACACTTACAGCAAAAACACCGAGAGCCAGGACTGCTGGTTAATTTAAGTTATGGAAAGTTTGCTAGCTCTCAGCTGGACCATTGGATAGAAAGCCATGCTGGATACAAGGTATTCTTTCCAAGGAAAGGAGTCTTGCTGGCAGGCCAGAATTGAATCCCATGCCTTGATGTTGGGCAGTGACAATAGTTATGGATTAGCCAACAGTTCAGAGAATCCAACTGCCTCAGGGGAGGGTGAACATGTGAAACTGAGCAACCTCCAACTGGAGACATTGTGGAAAAGTGACACACAGAAAAAAAGAGAAGAAACACAGTGGCCTGGATTTTCCCAATGATGGAGAGCCTTTCCATTGGTGCGAAAATGGCAGAAGAGGCCCGAATCTGGAAGCCCTGCCTCAGAACACAGCACCTACCGTTTTTGCAGGAGTGGGAATGGGCCGGGGCCAGGGTTTGCTCATGCATATTTTGTATGGTGGTAACTGCCCATAGAAATCAGCAGCTGTCTCCACTCATGTGATTTTGCTATGAGAGGTGGTGAAACCCGACATGCACAGATTAGACCTGGTAGGCGTAGTCTGAACTTTGTGGATTTGTTTGGATAGCGAGGGTACCCTTTTGGAGAGGTAAGGTACCCCTTTGGATATGATCCCGGGATTCCTTTGGGGGAGGTCAGATGCCCTTTGGAAATGTTAAAATTAGACAGGAATGTGTGCAAAGAGTGCATAAACTCATTGGAACTGTCAAAAACAACTGTCAAAGTGTCAAGATGAGCTGTCAAAGGGGGCAATCAAGCTGTCAAGGCATTAAAATTCCTGCCCTTTAAATCTTTGAAAGAAAACTCTCTGGAGTGTTAAAAAAATTTGCTTGCTATTTCACCCTGTCTGTTGACATAAGCCTTAGGGTTATCATTATTGGATTAGTGCTACATGGCTGATTTTACAACAGTCCATTATCACAGTAGGGTGCCTGCCATTTCACAGTTTGACTGCCAGATCCAAGTGATTATGGGCTCTTTGATGTGGGACTATGAATTCCAATGCTTGCTTTTACAAGGGACTATGCAATTGAATGAAATATTTAATATTTAAGGGATGATATAGTTGAAGGAATGTAAATATAGTACATGGGTTTTTTAAAAAATAAAGTCTGCAATAGTCACTTGTAACTTTATTTTGTTTACTGAAATTGGTTTGTAACATTAGAATGGATTTTCGCTTCCTGGTTGGGAGAGCAGAGTTGGGACATTTCCCGGCTCTGCCAACCTGATGTTACAAACCAATTTCAGTATCCTCTTGCTACTCATCTGGAAAGAGAGTAATTTCAATCACTGATATACAAGTTTTTAAAAAAAAGAAAACCACAAATGACAATTTGTAAGTGCACCTCATTCCATATTACTTGAGGCACAAGAAGGCTAGATACGAACTTAATGCTAGAAAATGTGCTGAGCTACTTGTTAAGAGTTACCTCTTGCACTGGAACAAGATCTCAGACCAGCCACAGAACTCTCACTCCCCAAGAAATGGCATGCGCCTTTTCTAGTCAATTAACTAGGGAATTTGCAGTGACCCACTGGGCAAACAGAATACTCTCTTTATCACTGTATTTCAGCAACTGATTGTATTATATGCTCAATGTAATCTTCCTTGATTTTGGAGAATATTCACATCAATATGACTTTGGTAAAGAACTGCCAAATATATTTATGAAACAGGAAGTGATAGGTGAACAGTAGCAGCAACACATTTTAGATTCACAGTATTTACAGGCTTACTAATTTCTTCTTGGAAGATGGAAAACAACAGTCACCTCTCCTGTGATGAACTACAATGCAATCTGAACCTGGTACAAGTGTCACTGAACATTAACATTCTGTGATGGTTCATTGTTAAAAGTCCACAGGGTTGGTTTGGTCTATCAATCTTTCTGTACTGGCTTCTGGTGATAGGCTAAGATAGAAGGGAGATTTTGAAGCCTCTTGCCTGGCATATAATGGGGCAAAAACACTCAAAAAATGGTTTGGTATGATTTTCTACCCTGTTCCTGCCAATGGTGGGTGGTGCTATATACCAAATGATCTTTGTTTGGTTGGTGACAGGGTTGACTCACCTGGTGGCTGGTTTTTTATAAATTTGCAAATAAGGGTCCTTTGATGTAAGTAGGTCTTTAAATGCCATGTTAGAACAGCACGGGGCAGAACACTCTAAAATTTCAGCTGGTGACCCAGCCGAAGAGGAACCCAGAAAATAGGCTTTAATTCATTTTTATGGGACAGAGAGGAGCAGGAATGCTCTACAGGCTTGGCAAAACAACCTGAGACACTGTAGTGCTGGTTCCATCCTTCCTCTAAGACCAGAATCCCATGCATCCCACTACCCCCTGAACTTTTGCCAGGTCTGGATGCCAACCAGGTCAAACTATTGTGGCGACCTGGAACCAGTGCACTTGTTTGCTGACTGCCGTATACTATCCATATGTTACTGAGACCCAGCTTTGAAAACAGGCAGAGTGGGCGGAATTAATGTTTCTGACGGGGGTCTTGCCCACCAGTTGGAGAACCAGTGGGAGCCCTGCGTCCCCTCCACTGGGAGAGACCCGCTGGTATTAGGTGCCCATTAGGCGCTTTAGTGGTCAGCATTAGGTCTTCCCCAGGATTAAGGATCCTGGGTGTTTAAATCCTGTCCCTTGAGAGCTGCTAGCCAATCATAGCGTGGCAGCTCTTCATTGCCTTCAACACCACTGGAAAGCGGTAGCAGCTGCCAGCAATGTACCTACCAGAGCTCCAGGATCCATGAGAGACTCCAGGCCAAAGGAGAATGTAGTAGGTTGTCGGGGTGATGGTGCAGACCTAAGGAAAGGGTGTGTCCCTTGATCAGGCATTGAGTGCCTTTAAATGAGGGACCACCCCACCACCACCACTGCCCTCCCCACCTCCATCCCATGGTAGCTCATTTTCGGATTCCCTGTGTGGCAACTCAGCCACCCACTTAAGGGCCACAACTGACGTTCGGGCAGGAAGGCCCTCCATGAGCCTTCCCGCCTTGGACTTGATTGGGTGGAGGAACGAAGGCAGCAGGGTCCCCACACATCCTTTCATCCAATCAAATGCATCCCCCGTCTCCAAACTTGCCTTAGTCGGGGGGGGTGGGAGGGGGGGCAAATTATGCCCAGTGTTTCACTGAGACAACTGGGCCACCAGCTGGCCCCACAGCCTAACTGTCCAAACAATGCTGGAGTCTGAGGGGGTGTGGGGTGGGCAAGTGTGGCTGGTGGGGGAGAGGGACTACCCCATTCTTTCAGTAATTTTAAGTGTGCATCCTCAAAGCTCAAAAGCAGCAGCTAAACAAACGAAGATTTAAGGAAAATCCACCAGATGGTTATATTTGAATTGAATGACGTGACCCCTCTCTTGGGTATTTGTTGCAGTTTGCTCTGGGACCTTTAAGCTGGGCCTGTTCTGTGGGTGAATGTGACTTTATTTTTAGTTTTCCTTCTACCTCTGGTATTTTATCCTCTCTCTACCATGAAAACGGATACAAGTCGTTGTTTAATAAAATCTGCCAGCATTTTGCTGTCTATTACATTGTCAGCTGCATCTGTCTTTACCAGACCCATATCTTTCTTAGACACTCTCTTATTGTTGATAAATCTATTAACACTTTTTTACTATTAGCCTTTATATTATATGCAAGTTCTTTTGTGTTCCTTTGAACAGCTTTCAATATTTTCTTTGTACTCCTCAGCTGATTTCTATATTTTTCTCAGTTCATTGGATGACCCGAGAGAGTGTCTCTCTTCCTGTGAGACACATAGGGCTAGAAATTGGTCCACATCGTTCGTTTTTTTGGGGCAAGGTGGGGTGGCGGGTTCATGTTTCTGACCTGACACCTGTTGCCGGAGAGGTAGGTAGCACGCAGATTTGATGCTGCCCCCTAATTGTACCATTAGTCTGAGAGGGGCCTGTGCTGCTGTCTACCTCAGTGCTCAACAGAGGGATGAGCAGCGTGTGCCGATAGTGATACAGCCAGCCTGCTCTTCCTAAAGGGCTGTCTGCTCCTTATAAAGAGAAGCTGCACTGAATCACAGGAGGCTCTTGTTGAATGTCATTGTTGCAATTCTGAAGAAAGAAAATGGGTCAGAGAAAGGGCTCCCAGGTTCACAGTTGTGGCACTGGAGGCCTCAGTCATGGAGGTGAACAGAGAGAAGGACCATGATTCTTCAGGGGGGAGAGGGGGTTGGTCACCAGAAGGTCCTCTAGGACAACCCTCAGAAAGGACTGGGAACTGATAACAGTGGCACAGGATGGCTAATGACCTTACATGCCTGATCAAGGTCAGTGCTTACATCATCTCATGACATCTCCTACCCACTGTAACACCAACCTCTCATGTTTCTCAATGTATCAAAAGAACATAAGAAATTGGAGCTGGATTATGCCATTTGGCCCTTTGAGTCTGCTCTGCCATACGTACGAACATACGAATTAGGGGCAGGCGTAGGCCATTCGGCCCCTCAAGCCTGCTCTGCCATTCAATAAGATGATGGCTGATCTAATGTTAACTCAACTTCACATTCCTGCCTACACCCGATAACCTTTCACCCCATGCTTATCAAGAATCTAACTACCTCTGCCTTAATGGTGTTCAAAGACTCTGCCTCAGCAACCTTTTGAGAAAGAGAATTCCATCTCTCAACCCTCAGAAAAAATGTTTTTCCTTATCGCTGGCTTAAATGGGTGATGCCTTATTCTTAAACAGTGGTCCCTAGTTCTAGATTCTCCACATCCACCCGGTCAAGACTCCTCAGGATCTTATATGTTTCAATCAAGTCGCCTTTACTCTTCTAAACTCCAGTGGATATAAGCCTAGTCTATCCAACCTTTCCTCATTAGACAACCCACCCATTCCAGGTATTAGTGTAGTAAACATTCTGAACTGCTTCCAATGCCTTTACATCTTTCCTTAAATAAGGAGACCAATACTGTACACCTTACTCCAGTTGTGGCCTCACCAGTGCCCTGCAAAACTGAAGTATAAGCTCCCTACTCTTGTATTCAATTCCTCTCACAGTAAACTATAACATTCTATTAGCTTTGACAATTACTTGCTGTACCTGCATAGTAGCCTTTTGCAATTCATGCATTAGGACACCCTCTGCATCTCAGAGTCCTGCAATCTCTCACCATTTAAATAATATACTTCTTTTTATTCATCCTGCCAAAATGGACAATCTCACATTTTCCCACATTATACTCCATTTGCCAGGTCTTTGCCTACTCACTTAACCTACCTATATCCTTTTGTAGCCTCCTTATGTCCTCCTCGCAACTTACTTTCCTACCTATCTTTGTGCCATCAGCAATTTAGCAACCATACCTTCAGTCTCTTCATCCAAATCATTTATATAAATTGTAAAGAGTTGAGGCCCCAGCACTGATCCATGTTGCACACCACTCGTTTCATCCCGCCAACCGGAAAGTGACCTATTTATGCCTACTGTCTGTTTCCTGTTGGATACCCAATCTTCTATCCATGCTGTTATGATATCCCTTGCATGATGAGCTTTTATTTTCCGCAATAACCTTTGATGAGGCACCTTATAAAATTCCTTCTGGAAATCTAAGTACAGTACATCCACCTTTATCCACAGCACCTGTTACTTCTTCAAAGAATTTCAATAAATTGGTTAAACATGATTTCCCTTTCACAAAACCATGTTGACTCTGCCTGATTACCTTGAATTTATCTAAGTGCCCTGTTATAACGTCTCTAATAATAGCTTCTAACATTTTCCCTATTGTAGATGTTAAGCTAACTGGCTTATAGTTTCCTACTTTCTGTTTCCCTCCCTTTTTGAATAAAGGAATTACATTAGCTATTTTCCAATCTAATGGAAACTTCCTCGAACCTAGTGAATTTTGGAAAATTAAAACCAACACACCAACTATCTCACTATCTTTGTTTAAGACCCTAGGATGAAATCCATCAGGACCCGGGGACTTGTCAACATGCAACGAGATCACGGCTGATCTTCTACCTCAACTCCACTTTCCCAGATTATTCCCATATCCCTTAATTCCCTTAGCACCCAAAAATCTATTGACCTCTGTCTTGAATATACTAGCCACACCCCCATCACTCACCCATCAGCACTCCCTGGCACCCAGGACTCATGCCTAACATCCAGATACTCCACCTCATCCTCACACACTCACCAATGATGACATCCTCACACCTAGCTCCTGCCAATCCACATACCTCCAGCTATTCAGCTATGGCAGGCACATCACTCAAACAGTGCACTGCAATCACTGACCTTTTGTTCTTTTGCTTACAGGTCCAGGTAGCACACAATAGAAGGGAGCAAAGCAGAACTGGTGAGCTGCAAGTATATCAGCATTTCATGAGCCCTATGGAGAAGATGGCTCTCTGCATCACGGGACTGGCTGCAACAGAACTTGTGACATCTGGTATTGCTGAGAACATTGAGGTTGAAGGTACATTCCTGCCTTATGCCTTTGTCAACTCCCAGCTTACCCTTGTCCTGTTATCTGGCATGATGGGCAAGCTGCAGATGATGTGACCACATGGACCTCTTGCTTCCCATCGAAACAATAACCTTCCCTGACCCCTTTTGAGTTCCTGCTTTCAGGTACCCAAGGACTGCCTGCACAGCTATAACCCACTCAGCAGCAGGAGAGGGAGCAACAGTATAGCACTGATGAAGAAGCCCTGTCATTTGATCAGGCACTCGCAGCCACCAGCTCAGATACTGGCATTGCATGTACCTTGGAGGATAACATAAAGTTGGATCAGTATGTGGTGAGTCACCAAGCATGAGGAGCTGCATCTGGGCCAGCAGGAAAGGTGCCACTGTGGGACCCACTTGGAGGACCTTTGGCTTCCATTGTATCATCTCCAGTGTTGCTACGGATCCAAATTTTGCGGCCACGCACATACACATTCTCCTTTCTCAGGGAGCAATGAATACATCATGGCTTCAGGGAATCTGGAAAGCTAAAATGACTTCAAGTGAATTGTAGTCCAGCGAGGGAAGGTTGCAGGGATGGTGTCGTGGAGCTGCTGATACCGAATACTAATTCTGTATGGACTTGGAACCAAGGCAACTCAGATTCAAATGAGCACACTGTTCTTCTTTGGGAAGGGTGGAGAAGGGTTCTTTTGGAGCTGGAAGGGTGTTTTTGGAGCAAAGTTATCAGTAAGCTTTTACTTTTTTTTAAATGTTCCTTTTCTCATATATTTCACTTTTTGGAATTCATAATGGGCTGAGTGCATATCATGGCAACTCTATATTGGAGAATTATGTGTTGGAATGGACCTGTACAGAACGTTTTGCTGGAATGTGACAGTGGAAAAAAGTTCTCCAAGCACGATAGTTGTTAGCTGTAGCTCAGTGTGTAGCCAGCACGCCCCCGAGTCAGAAGATCATGGGTTGAAGTCCCACTCTAGACACTTGAGCACATAATCCAGGCTAATACTTCAGTGTAGTACTGAGGGAGTGCAGCACTTTCAGTGGAGCTGTCTCTGAGATGAAATATTAAATTGAGACCCCATCTGTCCTCACAGCTGGACAGAAAATATCCCAAGACACTATTTTGAAGAAGGGCAGGAGGCTTCCTTGCTCGTATTTATTCCTCAACCAACATCTAAAAACAGATTATCTTGTGTTTATGGGAGCTTATTGTGCACTAATTGGCTGCTGCTTTTTGAATATGCTACATGCAAAAAAAAAGCGTATTTAGCTGTAAAGTGTTTTGTGCCTTCTTGTGATCATGAAATCTGGAGAAGGATCAAGTCCTTTTTTATAATAAAAGTTGAATTTTGTTTCTTATTCATCCATGGGATGTGGGCATCACTGGCTAGCCCAGCATTTATTGCCCATCCCTAATTGCCCTTATTCATTTTTTTTTAAAAGAGTGAACCACATTGCTGTGGGTCTGGAGTCACATGTAGGCCAGACCAGGTAAGGATAGCAGATTTCCTTCTCTAAAGGACATGAGTGAACCAGATGGGTTTTTCCAACAATCGACAATGGTTTCATGGTCACAATTAGACTTTTAATTCCAGGTATTTAGTGAATTCAAATTGCACCATCTGCCATGGTGCGATTTGAACCCAGATCCCCAGAGCATTACCCTGGGTCTCTGGATTACCAGTCCAGTGACAATACCACGATGCCATCACCTCCTCCAAAATAACCAATTAGAAAGGAATAAAGCTCACAGGAAGAGAACGTTCACAAAGGCAGCACTCAAGATATATCATGGCTGATGTTTATGGCAGATTTTATTCTAAGGTTACTGAGAACTTTATGAACATTTCCCATTGCAGTATTCGGACATTACCATATAGTAAAAAGGCAGCTGAATGACCTCAGTAGTTACTCTATGAACCCACCTCCTATCATGGTTGTAGGAGCTCTTATTCTCTACCCGACTATTGTCTTGACACCATCAATTATCATAAATGCAGTATTTTACTTCTCCATTCATTTTATGTTGTGATATGCACAATTGGGCAGATTTTGAATGATTAAGGCAATTGAAATGAGTGCTGGTCAGGATACCATAGGCCTCCAACCCCTAGTTTTCTGTTATTTTATATTAATGGGCAGAATTAAAGAGCTGCAGACAAATAATTTTCCAGCCAGCTCTCCGGGCAAGGTGTGGCCCTCGCTGGGAGTGCCCTATCAGAGAATCAGCTCTCATATTGAAAGCTTCCTCCTGTGTTCCAATGTGCTGATATCAACACTTAGCCATTACTGCTAAGCTCCATTCCTTTCCACAACCTAATCCTCATTTCTATTCTTGACTCAAATGACAGAAATAGAATAAAATCTATTTTTAACAAATGAAAAATGAGAGTTTTTTGCCTTAGGCAAAATATTGAAGAATTATTGCTTTCTGAAAATTATTTCATACAAATTCGCAAAATGGAGGAAATGATTCCCTTGGCACAGGATTGGCAGAGGGGAGGATAATTTTGACTTTGTGGAAACAGGTCCCGTACTGTAAGAGAAGTGATGTTGGATCAGACGCCCATTATGCATCTTTTCCGACATCATGGGCAGGAGTTTCCGCTCGGCACGCCCGACACGCCTGAGCGTGAAATAGTGCGCTATGACGTTGGGTGAGCGTCCCAACTTCATCACGCACTCGCATGATATTTCGGTTGGCAGGCGCATGCGAGAGTCGGCAGTGTGCCCACCGACAATTAAGAGGCCAATAAGGCCATTAATCAATAAATTAACTGCTATTTTTTGCTGTCCATCTAATGTTATGATTGGCGGGCAGGCGAATTGGCCAGGTGGCCTTTGGATTTTTGAGGAATCCAAGGGTGGGATGAGGATTCCGATAATAATTTAAAAAATAAATAAAAATGTTTGGGCAGAATTTTTATCATCAACATGTTTAGGTGAGTGATTTTTATGGGTGCAAATTTTTTCCATGATTTTAAAATCTTTATATAAGGGTTTAAAATTCTTCAGCTCTCTGAGGCAGCTCCCTGCCTTCGGGGAGATTTCATTGCGCGCTCCCCTGCGCCTGCGCTGACTGCAGCGCTTTCCCTCCTTCTGCCCCCACCCCGGCAGTACTGAGCCTTTCAGTGTGCGTTTCACACAGGCTAGCCGTTAATTGGCAAGCCAGCATGAAATCATAGGGATTGGGGGCCGATCGTGGATGGCGGGCCATTTCCTGGCTGCTCCTGGGCCTGCCGGCTGCTCCTGGGCCCGCCCGCTGCTCCCGCCCACGATCTCAAAATCCTGCCCTGTATGAAATTAAGTTGCACACACGTGGCTGAATTTTACGTGCCCCCAATGGGCATGTTTCCCGTGGAAGTGTCACGTACAATAGGGTGGCCGACCACCCCTGAGCCCATTCCCTTAATATGGGGGGTGCCCAAATCAGCAGCCCGCCTGCCATATTAAAATGAGCAATTGTTACCAAGCCTATTGACCCAAATAATATGCTACCCATGCCATAATGCATTTGGTGCGGGCAGCAGAACAGGAGTGGGAAGCCTGATTTTTAACCTGAAATGGTCAAAGGGCGGGAAGGAAGGGAGGGATCGCTCTTCAGGGGTTGCCCTTTGCCATTCACAGAGAAGCCCCCTTTCCTTCTTACCCACTCCCCCCTCTCTTAAGCTTAACCCCTCCCCACCACTGCCCACCTCCCTAACGATCCCAAACCCTCCTGGCCCAAGAACCCGGACTTACGTACTCCGGGGATCCTAGACCTTGGGCTCCATTCCAAACCTCTAGTCCCGGCAGCTGCCACTGATGCCTTCTGGCACTGCCAGGACTAATGGAGCTGCCAGCCAATCCGATTGGCCAGCAACTCCGGAGGGCGGGCCCCTGAGGCGCGGAAGTCCCATTCAGCCCTTGTTAATGAGTCCCGAAGCACTTTATTGCTGCAGGTCTGGTTGGTGTGGAGCTTATTGGCTCCACCCCGATGTGGTTTCTGGGAGAGGGGGCGTGCCATCCGCACCCCCGTAAAATTCAGCCTGTGGCGTTTAACATATCTAGAAATGAGATTTGCATGAGTTATTTTTAAGTTTGTCAGGATAGTGAGATGATGACAGTTGATTGACAGATGTAGGTGGCCACGTCCATTAAAAATAAAGCAGTAAAAGCAATGTCTGAAAAAAATTTATAACACACTGAACTCTTACACAGGGAGGTGGAGAGAGTAATCCTGATCTTGTCTAAAGCAGGTGCTAGAAAATCAGTGTGGAAGTGAATGGAAACAAAGATCAGGAGAGATGTAAAACAGGCATCTGAATTGCTTCAGCAGATTTTATACCATCACACAAAGCCAAAATCCCACCACCAGCTGTGCCAAAAAGTCTAGCGTGAATGATACTAGGTGCATTTTTTTAAACAACAAATGCTGTTTGTGGAACAAGCAACTAGTGCTTCAACCAGGGCCGCCTAAACAATTGGAAATGAGAGATTTGTAATAATTGAACCTATTATAAAAAGGTTAGGCTGTATTTCATAATGAGTTTAAAAAGCGTATACCCATAGAGAAGGCTCCTTTATAATCCATTTCAGCCAGGGACATCTCTGTTTCAGACGGATCCATCATAAAAACCTTCTCATTATTACAAAGATGAAACTCTGTATTGAGAGAATAGACAACTGGAACTGGGCGATTTGTCTGTTGAAAGGCAATAGGGACGAGGAACCTAGTCAGGAAAAAAAACACAAAGTCAATGTACTTATACTATCTCAGAAGACAGTTACTTAACAGTTATATTAAATGTTCTCTGCTATAAATGTAAGCAGCAACCACAGTTACAAAGACAAATTTCTTAAGAACTGGAAATCATATTGCAATTATTTCTTGATAAATCTACTTTATCTCTCATTTTTCACAATGGTTATTACACTGGCATTGAACACATACTGCTATATTAATGAAATAATGCTTTGAAATAATGACTTAAGAACAATTAAGGGTCAATTTAAATTCCAGGTGGGAATTGGAAGCGCAGGACCTAAAGGCGTGATCTGCCCATTCCCCCAGAGGGTGAGCTCCAGGAGATTTGCCCAACCCTGGCTCTGTTCAATGCCAATGGGGGTGATGTCAACTCTGCATTCCAAGAAGCATTGAGAAATACACATATGGCGCAGGATTTTCTGCTCGGTGTGCGGGCACATGTCTGACACGCCTGAGTGCGAAACAGTACGCGATGACATCGGGCGAGCATCCCGACATCATTGAGCACTTGTGTGATATTTCAGTTGGTGGGCGTGTGCGAGTGTCGGCAGCATGCCTGCCGACAATTAAGAGGCCTAGTAAGGCCATTAAAGTATTAATTAACTGCTATTTTTCACTGTCCGTCCAACATTACAGTTGGTGGGTGGACGAATTGGCGAGGTGGGCATTTGCTTTTTTGAGGAAACCTCATCCACAGGCGGGATGAGGTTTCTGACATTAATTTTTTTTAAAAATGTTTCAACATAATTTTTATTATGTTTCTGTTCATGTGAGTGAGTCCTACATGGGGACAATTTTTTCTGATTTTCAAAATCTTTATTTTTTAATTTAAAATTCTTCAGCTCCCTGCCTTCAGGGCACTTTCATTACGCTCTCCCCTGCACATGCACAGACTTTTGCGCTTGCCTGCCACCTGCCCACACCCTGGCAGCGCTAAGCTTCTCAGTGTACCTTTCACACTGGCTGGCCGTCAATTGGCCAGCCAGCGTGAAATCGTGGTCGGTGGCTGATCGCGGGCGGCAGGCCGTTTCCTAGCTGCTCCTGGGCACGCTTGCCCGACGACCCAAAAATCCTGCCCATGGAAAACCCAAATCTGGGATGGAAACTACAAACTTTGCAGAAATATGGTGGAAACAGGTCCCATCCCAGAATTCATCCATAAAATTGCTGGTGGACTACTCCGAGCCCCTACCTCGCCAGAAAAGCTCATTAAATTCAGGACCAATAGGTATAAGACAGCAAACAATGTATGAATAATAACTTTGTCAAATAAAGCTAAATACTTCAATTTTTTCTGGCCATTTGATAAATACAATTTGCTTTGGTTATTTTTTTCGATTGCTGATAAATCCATGCTTTTTTGCACGTGAGCTAGCTTTGCAAAACTCAAATCTGGGATATTAAACTAAATAAGGCCCTACTTATTTATCTGGGACATAGAACTGGTAATGTTGCTGGATCAGGAGATATATCCTATTGCATGTATTTTGAGGGCCTTTCTTCAGGTAATACAAGTTACACAGGTAATTTCCTTTCCTGTAAAACATGGGACAGCATGATATTTGGCAGTGGTGACGACATACTTGTCTCTTGCAGTCTTAAATCCTGTAATTTTAACTCTTTTCATTATCATTGGCATATTACAGATGGTTCAGTGATTACAAGGCTGGAAAAGGTAGTGTGAAGAAAGTTGTAAATTTAACTCCAGTTTTGCTTCTGCAACCTACTGAGCAATCTGAACCCCTCAGATAATTTTGAGCTTTTTATATCTCTAATGTTATGTGTGTTTAATGATAAAACAACACAAAGCAATTTCTCGTGACAGAAAAAAAAATGGAAAAAAAGCTGGATTTTAGATATTTTGTGCTGAAGTTGAAGAAATATTTGTGTAATGGAATTATAATACGTTCATACTTTTCAGGAGCATGTGCAGTACAGGCCAGTGGCTTATCTCCAGGGTCGATCCAAGGTTGTGTGGGTTGTACTGTGCAGGGGATCAGAAAGATTGTATATTCTCCTGAATAATCTTTTCTGTAGAAGAGAAAAGAACATCAGAAAGAAAATCATCCTGCAAATTCTTTAAAAAGCTGCTGGTATATCATATATCCCAAAATCAGCTGATTCAAGTCTACAGATATCCCACTATATCCTATTTAACCTAATACAATTAATAAAAATGCACTGAATTAACATTTGCTTGATGAAACCTTCATTCTAACAGCTGTAACTATTTTCTTGGATTCAAAAGACTTTTTAAAATAGAATGTCACAAATGGTAGTTTGCTGAGAAATGTACTTACTCAGTTTCAAATTCTGACAGGCTAAAAAATCACACAGAAATAGTCAGTAATGACAAAGAACGGTGACAATTAAAGATATAAGAATTTTTAGCGATTCTATACAAGGCAGAAAAGTCCAACATGTTTGTCCCCCTTTGACAGATCTAAATCCCAAGTTGTTAGCTTTCTAAATGTGCTCAACAGAATTCAAGGTTATCCACATTCTAGACTTAACAATACAATCCTACAGATTGGAGGGTAGCTAATGTAACCCCACTATTTAAAAAGGGAGGCAGAGAGAAAACTGGGAATTATAGACCAGTCAGCCTGACGTCGGTAGTGGGGAAAATTCTAGAGTCCATTATAAAAGATTTAATAGCTGAGCATGTGGAAAGAAGTGGCAGAATCGGACAGAGTCAGCATGGATTTACGAAAGGGAAATCATGCTTGACAAATCTATTGGAATTTTTCGAGGATGTAACTAGTAGAGTTGATGGGGGGAGCCAGTGAACGTGGTTTATTTGGACTTTCAGAAGGCTTTCGACAAAGTCCCACATAAGAGATTGGTGTGTAAAATTAAAGCGCATGGGATTGGGGGTAGTGTATTGAGATGGATAGAAAACTGGTTGGCAGACAGGAAACAAAGAATAGGAATAAACGGGTCTTTTTCCGAATGGCAGGCAGTGACTAGTGGGGTACTGCAGGGATCGGTGCTGGGACCCCAGTTATTCACAATATATATTAATGATTTAGATGAGGGAGTCAAATGTAATATCTCCAAATTTGCAGATGACACAAAGCTGGGTGGGAGGGTGAGCTGTGAGGAGGATGCAGAGATGCTTCAGTGTGATTTGGACAAGCTGAGTGAGTGGGCAAATGCATGGCAGATGCAGTATAATGTGGATAAATGTGAGATTATCCATTTTGGTAGCAAAAACAGGAAGGCAGATTATTATCTGAATGGCTATAAATTGAGAGAGGGGAATGTGCGACGAGATCTGGAAGTCCTTGCATGCCAGTCGCTGAAGGCAAGCATGCAGGTGCAGCAGGCGGTAAAGAAGGCAAACGGTATGTTGGCCTTCATAGCCAGAGGATTCGAGTACAGGAACAGGGATGTCTTGCTGCAATTGTACAGGGCCTTGGTGAGACCACACCTGGAATATTGTGTGCAGTTTTGGTCTTCTTATCTGAGGAAAGATGTACTTGCTATAGAGGGAGTGCAGTGAATGTTTACCCGACTGATTCCTGGGATGTCAGGACTGACATATGAGGAGAGATTGAGTCGATTAGGATTGTATTCGCAGGAGTTCAGAAGAATGAGGGAGGATCTCATAGAAACTTATAAAATTCTGACAGGACTAGACAGGATAGATGCAGGAAGGATGTTCCCGATGCTGGGGGAGTCTAGAACCAGGGGTCACAGTCTGAGGATATGGGGTAGACCATTTAGGACTGAGATGCGGAGAAATTTCTTCACTCAGAGAGTGGTGAGCCTGTGGAATTCGTTACCACAGAAAGTAGTTGAGACCAAAACATTGTATGTTTTCAAGAAGGAGTTAGATATTGGTCTTGGGGCGAAAGGGATCAAAAGGTATGGGGAGAAAGTGGGAGCAGGCTATTGAGTTAGATGATCAGCCATGATCATAATGAATGGTGGAGCAGGCTCGAAGGGCCGAATGGCCTACTCCTGCTCCCTGTTTCTATGTTAAAACAGACTCATTTTTTGGATATTAATTCGGAATCTTAACCATATAAGATCTTGTTGCTTGCAAGAGGAAAATGTTCCTGCTAGTCTTAGGTTCATGGAGGTGCTAGCCTTGCTGTTTTGTTTTAACCTAAATCGTATGAGTTGCCCAGTTCTTATTATCTACTATACTACCCAGTTTTTACCACCCACTATAGTTTCCCTACATAATCCCAGTCACTGCACTTCAAAAGTTACTCATTGCTTGGGGCATTTTGAGACCTTCCAATGTGACACAGCATTAATGTCTAAAAATTACTCGTGTTGATATTATCAGAAGAATGTTGCATTTGTATAACATTGCTTTTTCCCCAATTTAACAAAGAATTACAAACACATTACACATTCGTCCACCAATACAGCTGACAGAAATTTCTAGGTTTATATGAACGTAAATATTCCTATCCCACTAATTTCACAGATTGCCTTATCTGAAATGGTCTCAATTCTTTCAAAATCAGAATCCATCAATGAATCTGCCAAATCCTGCATTAAAACTACATCCACCATGAACAAGGAAACATTTTGTAGCTAATCACATTGTCTCCTTTTACACTTGCCACCTCATGTTGGGAGGCTACTGCTTAATTGAAGAATATCAGTGCCTATTGTAACGCATGATAAACATGTTCTGATTTTGACAAATGGATTAATTACTCTCTGGGATGTGTCTCAAAATGGGACTCCTGTGCTTCCCCGCCCCCTAGCATGACAGAATTTAATTTTCAAAGTAAATAGATAAACCTTAGGAACACATCAAACAAAAGGGAATTTTATTTTATATATAAAATCTCAATAGTTTAAATCAGATCTTTCGTTGAATATTTAATCCACATGCTGCTGTTTGGTGGAGATTCCGGCCTTTATGAAGGCTGCCTTACACAATAACTGGGATAACATTGGGGTTGCATTCCCACAGGGATTCTATGGATCATCCACCATAAGTTTGAGGGAAAATCCATGGAAACTCTGGAGAAACACTGTAAACAGTCTTTATGCTTTCCCCCCCCAGATTTCTGCAGATCTTCTCCCCAAGGTACAATGAATGATTGAGGGACCCTACTGGAAATTAGCACTGGTTGTCTCTCCTCCACACAATGCATTCTGGGTAGACAGTGTTCTCTGTGGCTATGCAAACATTTTTTAAAAAGAGAATTTAGGCCCATAAGCAAATCAGATATTTATTTTTTGTATGAATCAAAGCTCAATGAAAGGTTTTACATACAGGTACAGAATGCTGCATTACAGTTACTGAAATTGATGTAAGTAAAAGTTTTTAAAAATTGGCACTGTCATCCTTCCCAGAACAAACAGTATGAACATGCAAAGCATAGACCATAAGACCATAAGACATAGGAGCAGAAATTAGGCCATTCGGCCCATCGAGTCTGCTCCGTCATTCAATCATGGCTGAAAAGTTTCTCAACCCCATTCTCCCGCCTTCGCCCAGTAACCTTTGATCCCCTTACCAATCAAGAACCTATCTATCTCGGTCTTAAATACACTCAATGACCTGGCCTCCACAGCCTTCTGTGGCAATCAATTCCATAGATTCACCACTCTCTGGCTAAAGAAGTTTCTCCTCATCTCTGTTCTAAAAGGTCTTCCCTTTACTCTGAGGCTGTGCCCTCGGGTCCTAGTCTCTCCTACTAATGGAAACATCTTCCCCCCGTCCACTCTATCCAGGCTTTTCAGTATTCTCTAAGTTTCAATCAAATCCCCCCTTATCCTTCTAATCTCCATCGAGTATAGACCCAGAGTCCTTAAACGTTCCTCATATGTTAAGCTTTCATTCCTGGGATCGTTCTCGTGAACCTCCTCTGGACCCTCTCCAGGTCCAGAACATCCTTCCTGAGGTACGGGGCCCAAAATTGCTCACAATATTCTAAATGTAGTCTGACCAGAGCCTTATAAAGCCTCAGCAGCACATCCCTGCTTTTATATTCTAGTCCTCTCGAAATAAATACCAACATTGCATTTGCCTTCCTAACTACCGACTCAACCTGCAAGTTAACCTTAAGAGAATCCTGGACTAGGACTCTCAAGTCCCTCTGCACTCCAGATTTCTGAATTCTCTCCCCATTAGAAATTAGTCTATGCCTCTATTATTCCTACCAAAGTACATGACTTCACATTTCCCCACGTTGTATACCATCTGCCACTTCTTTGCCCATTCTCCTAACCTGTCCAAATCCTTCTGCAGCCTCCCCGCCTCCTCAATACTACCTGTCCCTCCACCTATCTTTGTATCATCTGCATCTCACTACCACAGTGAAAAGGTTAGATTAGCATCTAGGTTTTTTTCAAAGTGTGGCAGCAGGCAGTTCAGAATAAAACAGCAGTCTGTATTCATATCTAAAACACTAACATGTTTAAAATATACTTTTACATTGTAGCGTTCCTTAAAAAGCACTAGGTCAGCAAGGAAGATAGCTTTTTACTTTACCTGTTGTAGGAACTAGTTGCACGCCAAAGCTGATATGGGGAATCAAACGTCTGAGCACTCCAGAGCAACTGCAGGTCAAATTCAATGCCCCCTAAATGATCAGGAGCTACAATTTGAGACTTCTGCCCTGGCAGTGTATGGTGATCCATCACAAAGTGACCTGGAGAGGGACACATGTACAAGGTTCAGGCTTCTTCTCTCTCTGCTCAGAACAGCAGTTTGGTGCCATGATTGGATACACTTTCTTTTGTTCTCTATCATTAGTAACTTACATGCGCAATACTAACGCGGTCAGTGGATAGTGATACAGAATCATCTGATATTTGCTAACTCAACACAATCTGGAGTATATTTTCAACTTTAACTTCACACTACCTCCTTTATCATTCAAATCCTGTTCTACCTATTGTAATCTTTCCAATTTTTTGAAAGTGCAACAACAATCAACTTGCCTTTCTCCATTTGGCTGCCTATTTTCCACTTTGGAGGCGGGAGGAACTTATTTTTTAAGAAGAGAGTTCATTGATTATAATCAGCCTTGGGGCCAGCTTTGAAGCCTAGATGAAAAGCCTAGATTCAGAATACTGACACGGTTTCATGCCAATTTTTGCTCTATCCAAATTAGGAAATGCTGTGGGTGCTATGCTCAGAGTACTTTAACAAACCTTGAAAGTAAAATGTGATACAAAGGAAATATTTACTGAAAACAATCAATGCCTACTTTACTGTGTTATACATAACACAGAAGGGTGAACTTTCTTCATGATAGGGTTGCTACCCGAGCTGGTTGAAGCAAAGCATCTGCCCGTTGGTCTGAACCTGCTGTGACTCAGTCCTATTTTTCTGCACCTGGGTCAATTGAGTATTTCAGTGTTAATGTCAGTCTTCAGTCAGAGTCCACCTCTATGGGAGTGGATATGCTGTGCTTCTTTAGTGGCGCACTCACTGCAGCAGTTTCAATGAGCCAGTCAGCAAGGTTTCTCAACAGCAAAGACAAATGCATGGGTAGGATTCTTGGGAAGTTTCTGTTCTGTGGAGGGCTGGGAGGCAGTAGTACACCAAATTGTGGGAAGAAACAAATGCATGGTAACACCATGCATGCTTGCATCCCACTGGAGAAGTAGTTGTTTATTGGAGGCAGAGGAGCATTTAAGCAGAGAAAAATCCATATGCCATGCCTACTTGCCAATGATTTAGATGTGGTTGGCTAGGCAGGTGGAAGATACTGTGGTCCACCCGAAATGAGCAGAAGAAAATTGTGACCATTTTTGAGGGCAGTTAGTGGAAACCTTTCCTGCCTAGGACCTCCCCAAACCTGATGGCTTTCCTGAAGAAACACCACCCAGAACCTCATACCAAAGGACAAAATTTTTTCTTGACAAATTTGCAGTATCAACCCATCATTAGACCTATAGTATAACTATAATTACACAGCAATACCATGGCTGAACTGGCAGAGCAGTTGATGCAAAATGAATCAATGACTAAATAAAACCAACTGAAGAGATAAAAATAGTTACAAATGATTAAAAACAGATGTCAAGGTTGAAGTTAAAAAAAGACCCAAATCTATTGCTCTTATAGTTTAGGAAAATTCAGAAATTCTGCTTGTCTCGGAGCAGGATTCTGGTGTAGTAATTTTTTGTGCTGTAAATTTTCTGTGGTGGAGACAGAGACACTGGATTTGGTTATGGAATATGGATTTGGAATAGCACTGCTGAAATTTGTGTTCTAATCTCTCGTTAGATTATTCCTAAGTATCCATTATTTCTTTCTATTACTACATCAAAACGTAATGTTACATTTTTGGATTCAATAGTAACACAGACTTTACCAACAAACTGTTGAATATGAATTATGTTATTCTTCTAAAAGTGATTTATAGAAAACATGATTTTCTCTTGTAAAATATAAACTATAACTAACAGTTAATCCTTCAGTAAACCCTGGCTTTTCCCCTTTGTCAACATCCTTCAATCCATAAAGAAATTACTTGCCTCTAAATTTTGCATGGGTCTTGAATTCAATGACAAGGCGACCATCATCCCTTATATAAATCCGTATTATCTGAAGTCGTGCTGACAGTACACTGTCAGTTTGTATGCCTGTATTAAGAAGATCAAGTGAAAAACTTTACATTAGATAAATTTTTAAAATGTAAAATAGGAAAAGAAAACAATTTCTTTTCAACCATCTTTTTTACCTGTTCTCCATAGAACTGTGTCGTAAAAGAATGAGAACTCCATCTCAGTGTGATGCTCGAGTGAAGCCCAGCCTCTTGGTGCGGTTACGTAAATGTAAGAGACATACAATGGCACTGACACTGTCAGGAATGACTGGGCGGAATCTCGTACCTGCCAATTATAAGAACATAAGGAAATGTAACACAGGAGAAAACCTTTGGGCCCATTAAATCCTTTGTCACACAGACTATTAACATAATCCACTTCACTATGAACCCATCACAATCCACTGACCCTCCAAGAAATTGTTCTTCAAAGTCTCTCTCTGCTCTCACTCCCAAGATCATAGGCATTGTTATGCATATACTGTGGACTCAGACTAAGGCACACATCACCACACTAAATCTAAACCTGAATTGATAAGACACTGTAATTAAACTAAATAGATACTCTAATTAATAATGGCCTTAAGTGAGAAGATAGTCCAAACATAACAAGCAATATTTCAACTTTGTTTGGAATAGTCTCTTTTTCACAGAGTTCAACCACAATGTAAGTTTGCCTCATTTGTTAGGATTCCCATTCTGAGTTAGAAGACTGTGTGAGTGATTATGACTTTGGGGGCTGAATTTTCCCTCCATCGGGGGGGGGAAGTTGATGGACGGGCACTCTTCCAATTGGCGGAGGCGGGGCGCCATTTTAACTTAATTGGCCCGCCCAGCGTGACGTCCGCAGGGAAGCACTATGCGCTCCCTGTGAGGGCGGTGGGGGAATGCCTAAAATCGAGAGTGTGCTCTTTCGCGCATGCGCACGAAAGAGCGCACTCATCTCCCTGAGGCTAAGTGCTGCTTCAGGGGTTCATGTGACAATGTCACATGAGTTGGGACATGTTTGTAATTTCCAAAAAAACTTTATTAAAATTTTTAAAACCCTACATGAAACCTCATCCCGCCCGTGGATGAGGTTTCATGCTTTTTCTAGTTCGCGCCGGGGCTCCTGGCCTGCCCGCCAACTTTAAGGTTGGACGGGCAGGTCCACTAATTACCTTAATTGCTCTGTCAATGGCCTCAATTGGCCATTGACAGGTCGGCGGGCACGCAGCTGATTTTGCTGCGCTCCTGCCTTCCTGAAAATTTAAATGGGACGCGGTGATGTCGGGAGTTCCGCCCGACATCACCGTGCGTCATTTTACGTGTCGGCGAGCGGGCCACGCCCCCACTCACCGATGATAAAATCCAGCCCTGGGTGGCAGTGTAAAATGAGTGATATCAGCTCAGTCACCTACTGAAGCCAATGGAAACAAATATTGCGAGAAGTGTGTAATGGGTGACCCACTATACACCATCGTCCAAGGTCAAAGTTACTCAGTGTGAGTTCAAATCTTACTTCAGGTCTTGAGCACACTACTTAGATTAACATTTCAGCGTAGTACCAAGGGCATGCTGCATTGTTGAGGTGCCACCTTCCACATAAGATATTCAACTAAGGTTCCATCTATCTGTTATGTAGATGTGAACAATCTAGGCCAATATTCTTTCCTCAACCTCAACTATAACCATCAAAATCAGACATACTATTCATTTGATTTGCTGTTTGTGAGGCCTCCATATTAAGCTTCATGGCAGCATGTCAAAAGTAATTAACTGACCATAAAGCAATTCAAGAATGTCATGAGATGTTATTTAAAACTCTTTTAATAATTAAGAATCTGAATAATATAAACTTCTTCTCTCGTTAAAATAATGGAAAATACCAAAACAGAGCTTTTCTTTTTTGCTGTGATAGCAGTCTTTCATTTAATTGACAGAGATGCAAAGTAAAGTTGCTTATAATTTGGACCATTGTCAGTCAAGTAATTGTAGGCCATGTTCAAATAAGAATGAGCAACCAGATTTTTCTGGATCTAATCACCTGGAAGTCAGCTGTCACTGAGCCACCGCAGACATCAATGAGTTCTGTCATATCGTAGTAAGCATCAAATGTCCAGATACAGCTCTTCAGGTTGAGGTGCTTATACAGCTGGATGGTCTTGGGTTCTCTTACATTTGGGTCAAACTGGAATGGCCGATCATACCCAGGGCCAAGAGTGATGCTATCATAGTTGACATCATCCAGAAATCCAGAATCTGCAAACACATCTTTTCTTAATGCTTTGGCTATTATAACCTGCTAAGCTGATAACAGATATATTCCATCTCTGTATTAACACAGCAGGAATATTTGCTTTAAATGAATAAACAGAAAGCTTAAAATACAGACATAGTGTTGCTTTTTATTCTCTGACTTCTAAGGTGCAATTAATTTTAGAATTAGAATGATTTTGATGTGACAATCAATGTACAAATTATGGATAAAATTCAAAGGATACTAAATCAAGTAAATCAATAGCACAGATAAGGTAAAATGTTTGATATTGTTCTAAAATTGCACTTCACCCATTTCACAGAATTCCTATATTTTATATAAAAATTTATTTGTTTGAAACAAAATGTTATGGGCCTATTAAGGCCTTTGAGGAATTAAAGTAGTTAAGAATGCTGCTCGTCCAACCTTAAGGTTGGCGGGCAGGCGAAAAGCCCAAGCGGCCTTCGCGTTTTTCAGGAAACCTCATCCACGGGCGGGATGAGGTTTCCTGAAGCTTTTATAAGGTAAATAAATAAATTTTCCCACCTTTAGAAACATGTCCCAACTCATGTGACACAGTCACACGGGGGAACATGTTTGAATAAATTTTTAAACCGAATCTTTAATTATTTTCATATCCATTCATTCTCCCTGAGGCAGCTCCGTGCCTCAGGGAGGAGACCGTTGCGCTCTTTCGCGCACATGCGTTCCATGTTCTGCACATGGAACCGGTTATGGTAGTAGTACTTTGGAGTCAATAACAAGGGGATATATTTTTACAAAGACAGATGAGTTCTGCGCCTTAGCTAAAATGGTAGCGGAAACCCGAATCTTTCTCGCCCCTGTGCCCGGGCTGGAAGGGGGGTGGTGGATTGTGGGGTGGGGTGGGGGGAGGCAGGGAGTAGGGATATGGGGGCAGGACATATTTCACACATCTGTGGTACATAGAGGCAGCAGCACGTTTAAAAGTGCAGCTGCCTTCAATCAGAAGCAATTTTCTTCACTCAGGTCTCTGAAACACAACTCATGGGCTTTGTGAATCTGAGAAAGGCCTAAACATAACAAGAGTTCTTTGGAGAGGTCAGGTACCCTTTTGTGATTAAGAGCAGACATGAATGTGTATAAAAAGTGACTAAGGTCCATGGAACCATTAAGCTGTCAATCACTTAAATCCCCTACCCCTAGGAGTGCAGGGGGCAGGGGGGCATTGGTGGAGGCTAAAGTCCACAGTTTGATTGGCAGCTCCAAGTTATTATAAACTTTGATGTGGATCTATGAATAAAAATGTTTGTTTTTATAACAAATTAAGTACTTGAAGGGGTTTAAATGTATAGAATCGGCTTTTAACAATGAGAGTGTTTTTTAATAATATAGGCCTGAATCTTCTGGTCAGCGTGTGGGGGCGGGCTCCACACACTTATGCGTAAAATGACGCGTGGTGATATCAGGCGTGCGTCCCGACGTCACCTTGCGTCATTCCCATTGTCAGTTCAGCAGGCGCGCACCAGAGTCGGCTGCGATTCAGCCTAAGATGAAGATTCATCTGCTCGCTATTTAAACATAAACATATAGTTTATGGTTTCTTCCCTCAAGTTTAATTATTCAATTTCTTCAGCAGAATGTCAGAACTTTATTTAGGAAATAAAATTCTGCACTTTTTTAAAGTTTGTTTTTACAGAAATTTTTGGAAAAAGGTAAAACATAAAAATGAAGGACAGAAGATAAACAAAGACAGTTAGTTATATACAGTAGTCTGATCATGACCTGAAAACACTTTGAACATGCAGTTCCTCCTGTGAATAAAAATTCTAGGGAAAAAAATTGGCATGAGGATTCCTGCTTTGTCAAAATTACGAACAGAAAGAATTCTGCCCTTTCGAATTGATGGGTGGACATGTAAAGGTTTGCTTGCTTTTCAGTTGCCTATGAAAACGCAACACACTAAGACCTGAATTTCTGCTCTTCATCTGTGCGAAAATGCTGGCAGAGACCCGAATCCAGAAATCCCTCCCACAAACCTGGCATCCACCATTTTTGCGGGAGTGGTGGGGGTTATGGGGGCGGGTCGTAAATTGCATAGGTGTTGTTTCTGGAGGCAAATGCCTATATAAATCAGTAACGGCCTCCATTCATATGTAATTTTGATGAGATAAGTGCCTGAAATGTCTACAGATTAGACCTGGTAGGAGCAGGTCTGAACCTTGTGGATTTGATAGAATAACCAAGGTGCCCTTTTGGAGAGGTAAGGTACCCTTTTGGTCATGGTCCTAGGAGACCTTTGCGAAAGGTCAGGTGCCCTTTGGTGGAGGTAAGGTACACTTTGGGGTAGGACAGGTGTCTTTTGGGATTAATAAAAGTAGTCTACTTTTAATGTGCATAAAAAGTGCATAAACTCATTGGAACTGTCAAGCTGTCAAAGAACTGTCAAAGCTGTTAAAGAACTGTCAAAGCTGTTAAAGAACTATCAAGCTTTCAAAGCTCATTGGAATTGTCAAAGCTGATTGGAACTGTCAAAGCTGTCAAGGGATTTTAACTCTGCTGGACTTTGAATTTTTAAAAAATGTGTTGGTATTAGCTGGCTATTTCACTCTGTCTGTTGCCATAAGCCTAATTGTCATTGTAGGATTTGTGTGGCATGACTGATTTTACAACCTAACATCACAGCAGGGTGCCTGTTAAGTGAGCAGTTTGGTTGACAGATTCAAGTGGTTATAGAATGGAGATATTTGTTTTCATAAGAGATTAAGTACTGAAGTGAAATGTTTGTTTTCATAAGAGATTAGCTGAAGAAATTTTAGTGTTGCAATTTATTTGAAACAATGTTGTTTTTAAATAGTGATGCCATAAATAGACACCACTTTATGTCAGCATGTCTCTTGAGGGTTGTCCAAGGTGGATGCTAGGTGAACTTGCATGGAAATAAGGGAAAGGGTGGCAGGTTGGTACTAAGTTGGCTTTTGGGCTATGAAGGACCATGAGGATAAGTGGGGGGTATGGGTTGGCATTAGGGGTGTAGGGGCCATGGGGGAGTGGTTAGAGGGGCCTAGGATGGCATAGGGGCATCAGCAGCCATGGGGGTGGGTAATGGGACATAGCATGGCACAGGGAGTATGAGGGTCCATGGGGGTGAGTGGGGGAGCATAAGGTGGCATGGGTTAGCATAGATGGGACATGGGGAGTGTCGGGGGGGAGGGGGTTTGAGGGCTGTATGGATGTTTTTGTTTTATTGTTTTTTTCCAATCTTTCACACAGTGCCGGTGCACTGAGGCAGACCTTCTGCCCAGCCAATCTCAGCACCCAGCAGTCTCTGCACTCGTCCAGGGGAAATGGACCCAACCTCTAATCCAGCCCACGCCCCCGGAATAAAAATCACAACTTTCGTGCCTCTTTCTCCTGGGTTGGGAGCAGGGAGCCGGAAAATGCCCTGTCTCTGCACTCTGGACCTGGGAGCAAAAATCCGTGCCTAAGTTTTGAACATGATAAAACCTCAACTTTATATGTTGTAGTTTTTGTCTTTAAATTATATTAATAAAAAGATGGAAGAAACTTCACTGATGACAGTTTATGTAGCATGAATTCACACACGGTTCTACCTGTGATACTCCTCAGGTCCTTGACTGTAACCAGGTTGGAACAGATGTGCTGGTGCCGGTAGATGGATTCTGACAGGAGAAAATGCAGGTTATGCAGCGGCATGGTGGATACTAGAGGCAGCATCCCATCCTGGTGAGGGATCTGCACAGAAATGTGGATTCTGAACAAAATAAATGGAAAAGAAACCTATAAACATGCAAATTCCATTGTTTATTATCTGAATGACAAAAAAAACATTTCACAGTATTAAAAAGCATTTTATTTAATGAAGGCAATTGGGTGGTACTCCATTGTGACTGCTAATCTTGGTACCACATAAATACCGTTGCTTGATTGCTCTTTCTTTCCTCATATTCTTCAATCTGAAGATGTTTCCTGCAGAGTAGTCCTTTGCACTTCAGCTACACTGTTCCTTTAATAACAACTGTACTGGATCTCATATAGCTTTGCCCACGGAAAGACAAGACAAAGCAAACTTCCCTAAGAGACCATTAGTGATGTTGTAGGTACAGATACAAGGATCTTCAGCTTCTGGAGTTTTTGAAGCTCTTAACGGTTGTAGAAGCGTGCAACTAGGGGTGTGACTACATCACGGAATGGTGGTGCCCAATTAAGGAGTGCATGATATATTATCTGTTGACTTCAAACACAAAAGATAAAGGGCAGGATATAATGCCCCCTCCGCCATGGTGAGTTTGGTGCTGGAAGGGGTATGTAATCAGGTGGTGGGTGGGGTTACCACCGCCTTCCCGCCTTCACCCCAATTAGGCCTGTGGACAGCTGTCCTGCCCCACTGCCAATTGAAGCTCTTAAGTGGGCAATTAATGCCCACTTAAGGGCCTCATCCCGCCACTGCATTGGGCGAGGTCTCATCATGTGGAGAATACGACAAGCAAATCTATGGAGCGTTGCCTGTGGGCTTCAAGGGTATGTCCCTCATTCAAAGGCAATCAGTGCCTGATCAAGAGAACCAGCATTGGAAGGGGAGTCACCTGCTGAGAGCCACCCCTGCTCTTGCTGCTGACCCCCCTCCCCACCTGTCACCCACAACCCACCATCACTCACCCTCCTTTTTATTCATTTACGGGATGGGGTGTTGTTGGCTAGGTCAGCATTTATTGCCTGTCTCTAATTGCCCTTGAGAATGTGGTGGTGAGCTGCCTTCTTCAACTGCTGCAGTCCATGTGCTGCCGGTACACCCAGAGTGCTGTTAGGGAAGGAGTTCCAGCAACAGTGAAGGAACGGCGATATATTTCCAAGTCAGGATGGTGAGTGACTTGGAGGGGAACCTTCAGGTGGTGGTGTTCCCATGTGTCTATTGCCCTTGTTCTTCTAGATGGTAGCAGTCGTGGGTTTGGAAGGTGCTGCCTGGGAACTTTGATGGGTTTCTGCAGTGCAATTTGCAGATGGTACACACTGCTGCCACTGTGCGTCGGTAGTGAAGGGAGTGAATGTTTGTGGATGGGATACCAATCAAGCGGGCTGCTTTGTCCTGGACAGTGTCAAACTTTTTGAATGCTGTTGGAGCTACACTCATCCAGGCAAGTGGAGAGTATTCCATTACATTCCTGACTTGTGCCTTGTAGATGGTGGACAGGCTCCTGCTTTCTCCCACTCTCCCCCGCTGGCCTCCTCCACTGACCTCCCAACCTTTCCCGCTAGCCCCCTGCTTTCTCCCACTCTCCCCCGCTGGCCTCCTCCATAGAATGCCTGATTAGCCAATCAGAACATTCTGGCAGAGTGGCTAATCAGGGCACTGAAAGGCAAACCATGTGTAAGTAAATGGAACATGAGGAGTGGGGAAAAGGGGAGAGTCCTCAGTGGAGCTGAAAACCTGGGTATTTGAGCAATTTGGAGTAAGCCGTTGGGACACCAGAGCGCTTAGAGAAAAACCCGGACCGTCCCAGTGAAACCTGGAGGTCTAGTCACCCTAATATTGTTACAATTACAATACATCTCTACTCAGGTTGCTAATCTGCAATATGATGCACTTCCTTTAGCTCTTTTTAGGGTTAGATACATTTCTGAAACCTCTACATCAGCCAAACAGTATGTGAATTTTTTCAGAAAACACTCATTTATACCCAGATATCTGCAACAGTAGGGTTCCTTTCCCTTCTTACAAAAATGTGATGTGACCATCATAACAAAATATTCTGTTCCAGGAGTGAAATCATTTGTTTCATTACATGGTAACCTTTTCACTCTAATTAACATTAAAGTTGAGAAACAGTCACAGTAATTAAAAGCAAAGGACAGTGGGTGATCTAATTAATGAATGATTTCGCTGCAAGGAGCTATGTTGCCCTTGAAGTACTGAAGGACAGATGCACAGGCACCGTTGCTTAACTATGTGTAAGGTTTGCAACTATTATAGTCTACCATCTTCCTCATATGAGGAGGTTTAAAATCTACTAATTATAATAAACAAACTAGACTAATTGAATCACGTCTCTACATTTTAGATGATGCCCTGGATCCAAACTTCTCCCCTTTTCTTGTTGACTGTCATCTTCTTAGCCTGGCAACCCACATTTCACCATACTATCCACACTTGCTTTGTACTAGTGCCCTTAACTTGTATCCTTACTCCTCTAGTACCTTCCTTTCCTTTGGTCACCTAACACTCTACCACCCTCACGCTTTTTCTTCTTCTCAGCTATCATCATTCCAAGTGGCCTGGTGACTTAGCTACAATTACCCTTCACCTCAGTCAATAAATCCACATCCTTGGGTGATTTTAGTTTTCACTGAAAATCATCTAACCCACTCAATTTTAATTTCTGACCTTGCTGAAACCCATGCTCCAATAAACTCCCCATTCACAGCAGTGTGCTGGTCTTGCCACGTCCAAAGTTTCTATCTTTGACCAGTTAACCATTTCACTAAGCAATGACATTGTTCTTCATAAATGCCCCCGTGGGAAATGTTAGCTCCAGCCCGCTTTCCAACACTTTCTCTCCTCTAGCTATCCAACTGCCTCGGCACAGCTGTTGCATTTGCCCTGTCCAAAAGCAGCCCTGCTTCTGCCTTCATGACCTTCTTCTCCATCCTTAACTGTCTTCTACCCCCCCACATTTCTGGTACAATTTCCACTTCTCTTCCCTTAATTCCTAGCGCACCTGGTAGTCAGCTCTGAATTTGGATCAATCGCATAAAGCAATACTGCATTTCACGTTTCAGGTCCAAATCACTCCAATACTACAAGATTCTCCTGGGGATTAAGGATAATCTCAGGCTCCTCTTTTTGACTATAAATTACGTCCTCCAGCTGCCTTCCTCTGTCCCCTTCAAATTTTCCTCCAACATCAAAGATTGAAAGCTTATGCATTTCTTTATCTTAAAGACTGAAACTAAATACATTGCCAGTGTACAAGACTCTGTGCCAGGAACATGAATCTGTAAAATATATATTTAGTAATCAAGCTCATAATGAGAACAAGACATGAATTAATGAACAATGTAAAATTATTAAAACTTACATTTTAACTGATTTGTATACAGGTTGATTCTTTGATCTGATGCTTCTAATGAGGGGCTGCTCTCAAAGGAAGTGCATCTTGAGATATCACAGGCTCAATCCCAATGAAAGGATAATCAAGATGCACACCCTGCAAACGCTACTTCCAAATGGGAGTGCTATGAAATTGGGTCACCCTTATAGCATAATAACCAGGCCACTAGACCTCTCAGTCTAGTCCATATAAAACGATACAATAGAAGATCCACTTGTATTAAATAAAACAAAAAAATGTACTGACGTGGGTTACAGCCAATAACACCATCTCCTGGAGTAAGATAATGGTTTCAAACTTCACTGTCATGGATGCACTGACTACATTGCAGCTTTGTAACATAGTCCTGATATTCACTAAATAACACAAAACGGTATTACTGGAAATTCCCAATAAGGGGTATTTCCACAATTTATCATTGTTTTTCCCTTTCCTAATTTTCTACTGTTTTTTTCTCTTCTCACTCTGCCAGCTCATGCTGAGTTTTGGTTCCACGGGCAGGATAGAAGACCTCTGGAATTATCATTCTTCCTTAGACAATGACCCTAAAGGGATCACTGCTGAGGCTTTCCCAGACCAGGGACTAGAGTCTCACTGTATCATCCTACTGCTGCTGCAGCTGAGATCAGCTGTTGCAGCAAAGACCAGATATAGAAGTTGAAACATTCTTGATCTGTAAGGCTGAGTATCACATTATAAAGAGGGTGGAATCACAGAGCATTTGCAACAGCTTTCAGGTAAATGATTAGATGGTGAAACTAAAATTTACTGCAGCACAGAAGTATTCAGTTAAAACAGAAAATACAGCTAACAATATTGGATAATATTCTATGAATGAATGTTATCACAATACTTATGTGTTCACATTAATATGGCCTTTGATGATTATATCAATGTGTTATGAATACTCTGACATCATAATAATGATCTATTTTCTTTACAGTACCTGTTGGGATGCTCCTTGTGCTTGACATCCAAGTACTTCAGAGTTGCAATGAAGGATTGGGCCTGGAATCCCCTTGCTGTCCCTGCCACTACAGGTGTATGACATATAGAACTATCTGTTCCTATGGTGACAATATTGCTCCTCAGCGGTGTCCCAACATGGCCAGACTTGTCAACTGCTTTAGCAACACAACGGACATGGAATCGACGACTGAAGTAGATACTATCTAAGACCTAGGCAAGGGGACAAGATTATAGGAAGAGACATTAGTTTTCTGGAAAGGTACTTAAATATTTTTAGTAACAACATCAAATACATTTTGATACAATGGGAAAACCCTATTACATTTCGTTCAAAACAAGATGTCACAAATGAAATCATATGCGACTGTGACCAAGGTAATCTATCTCTCCTCATCCTTTCAACCTATGACACTGCTGACCACACCATTCTCCTCTAACACCACTCCACTGTCATCCAGCTGGGTGGTTTCATTCTCATCTACCTAATCACAGTTAGAGAATCACCTGTAATGGCTTCTGCTCCCACTCCTTCAATGTTACCTGTGTTGCCTCTCAAAGATCTATGCTTGATCCACACTAGTTGTCATCTACCTGCTACCCCTCAGTGATATCATCTGAAAACATAATGTTAGTTTCTACATGTACGCTGACACTCACCATCACCTATCTCAATCCCCCACACCCCCAACTGCATGAATTGTCAGAATGCTTATTCAACATCCAATACTGGATGAGAAATTCCCTTCAATTAAATATTGGGAAGCCATTTTCTTCGGTCCCCACCACAAACTCTGCTCCTTTGCCACCCACTCCACCCTTCTTCCTTGCAACTGTCCAAGGCTAAGCCAGACTGTTTGGAATATGGTGGCTTTTTTTGACCCCGAGATGAGCTTTCAACCACATATCTGCATTGTCACTAAAAACACCTATTTCCACCTCCGTAAAATCGCCTGACACTGCCACCTCAGCTCATTTGCTACAGAAACTCACATTCCTGCCTTTGTTACTATACTGACTATTCCAATGCATTGCAGGCCGACCTCCCACATTCGACACTTCATAAACATGAGGTCATCCAAGTCTCTGCTGTCTGTGTCCTAACCTGCCCTAAATTCCATTCACACATCACCCCTGTATTCACTGACCTACACTGGCTCCTGGTTAAGCAATGCCAGGGTTTTAAAATTCTCACTTTTGTTTTCAAATCCCTCCTTGCTCCTGCATATCTCTGTAATCTTCTCTAGACTCACAATACTGAGATATCAGGGCTCCCCTAATTGTAGCCTCTTGAATATCCTCTAATTTCTACACTGCTGGTGGCCACAACTTCAGTTGTTTCGGCTCTAAGCTCTGGAATTCCCTCCCTAAACCTCTCCACATCTCTTTCCTCCTTTAAGATGCTCCTTAAAACCTACCTCTTTTGCTAAGCCTTTGACATCTGCCTTAATATATCCTTATGTGGCTTGATGTCATATCTTGTTATCCAATGCTCCTGTGGAGTACCTTGGCACACTTTATTACCTTAAATGTGCTATATAAATACAAGCTATTGTTATAACAAGTCTCTTGAATTTGTTTCATCTCACAAAATTCAAGGAAATAAAATTCTAGAACTTCTTCCCCTCCCTTCCCTAGTCCCAGAGAAATCGGTAAAGCTCCATGGTACCAGTCAAGTTTTAGTCTGCATCGTTCAGCCTGAGTACATTCTATAGATGATGCCAAAAGGCCTGGAGCTAGAGTTGTTCAAACAGTATTTGATCATCCATGCCTATACAGTACTTTTAGACTTCAATCCTTTTGATAATCAGACATCCGTTCAACTATTTTTAAGTTTTAATTAGCATTGCATTAATTATCTTTGATGAAAGGCTATTCTACCTATCCACTAGATTGAGGGAAGCATTCTTCTAATGTCTGGTTTTGCTTGAAGCTTGCTAATTTTACAATCATTTCCTTTAATCTGTGACTGGAGTTTAAAGTTAAATAACTTTCTTATAACCACAATATCTGTGGCTTTTAGTGCTTTGTTTCCTTTTATAATTGCTCCCCCTATGTTGGCAGCCTCTCTGTATCCTATTCAGCCCCAGTCCAAAAAGCAAATAAGAGATGTTCCCCCAATTTACATCAAAGCCACTTCATAGCACTAAATTGTATTGATTTTTTTGTACTCAGTTGTTGGTGTCAATTTGGGAATTGAACTCTCAACTGCTCTATGGTTGGGTATAGTACAGGAAAGCTCTCTCTAGCCCTGATCAAAACATGTGCCTTCATCCCAAATTCAGAAGAGAACAGCCTCAACTGCATCAGTGTGAACTTTGGTGCCAGCTGTTATTGCAGCTGCACCATGGGCTATTAATCATTTAAAATAAACTTGAGAAGGGACATGATTTACACCATTAAAATACTAAAAGAATGGCAACCTTGTACAGAGGGCTAGAGCACTGCTTTTTCACCTTTATTACCTGCATTCTAATCCAATTGATACTGACAACGAAAAATAATCCTTTCCCAGCTGGTTGTTTGAGACCTGAGTGAAATCAGTGTAACATCTAACTCAACGACCTGAATCTTCTGGCCGATGCGTAAAACGACGCGCGGCGATGTCGGCCGTGCGTCCCGATGTCACCGCGCCTCATTTTGATCCTCAGTTCGGCTGTCAAATGCCTATTGAAGCCATTAATTAACTAATTAAACTGATTCTCAGGGCTGCCCATCCAATCTTAAGGCCTTCGCATTTATCATGAAACCTCATCCAGGGGCGGCGTGAGGTTTCATGAAGTGTTTATTAATTAAATAAAATTTTTTATTAAAATTCATTCACATAAGTGGACATGTCTGAATAATTTTTTCTATTTTTTTTTTAAGTTTTCATAAAGAAAATAATCTCCCTGGGGCAGCTCTGTGCCTCAAGGAGATTTCACATGAGCGAAAGAGCGCAGGCCCCGACTCTCCTTCCTCCACCCGCCTGCACAGGGAGTGCTGAGCGCTTCCGGGTGCGCGGCATGCTGAGCAGGCCTTAATTGGCCCGCCCACGTAAAATGGCAGCGCGCAGCTGATTGCGGACGGCAATCGCGGGCCCCGCTCCCGCCCAGCCCGTCCAATGGGGAGAAAACTCTCCCCCGTGGAGTGCGATTCCATAACATAAAACTGCTCAAATTAACCACATTTAACTTTACAAGCTCACTCAGTAAGACCACGTAGACAGTTGCTGTTGGCAGCAAAAAATAAATTGACACTGGTGTGACAGGAATGGATCTTCTGAATTTGGGAATTATGATAGTTGTGCATTTAATACTTATTCATCAATCAGGAGATATTCAAAACAGTCAGTATTGATAGCTGGTGCTGTTCATGATGGTATGTATTAAAGTGCTCTCTATATTTTTGAGGTCCATAAAAATGAAATAAAAATGTGAATACATTTGTAAGTAATTATTTTAAACATCCACTTATGCAAACATCATGCAGTGCGGGTAACACAGCCTGACCCAAATTTACTCTGTTTCCCTGACCTATATGTTCCTTAGTAGATTCTACATTATTTTTTTAAAAGGTGCCCCATACTTGTTATTGCTGTGTATTTGTTTCTTGCTACCCAACAAATATAAATTAATTTCAATGATGTGTCAATGTGAATCAGTATTTACATGCTGAAACAAGCTGTGGATTGTAGTATACTTTCAAACAAGCTGCTATGTTTGCACTCTGCTTAATGTTGACAGTGAAAGTGCAGAATTTTCAGTTTTCTTCAGAATAATTTTTGGCTACACATGAATTCTGTCCTTTCTATGACCATAAAATACCCATTTCCATTGTTCTCCTCAATGTAATATACTGTGAGAAAAGGCAGAGGGATCAGTGTTAGGAGTAGATGAAGAGTGTATCAAGATTAATATTTCCCCTGCATTGTATTCAGCATTAATGTCAATACATTCTCCCATCATAGTGAAATATTGATGGAGAGTGAAGCAATGCTGTCTTTCTGTCTGGGTGAAATTCCCCATTCAGTGGAAAAATGGGAGAATGGCTGTTCCTCAGAAATAATGATCTGTCAATGAAACTGCATTTTCCAACATCGCATGCCTTTAAGTTGCACAATCCTGGAATCTAATTAGCATGTCAGTATTTGCAAAGAAACAGTCAATCTCACATTTGTTGTTGGAATCGGAGCTCTACCATCTGGTTTAAACAGGTGATATTGCTTATTTTTAAAAACAGTTATTCAGCAGAGTCACCCACTGACAAAACAAGTTAAAACATGGTAAGTTTCTGTTTTGAACGCATTTGGGAAATTGCAGCCAAAATGCACTTGAAGTTGCGCTGTTTAGGCTGCGGTTCAGGGCCTGAATCTTCTGGTTGGCGTGCGGGGGCGGGCCCTGCTCGCTGACACTTAAAATGACGCGTGGTGATGTCGGCCATGCGTCTCGACGTCATTGTGCGTCATTCCAATCTTCAGTTTGGTGGGCACACACAGGAGTCGGCTGCACACTCGCCGAACTGTCAAAGGCCTGTTAAGGCCATTAATCCCCTCATTAAAGTCATTAATAGGGCTGCCCATCCACCCTTAAGATTGGCAGGCAGGCAAAGAGCCCAGGCGGCCTACGCATTTTTCATGGAACCTCATTCATGGGCGGAATGAGGTTACATGAAGGGTTATAAGTTTAATAAAATTACTAAAATTCATTGACATGTCCCAGCTTATGTGACACTGTCACATGAGGGGACATGTCTGAATAATTTTTTTTCTTTATTTCAACTTTTCATAAACAAAGTAATCTCCCTGAGGCAGCTCCGTGCTCTTTCGTGTGCATGCGCAAGAGCGCACAGGCCCCAACTCTCCCTCCTCCCCCCCGCCCGCACAGGTAGCGCTGAGCGCTTCCGGGTGCGCGTCACGCTGGGCGGGCCTTAATTGGCCTACCCATGTAAAATGGCAGCGCGCAGCTGATCACGGGCGGCGATCGGCTGCGCGCCTGCCTGCGCTTGCTCTTGACCGGCCCGCCCAACGGTGAGAAAATTCTGCCCCAAGTTTCTGATAAACTTAATTTGCATAATCAGATGAAATCTTCCATTAACCAGCTCAATTGGGCAACATAATAGCACATAACAGTATATATTTATTTCCAGTAAAAAGAGTTCCTCAAAGTATTTAAGAGTAGTAACTCGGTGCAGTTTTGCTTATTAGCAAATATATGCAATTTAATAAGGATGTCCAATCCTTCACATGTGAGAACTTGATTTAAAACAACTTTAAAACAAAAACTAAACTTTTAATACTTTCATGGTGTACATTGGTCAGCTTTCTTAATTAAATTGAATATTTTATGGACAAACTTTTCATAACTTTGAAAAGGTGACTACTACATCTTGGGTCTGAGAAAATGAAGGCAATTTGATGAGCCTTCCCAAGCCAACACCAAAGAGTGGAATTTTGCCATTTCGAGCTGAGGGTGTGACCCATTCGATGGACAGTGCCTGATCCAGGAGAACTGAATCTCAAACCTGCACAAAGGATTGAAAATATGGAAGTAAGTGGTTTGGGATGTTTCTCACATTTATAATTCCCTGGTCTTTTGTGCAAGTTTAGCCGATTGCACCCAGACTGTACTATTATTAATGGTGTAACAAGCAGAAACTATACCCCTGTAACTTTCTAATCAAACTGATTGTACCCAATGAGAACCAATGACATAATCTTCCATGGTCATGAATGGGACTTGAAGCCTTGGTCTGTTCAGCACAACAGATTTTTAACCTTGGCCACCTTGCCACTGACTTTGCAACAGGTGAGGCCAATGCCAGAATTTTCTGTGCCTGCTGGCGTTGGGCATCATGGAGAATGTGAGTGGACAATGTGGGCATCTGCATATCATTATAAATCCAGCTTGCCAGAATCATCCCTCCACACTGGATCATCCGGGCACTTTGGCATGATTGCACACCAATGTGTTTCACAACTGAACATAAGTGATGTGCAAAACAAAAACAAAAATACCTGGAAAAACTCAGCAGGTCTGACAGCATCTGCGGAGAGGAACACAGTTAACGTTTCGAGTCCGTATGACTCTTCAACAGAGCTAAGGAAAAATAGAAAAGAGGTGAAATATAAGCTGATTTAAGGGGGGGGGGGAGGTGGGGCAGGTAGAGCTGGATAGAGGGCCAGTGATAGGTGGAGATAACCAAAAGTTGTCATAGACAAAAGAACAAAGAGGTGTTGAAGGTGGTGATACCTGCTGAGCTTTTCCAGGTATTTTTGTTTTTGTTTTGGATTTCCAGCATCCGCAGTTTTTTGCTTTTATCATAAGTGATGTGCACCTGGTGAGCTGCACTTTGATCGGAACTTTGTGGTTTGTTTGCCCATCTTGCTTTGGGCAGCACTTGTAGTCATCAGCACCAGGCTTCGCAGGCAGCACCACATCACTTTTAGTGGAGCTCATGGGCAGGTCTCTACCTGTCAGTTCAGCTATAAGGCAGGGTTGGCTTTTCAATAGCTGCAGGGCTGGGGTCTGCTTGCAGAAGGAGAAGTGACCTCAGGCAAGGCAAGAAGCTGCAGGGTGAGGGCATTACTGGTGATGGAGGGTATCCCAGGGTGTGTATGGGAACACATGTTGATCTGTGCAAGTGGCCTCAAGAAGGTGAGGGCTGAGGAGGCAGTCTCCAGAGGAGATGAGTCCACATGGAGATGTGAGGGTGTGTGAGAGAGAGTGATGTCCCTTGAGTTGGCAGTGAGTGAGATGCCAGTGAATGTGTGATGGGCTTGTGAGTGCATGAGTTTAGAGTGTTGAGATGGTTGCCTTACCCTGGTGGCACGGATGAGATCATTCATCCTCTTTCTGCATTGGATGGCGAACCTCTTCTGCGCAGCATTGGCACTGAACATGGCTGCCACCGCCTCCCAAGCCAGAGTGGTGAAACTGATGGGCCTCCTTTGGCCAGAGCAGGGCTAGGTAACACCGCAGCAGGCTCCAACGGTGTCCAAAAGGCATCCCAGGGATGCGGCACTGAATTGGGGGGGGCTGCAGTCTTCTTGCCTTTCGGAGCCATGTCTGCTGTGCAGCAGTCCTGGGCTGGAAACACAGAGGTGTGCGCACAGTTGCACTTTAAACATGGCACAAGTGTGAGGAAGCTGTGAGGTGACGGCGTGGTGGTGAATCAGAGGCCGCCCGCCAGCAAAATGGCATGTTTCCTGGGAATGCATGATTAATGAGGCGGGAGTACGGCGAAATGACACAAAAACCCGCCACTGCGGCCAGCGGGTAAAACGTACTTTTTCCCCACCCATTATTTCACTTAGTGCAAATCTGGGACAATTCCGCCCCAAGTTTTTCAGTTGGATATCAGAATTATCTGGCAAGACACCTTCCTTCCAAAAATTGGCAGCTGTTACTTTGTTTTAAAATAATCCCAAAGAATAGGCATTTAAATGTATTCTTGATGATTCTCCATACCTACTATTTTATTAATAATGCAATAAATATTCAGGATTGATGCACAAAATCAATGTTGGATTGTTTTTTGCAGAACGACTATCATATTTGATGACATTCACTTATTGTGAAAAAAACTTCCAAAAACCATTGCGTGCACACAATGCAGAATTTTCAGTATGAGATTTTGACAAGAACATCCTAGGCTGGATTTGGCAATTTTGATAGATTTAAGTAAATCAGAGGAAGTAAACTTGAGAGCAAATAATGTTCTGAAAACATTAATAATAAATTAACATACTGCCATTTGAAATATTTACCCCCATAGTTTAACCCACTGGAAAATATTACAGAAATATATGGCAAGACCACTAATGGAAGTGATGCAGTGCACATCCAATAAAAATTCTCACACCAACGTGTGGTTACTTTCGCCACAACCACTCATTTTTAAATTATACTCAATTCCTGAGACAGCCTACTTTATAAAAGCTATTTTTAGGAAAGGAATAAGGAAAGTCAGGAATGAGAGAAGGCCATTCAGCTCATAAAGGTTAATCTCTCTAGGATATTAACTCTCCAACTGACAGGCAATATGACAGTTTTGGAACTGTCGTACTGGCCATTGGGGAAGTTAATCCCCAAAGTTGATATCTACTGCAGTGGGAATTTCTGCAAAACAGCCCTTTATGGGGAACTTTGACTTAAGTCGGAAAAATAATTTCAACTTCATATGGATAGAATCTGGCAGCTCATTTGGTTGAGCAGTGAACTGGATGCTTGAAAGCCCAGGTTTGAACTCTGTCAATGTTCACGCAGTTTTTCATGCTTCTGAGGTGTCATAATGAATGCCTTGTGGGGGATGGGGGTGCAGGTGACAGGGAGAGTAGAGGGACTGTAGGTATTGCAAAATGACTGCAAGATCTACCTTCAGTAACATTTGCATTTGGCAAAATAAATTGCAATCAGTATCTTCACACGCTACCATGTGGCAATAATGAGTAAAATCTCTCTCATTTTTTATATAGTTATAATTGGTGACAGAAATGACATAATTTGTGTTTTATGTTTCCAAGAACAGTGCTTTGTGCCTGTTGAACACACAAAGGTCTAAAATTTTGAAAGGGCTCAGTTGCAGAATTTTCACTACAGCATGTACAACTTGCAGTTATAGAGCATCACAACTCCTTTGACAGCACCTTCTGAACCCGCGACCTCGAACACCTAGAAGGACACGGCAGCAGATGCAAATTCCCCTCCAAGTCATATACTATTCTGACTTAGAACTATATTGCCAATCCTTAACTGTTGCTCAGTCAAAATCCTGGAACTCTTTTTTAAAATTCATTTATGGGATGTGGGCATCGCTGTCTAGGACAGCATTTATTGCCCGTCCCTAATAGGAAGGTGGTAGTGAGCTGCCTTCTTGAACCACTGCAGTCAATGTGGTGTAGGTACACACATAGTGCTGATAGGGAAAGAGTTCCAGGATTTTGACCCAGCAACAGTGAAGGGACTGACATATATTTCCAAGTCAGGATGGTAAATGGCTTGGAGGGGAACTTCCAGGTGGTCGTGTTCCCATGTGTCTGCTGCCCTTGTCCTTCTAGATGGTAGCGGTCGTGGGTTTGGAAGGTGCTGTCTAAGGAGGCTTGATCAGTTCCTGCAGTGCATCTTGTAGATGCTACATGCTGCTGCCACTGTGGACAGAATTTTCCGTGCCCGCTGGTGTTGGGCATGTTCAGCGACGTGCGCGAACAATATGGCGAGAAAACCAAAATTTGGTTTCACAACGTCATGAAACCAGTTTGTGATCGTCTGCTCAGCCAATTGGTGGCGGGGCCATGTTTCCATCAGATGTTGGGAACCTCATTGTATTACATTTGCATATCATTATAAGCCCAGCCCGCTGGAATCATCCCCACAAGTTCAATTGTCCAAGCAATCACGCCGACGTGTTTCACAACAATATGTATAAGGCGTGCACTTGGCGGCCTGCACTTTGAGGGGAACTTGCAGGTGAGTGCACAGTAACTTTGTGCAGCGCAGCAATCGAGAGGGTCACCTGTTGGATTTCAAGGTTGAGGCAACTGGGGCGGGGGGGGGGGGGAGCGGGTTGCGCAGTGGGGCGGTGGCAAGGGCTGCCCTCTGGTTTAGGTGACTTGGGGGGGGGGGGGGGGGTGGGGGCAGGGGCAGACCTGTGGTTGAGGTGATTTGGCGGGGTGGGGGTGGGCAAAGGCTGCCCTGCGTTTGAAGGTAGTGCACATGAAGATGCAGGGTCGGGGAAGGGAAGTGGCCACACATTAGGGAAATCGTGTATAAATTGACCATTTCTCTGCAGCTGAGACAGTTCAGACGCAGCCACATTGATATGCCGGGAGTCGAGCCTCTAGCTTAGCTGCCCACCCACTCAAGCAACGCAGAGGCATGAAAGTGCTCCAGAGCTCTTCACCCCTCGGGCATAGACTGCAAGCTAATGAGTGCTTTGAGAGACTGCAGAACAGTTGGACAACTGGGCACATTGTACAAAAGCTGGCCTTGTGGCAGTTATTGATGGAGGTGCTCACAGATCCTTGCAAGGTCATCATTCTGGTTTGGACCAGTCTCCCCCATGATTCAAGTTAACGGTGCAGCCTTGCAGTGCGGGTTAGAAGAATGCCTGTGTCTGAGCTGAGAACACAGCTTGCAGTCCAATGGGCAAAGCTGCTGCCAATTGGTCAAGTGGAGTGGGGCGGAGGTGGGCGGGTTTTCGGGCAGCCATGCAGCGCACTAAACTCTGGCCATAGAAGTGGTGGCCAGCACTCTCCTGGATGCATTAAGGGGCCTTCAGACTTAACCAAGAGAGGTTCTCAGAACACCCATGCTAACCTATGCGTCTCTTTCATCTTGCAGAAGGAGTACATCAGGAGCATGGAACCCAGTGAACTAGCTTTATGCCTCATAGCGTACAGAGAGCAAAGACGACAGAGAAGAGAGTGAAGGAGGCGCCTGGCTGTGCAGAGGGAGGAGCAGCACCCTCAGGAAGGAGGGGCAGCTGGGGTTCCTGCACATGCCGCCAAAGAGCCGCAGCGAGCAATCACTGGTCAGTGCCTAGCTAGACCCAGGGTTTATAGACGCTGCCTATCATTCCTGCAGATGACCGACAACCAGTGTCGCCAAAGACTGCACATGTCTAGGGAACTGGTCAGTCACATCTGCCAGCTGCTGTAGGATTTGATGACACGGGGACATGGAGGGCATCCACTGCCCATGGCCACGACAGTGACTGTGGTACTCATTTTTATGCCAGTGGATCCTTTCAGGGCTCCACAGGTGACCTCTGTGGGATATCACAAGCCTCCACACACAAATGCATCCATGAGGTCACGGATGCCATCTTCACGCATTTTTCCCAGGACCAGGAAAGCCAGGATGCAAGAGTGTTTGGATTTGCCCAGATTTTGGGTTTCCCACAGGTGCAGGGTGCCATTGACTGTACTCACAAGGCACTCAGATCTACATCGCAACACACAGTCAACTACATCAACCACAAGGGCTTCCATTCGCTGAATGTGTGGCTGGTGTGCGACCACCACAAACGCATCCTGCAGGTCTGCGCATGGTTTCCAGGAAGTGTCCACAACTCCAACATTCTCAGTTGGTCACAGATCCCTGACATCTTCCAGGATCCACAGAGGCTGCAGGGTTGGCTTCTCGGGGACAAGGGCTACCCACAGAGGACGTGGCTGATGACACCCGTGTGGCAGCCTCAGACTGCAGCAGAGCCAAGGTAGATTAAGACTCATGCTGCAACTTGCAAATTGGTGGAGCAAACCACCAGGATGCTGAAGATAAGGTTCCGGTACCTGGGCTGGTCTGGTGGAGCCCTGCAAAATAGTCCACAGGGGGTGTCACGCATCGTCATTGTCTGCTGCGCCCTTCACAACCTGGCACTTCAACAGGGAGAGGAGCTGGCTGAGGAGGAGATGGAGGACCTGCACATCTCCCCCAATGAGATGAACATCGACAGGATGATGGTAAGGAGGTCCTCAAAGGCCACGATGATGGAGATGAGGCCCTCGCACTGGCCAGACAAGGCAGGCACACTAGGGAGGCCCTCATAGCTGCTGGACTTTTGGAGGATGATGACGACATGCAGTGAGGAGACACTATAGATTCTCACATCGCATTGATGAACGTTTGACTCCAGTCTGCCTTATAGCAGCGCGCATATCCTCTGTGATGATGCTCCTGTCATGGAGACACAGTGGAGGCCCTAATAGTCGCTCGATTGCAGGAGGATGACGACGACATGCAGTGAGGACACTCCATAGATCTTCACATTGTCTCTGAGAATGTCTGCCTCCTGTGTGGCTGAGGGCACTTCGCTTGTGCTCTGTGATCAGGGGCATATCATAGAGATGCAGCCATGAAACTTTAAAAACACCTGATCCTTTGTCCACCTTCAGCACCTGAGCCCTTCAGGAACACAGCATCACTGGTCACAGATGCTGAAGAGATGGGGGCCAGCCCCACCTTAAAGGCACTGAGAGCACACAGAGAGAGTGACGGAACTCTGTGACGCCTGCCCACGACATTCTGGCAACAATGACAAGTACTATCGAGGTACAGACATCAGTAATGTGTCCAGGGATTGTGAGGCCGGACCATCACTTTGCAAACTTGAAGGCTGCACAGAGCACAGGGAAGAGGCTCTGGACTAGGACACCTGCCTTTATCTTGTGCAGAATGTCCATATCTGAGTGACATGAACACTGCTCATCAGAACAAGGAGCCATAGGCAGGGAGACATTATTGGGAGTTTATTTGCAATAGTGAACATTATGTACAAGTGATTAACACCCGTGCCCAGAATAATCACAAAACATGACTGTTAAATGGCAAGATTTTTGTTCAGTCTCATAACTGCTCCAAATTATGGGTGGAAATACATGATCCATTCTACTCAGCAACAGAGACAGGTTTGATCCCCATCTTTGCTGAGTTAACCCAGGCTGTACAACTGCATCTTCTTAACTTTCCTAACCCTGCTGCTACGTCTTGGTGCTCCCTGGACATCCACAGCGGAGGTGGAGGCAGCCTGCTGACTGCTATGCCCTGTCTGTGAGGACTTTGACGGGCGTCCTCTGGAGGGCCGAGACGTGGAGGGCCCTGACCTGCTGTTTGGCAGTGGCACCCTCCTCGGCCTCGGAGCTGGAGCTGCTAAGGTCACAGGAAGAGAGGATTCAGATAGGCTGGATACTGTTGGGTGACCTGGGTGGATGGCCCTGGGGTGTGCACCTGCTAATCCTCCTCCTTATGGGTGCCCAAGGGCTCCTGGCTAACTCCTTGAGGAGAAGGCGAAGCTGGAGTGAGATTGAGCTGCCCCACCCCCCCTCTCGCATATACACTGTTGGAGACCAACTATGGCATCAGTGATGGAGTTAAGCCCGTGCAGCAGTGCAGGAGTGACATCCTGGACCAAGGTCTCCATGGCGGCTGCCATCCTACCAGTGTTGACCTCGGTACGTTGGCATGCCATAACCTCAGCCTGAAGATGGACGGACTCCTCCATCGTGCCTTGCAACCTGAGGAGTGCAGCGGACACCCCTTCCTGATGTTCCCAAGCTTGCCTTAGCAGCTCCAACAACCGAGACATGACTGAGTGCCAGGGACCTGGGAAGTCCCTGCCGCCGCCTGCTGTGGATCAGACAGTGTGATGTGCTCACCAGATTGTGGTCCAGAGGCTACTCTAAAGCTAGGTCCTGTCAAGGTGAGTGCCTCTGCTGTTTCCCAGATGAGCCTGTCAAGGCAAGAAGAGACAATTAGTGCATGGCAGGGGCTGTGGAACAGGACACATCACTCACAGCATGGTTGTCTGATGGTAGAGCACTGCCAACCTCATTGTCAACACAGGAACAGTCCAGATCCTTGCCGGCCAGCTGGATGGCTCTATTTTCAAAGTCCATGAGGAACTTGATTTTAGGCATTCTTCCATCGGTCTGCAACCTCTCCCTCTTGTTGTGTGCCAGCTTGTATTGCATGAATAGAGATGGAAAGAGTGTAAGCAGGACACTTGCTAGGTCAGATGATAAATATGCTTGGCATATGTGGGTGGTGAGTGGTCCCATGGATGGGATGAGGGCAATGAAGGTGTGTGTGTGAGAGAGTGAATGGTGATGTCCTTTGAACTGAGGGAGTGAATGTTTGTGGATGTGGTGCCAATCAAATGGGCTGCTTTGTCCCGGATAGTGTCAAGCTTCTTGAGTGTTTTTGGAGCTGCACTCATCCAGGCAAGTGGAGCATATTCCATCACACTCCTGACTTGTGCCTTGTAGATGGTGGACAGGCTTTGGGAAGTCAGGAGATGAGTTACTCGCCACAGATTTCCTAGCCTCTGACCTGCTCTTGTAGCCACAGTATTTCTTTGGCTAGTCCGGTTCAGTTTCTGATCAATGGTAACCCCCAGGATGTTGATAGTTAGGGATTCAGCGATGGTGATGCCATTAAATGTCAAGGGGCGACGGTTAGATTCTCTCTTGTTGGAGATGGTCATTGCCTGGGACTTGTGTGGCGCGAATGTTTCTTGCCACTTGTCAGCCCAAGCCTGGATATTGTCCAGGTCTTGCTGCATTTGGACATGGACTGCTTCAGTATCTGAGGAGTTGTGAATGGCACTGAGCATTGTGCAATCATTGGCGAACATCCCCATTTCTGACCTTAAGAGCACAGTGGGTTCACCTATACTACATAGACTGCAGCAGTTTAAGAAGACAGCCCTTCTGCAATAAATGCTGCCCATGCATGAATAGAAAAAAGTCACAAGTTGCTTCAGATATAGGGGTTAAACCTGAGCAGGAAATAGAGATGTAGCCAAGGAGATATGTTTTAAAGAGATATACTTATGAGGACCTTATTGAAATTGCTGCACAATTAAACTGTAGGGATCGAGATTAGCTTACCATTTTATTTTTAAACATACTACAATGTCAGCAATAAAGGCCCATACTAAGCCAAGTGCAGTAAAAGTAGATACACACTCGAATGTGAACAGTTGCAAATGCACGTTTAAGCTGTTGTACAAATGTATTTTTACCTCACGTTTACATCCAACTGCAGGAAAATACATCAGTATGATGGGGAGAGAATAATCACAAAACATAACTGTTAAATGGCAAGATTTTTGTTCAGTCTCATAACTGCTCCAAATTATGGGTGGAAATACATGATCCACTCTACTCAGCAACAGAGACCAGAGATATGACAGGTTTGATCCCCATCTTTGCTGAGTTAAATAAAACAACACCTCACCTGCTGGCTTTCCCTGTCCTCGTCTAGAATGCACCCCTTTCTCTAGTTTCTCACCTATCTTCCCCCTGAGCTCATCCAGTCCACGATACCAAGCTCCTGCTCTCTTATCACCATTTCCCCATAATTCCTGAGCACCCAATTACCTTCCTGATCTCTATGTTAGCTGATATTTTGTTTCCTCTTTTCGGGTTCTGTCCTTGTGTTTTCAAAACTGCTATTAATCGCCCTTTCCTCAAAATCCCATCCTCAACACATTGCAAACTAGTCTGCCATTTCCAATCTCCCCTTTCTTCTCCATAATCATTGAACATGTAGTCACTTCCCAGATCCATGTCCATTTTTCCTATAACTCCATGCTCAAATCTCTCCAGCCAGGGTCCATCTCCTACCCGACAACTGAAACTGCCCTGAAACAGCCCTAATCAACGTCAAAGTCAAAGTGAGACCTACTGTGATTTTGACCAAGGTGCACTCTCACTATATGTCTTATTCAATCTCCTTGCAACCATTGACGTGGTGAACCACACCATCCTCCAACAAACGTCTCTCCACTATTATCTAGATTGGTGGGATCGTCCAGTTCCACTCTTATCTATCAAATCATCGCCAGAGCATCTTCAATAATGGATTCTCTTCCTGTCCCCTTGGGAGTTCCCAAAGGAATTTTTCTTCCTCAACAGCGACTACACTTCATTGGTTATGAAGCACTTTGGATCATCATGAGGCATGAAAGATGCTATATAAATCTAAGTTCAATCTTTACACTATTCCCTTGCTAACATTTTACCTCTCTCCACCCTTTTTCCTTTAAGACATTCCTTTAAACTCATCTCTTCAACCAAGCTTTTGGTTATCCTTTAAATATCTTCTTCTTTGTCTCAGTGTTGATTATTGTTGACTTATGCTTCGCTGAAGCACCTTGAGATGTACTTTTCTACATAATAGGGTGAAGTATAAATGCAAATTGTTGCAATTATTAGTTTTTAGAGGTTACAGTGCCATCCTTTGGAAGAAGTGAGGACAGCATGCACCAATACAATGTTACTTAATGATTTCAAAGGACTGGGAGACTAACAAGGTTACAATTCAGGTTTTCATATATTTGCAGGCTTTTCCATTGCAGCTACAATACTTCAAATGAAATGTTGAATTTCATTGAATTTGAATTCACAGACTGAGTATTCGCGTGGTATTTCGTTCGGCGGGCGCGCACCAGAGTCGACTGCGTGCCCGCTGATAATTGAAAGGCCTATTAAGGCCATTAACGAGCTAATTAAAATCAAATTAACGCTGCCCGTCCAACCTTACGGTTGGCAGGTAGGTGAAAAGGCCAAGCAGCCTTTACATTTTTTAGGAAACCTCATCCACGAGCGGGATGAGGTTTCCTAAAGCAAATAAACATGAACTAAAAACTTTATTTTTGAATTAAAAACATGTCCCAGCTGATGTGACAGAGTCACATCATGTTTTTTTAAAATTTTACTGTCTTTAATAATTTTTTTAAAAGCACTTCAATCTCCCTTGAGGCAATTCCGTGCCTCCGGGAGATTGAAGCATTCTTTCGCGCCTATGCTCGAACTGCGCACCAGGCCCGCTCTCCCTCCTCCCCTCCACCCGCACAGGTAGCGCTCCTGCTCGCAATCCACACAGGGCGAGCCTTAGTTGGCCCGCCCGTGTGAAAACACGGAGCGGAGCCAATCACGGACGGTGGTCGGCTTCCCGACTGCCCCTTCCGAGCTCGCCTGACGAGGGAACAATTCTGGCCTATAATTCCAAAAAAAAAATCACTGGTGATCATTTTTGATTTATTTAAGACCTTTATTTCTTATAAGATGGAAATAGGCTATCAGTGAATTCCAAACACTTGCTTCATGATGTATGGTCACTTGGATGAGGAATTGGAGGGCACCTGAGTATGAATTTGTGCCTTCAAGTTAAGAGAGAAGGGAAGTGGGGTAAAAGCAAACATGAAATTTCCATTACTCAGAAGGACAAGGGCAGAGGTGTATCTGAACATCACTATCTTCCACATTAGCCTGATTTGGGAATATATCCTTCATTGATATGCATCATTGCCTACCTTATAGAATTGAGTGAGCACCTTCGCCACACAGACTGCAACATTTCAAGAAGGTGGCCCAGCACAAGCTTCTCCGGGCAACTAAAGATGGACTATGAATGCAGGTCTTGCCAGTGACACTCACATCCAATGAATATATATTAAGATATATAAAATACTGTATGTCAGTTTAGAGGCAGGAGAAATAGCAGCTCGTGAACATCACTTTTTTTTTAAACAAAATAATAAGTAATGATGGTGACACTTATTACTGGTGCTAACATTTAAGAGCAGGAAAAGACCATCAGTTTGAACAAGCCTATCACATTTTAGTTAATCTCAATTCCATCAACCTGGCTATTTCATCATATCCTTCCTCCCTGAAAATTTATCTAATTGCCACAGCTATAATATCCATTACAATCACTTTCAATTTTGCACTAGTGAAGGGCCAATAAAATTCAACATTGCTTTTTGTCTGGTCTTTTAGCCATCTTGAGATCTCGAGCAGGTGTATTGTTTTCTACACTTACCATGTGGTTGATGCTGGTGAAGGGGGTATTATCTGTTACAGTCTCAAAGGGAGATCTGGCTCCACTTGCATCTGTGGGTGTGGCTACTTCCCAGCTGAAGCGAACAGTAGACTGGTTAATTCCTGCCTCGTCACAGCGTACTTTCATAACAGAGTGCTTAGGAAAATGTGTGTCACATGGTGTCACACACACCAGTGGGTAGCCAGGGGATGGGTTCTTTTTGGTTCCTTCCTTTGTCACTTCTTCAACATGATCATAATCAACCAAAGACACAACCTGGAGCGATACAGAGAACAATAAAAGTTTAAGATCAACCTAAATGTATTTCAGTTTTTAAAACACCGAATGTATATTATAGTTATTTTACGAATCTTAGAATATCTTAGGTGTAGCTTCATTTCTCCGGTATGCCACTACTGAACCCTGTTCTTCCTCCAAAAGTTTTAGTTGGGGTATTTCCATTCTGATCAGAAGATATTGGCGACAGCAATGGCACTGGTGGCAAAACTGAAGCTGCAGCAGAACAACTGGCATAAAGTCTCCTCAGCATATGAATTTCCATATACTTTCATTAATTGCTAATCCAGTGTGCTCACATCCCTGGGCTGTAACTATGGGCGGAATTGTCCGTGCCCACTGGCATCAGGAGTGTGCGGCTGCGTGAGCAGACAATATGGCGAGAAAGCCAAAAATCGGTTTCACAACCTCGTGAAACCAGTTAGCGATCGTCTGCTCAGCCCGTTGATGGTAGGTCGTGTTTCCCGCCATTGGACGTCGGGAACCTCATTGTAATACATCTTCGTATCATTATAAGGCTAGCCTGCTGGACTCATCCCCGCCATGCTGGATTGTCCACCCACATCGCATGCCGACATGTTTCACAACTGCACATAAGTGATGTGCACCTGGCACGCTGCACTTTCCTCAGGACTTCGAGGTTTGTTGGCCTGTCTTGCTTCGGGCGGCACTTGCAGTCTTCAGCTCCAAGCTTGGCACTCAACATCACAGCACTTTTAGAGGGGCTCACAGTCAGGTCTCTACCTACCAGACCAGCCATACGGCGGGGGTGGTTTTGTACAGCTGCAGGGCTAGGGCTTGCTTGGGGAAGTGGGAGAAGTGGCCTCAGGCAAAGGGAGAGGCTGGAGGGTGAGGAAGGGGGTATCCCAGGGTGTGTGTGGAGGCACAAGTTGATCTGTGCAAGTGGCCTCAAAATGGTGAGGGCTGAGGAGGCGGCCTCCAGAGGAGATGAGGCCAGATGGACATGTGAGGGTATGTGTGAGAGAATGGGTGGTGATGTCCCTTGAGCTGGCAGTGAGTGAGATGCCAGATCTCTACCTACCAGATCAGCCATATGGCGGGGGTGGTTTTGTATGGCTGCAGAGCTAAGGCTTGCTTGGGCTTGTGATGTCCACTGTGATGGGCTTGAGTGTGTGAGTTTAGAGTGATGAGATGGTTGCCTTACCTTGGTGGCACGGAGGAGATCATTCATCCTCTATCTGCATTGGATGGCCAACCTCTTCTGTGCAGCATTGGCACTGATCACACTGCCATCGCCTACCAAGCCAGGTTGGTAATGTTGCTGCCCCTCCTGCGGCCAGAGCGGGGGTAGAGGACATCACAGTGGGCCTCCATAGCATCCAAACACCGCTCGAGTGACACGTCACTAAACCTGGGATCCACAGTCTTCTTGCCTTTTGGGGCCATGTCTTATTTGCAGCAGTCCTGGGCTGGAAGCACTGAGAGGTGTACGCATGGTTGTACTTTAAATGTGGTGCCTGGCATGAGGAAACGGCAAGGTGGCGGTGTGGCGGGCGAATTGGAGCCCGCCAGCCATGGAAAAGGTGTGTTTCCCGGGAATGCATAATCAATGTGACGGGTTTCGGATGATACAGTGCAAGAAGTTACCATTGCGGTCGGTGGGCAAAATGTCATTTTACCCGCCCACTACTGCACTTAGTGCAAATCTGGGACGATTCCACTCTATTAATCGTGGGGGTAATTCATGCAGCATATCTTAATATTTAACTTATCCTCCTGTCTGTTTTAGATTTCAGTAGCTGGAAATTTGTGAGTGAATGTAAAGTACTGCAGATTCGAAGCAAAGGAATTCCGCCCATCTCACTGACCAAGTTAGCCAGTTTTCCATACAAGAGTCAAGCAAACCTGATCAGAATGTAGTCTCCATACTGTCTGGCACACAAGGGAAGTGTAGAAATACTGTGACACTCTGCTAAGAATTGGAAATGTAGATTTCACAAATTATCTAATACAACTTGGATTAAATCCACAGGATTCAGTATGAGTTGGCAAGTGACATGTCCACTTACAATAGGTGGCGCTGGCAAAATTAGACTTCCTGCTGCTTCCTGGTCAAGAATGGTCACTGTGGCCATGGTGATGTCACCAAGAATCGCCTCAACTGGATCATCTGGGCCCAGCACCAGAGAAAAGGATTCATGCCACTCTCTATCATCATTGGACAGGATTTCCACTTTAAATAGAATGTGGTCAATGCCTGTAGAAAAAGAAATCAATAGAGGTAATGAGGCTACAGTGCCTACTTCTTGTAAAATCAATAGTAGTATATACACTCTTGTCTGACAAAGCTGATGTAGTTAACCGAAAATTTTGGGAGCTGGGGGCTTGAATAAATAGGAGCAAAGACTATAGCAACATCTCCCTTTCTTAACATTATAGCATAATGTCCTAGTGCTGTGCAACAAGCTCATTACTCCTGTATTTGCAATTAGAACAGTAGATTTCCTGCCTATTATACACCCAGCATGAGTTTCCTTCCATTGACCTCACCTGTGCCTCCAATATTCACTGGATCGTAAAAAGTACAATTCATTCAGCTGCAATACAAAACTCATAGCTCGTGGTGGAGGTGCAGTTGGAACTCAGAATGCTTTCATAGTATGGGCACAGGTTATGGATGGAGAGCAACAGGCAATAAGCCAAATACTGAAGTCTCATTGAAAACCATAGCGTTATTATGGGTTCATTTCAATGCAATTTCAAAACTAATGCAGGGATGAGAGTGGCCAAAGACAAAAATGCCTGAAAATTTGTGGTTGAAGACAAGAAGGTCTGAAATATTTTTGTGATAAGGAATCACGTACACATTATAGCACAAAGCAGCAAGTTCACTGCAGCCTGAGGGACCAGAAAATCATAACAATTTTTATCATCTGTGATGAAATGCAAATAGTTCTAAACCACTTCAAATAGGTGGAAGTGCAAAAGTACCTTGAGGGAAATGCAGTTGGGGGTCATTTTTGAACTCCAGACCTAACAGTTACCTGATGTGGCCAGGATGCTGACTTTCCAGTTACTTCATTATAATGGAACAGAATAAAAACCTTACCGAAATATCAGGGATACCTGAGAGAGAGGAAAAGGAAGCAAGGGAGTGGGGGGGTGCAGAGAAGGAGGGAGGAGGAGTGGGGGTGGGGGAGAAAGAAAACAGTGGGAGCGTGGTCGTCTCCAGTGGTTACTGTGCATTAACCACAGTGTGAGCGCCGCTGTACATCTCCAGGTGAGTGCTGTTTCCAGTCTGATGTGGGGGGACAGCCATTGGGATTTTAGGAGTAGGTATGGAGCAGAGTTGGGAACAAACACCCCATCTCCCTCCCATACTAATCACGTCCTCAACACCAAACCGCAGCCCCACCCCACCAGCAAAGTCTGCACGGCGCACTTGGTACCTAAGCTGTGATTGCCTCACAGACTGACATAGCACTCACCTTGCTCAACATCACCATCTCTGGTTAACAGATGATAACTTACCAATGGCTTAATGCAGTATCACTGGAAGCAAAGGGGACTCCAGTTCTCTGGGAGTACCTCAAGCTGCGATCACGGATGGCAGCCATGTCTGGCCTGGCGCAAGGCTGAATGACAGCTCCTCCAGGCCTGCTCCGGATTCATTACTGGCAGATGCTCCCTCCTCTTTTCTCATTTTCTGATTCTTCTCCTCGGCCTCCTGGAGGATGTTGAATGATTGATGACAGCATAGCTGAAAGTCTCTTGCATGATGGTCATGGGATCAGCCCCAGAATAGCTGCTCAAGACCCGCCAATCACAGGAGACCTTGCTGCTCCTTGAATCATAGGCTCTGTCTCTGGAAGTGCAGGAAGAGCGGGAGCAGGGAGCCTGTAATTGGAGGAGCTGGAGCAGCAAGTGTGGGAGAGACAGAGCTGCTCCTCTAATCACAACTCTGCAGTCCGTTCCCACTTTCACTGACTGACAGCACAATTGTGATTTTTTAAGCCCCGAAAGTCACAATATGTATGTAAAATGGCAGGTTTCTGATACGCTATTGTTGGAAACCCACCAAATGGCAGAAATTTCTCATTCCTGCTAATAGAAGGTTATATTTTCTTAGTTCCGAAGAAGTCATATTGGACTTGAAATGTTGATTCTGTTTCTCACTCCATATATGCTGCTATAGATGCTGCCAGACCTGCTGAGGTTTTCCAGCATTTTCTGTTTTTATTTCATACTCTTATGTCACTCTTGAAATGAGTTAGTTCGCATTTTACTGTTTTTTTGCTGTCCTGATTTAGTGGCCTTTAGTTTTATTGCTTTATTTGGTAGCTGATGTTTAGTGCCCTTAATTTGCTCCACCATGCTGGTGGGCCAGTGTGTTGTGCAAGAACCTGAACAATCTATCTGACCCTAGTGATTGCCTATACCTACATTATCTGAGTGTTATCACATAGCTCCAGAGGTCAGACTTCACACTTGGGATATTGCATGCACTCCAATGTTTTTTTAAAAACAGGTAAATTGCTTGGCAGAGTACAATCAAATAACCAGCTCACCCAGTTAATCTGACACAGAAAGCATATGCTGATTATAAATCTTTTTAAATGCTGTGACATTACTCACTGGGGCTAAATTTAAGGACCCTGCTCTTGGGGTTGTAGTCGATGCCTGACTGGGCTGATCCATCCCGGGTGCTGCAGCGAACTTTTGAAGTCCTGTTCTGGTCTCCCTTCCTAATCACTTTGACATTCAGTATAGCGATGCCATCGGGGCCTGGGGGCTCATGCACCTGGTATGTTGCCTCCTCAAATTCAATTGTTGGGGCTTGAAAAAGAAACATCAAAATAAAGTGTGCATTAAAATAGAATTAAAGTTAAAAAACAGATCAATGTAAACGATTTGCTGCAAGTTAGAACAAAGCATCAACATCTCAGATTTAGACTGCACCCAATTGTACTTTATGTTAAGTGATAACTTTCTTACACTTGCAGTATTGAGGAACCCTTCCTGTTTATTCCTGATTAATTTATTTTCTGATTAATCACTTGCTGATCCAATATTTGTGTTAGTTAGTATTTTGCAAGTTGATTTTCCTGTTGAATATTTGACAATATTATTAATGAAACAATTAAGCCAACAATGTTTGCACACATTTAACCACGTGAGAATGGGAAGGAACTATTTGTGGTCTTTTTACTGCCTTGTTTACACCCTAAAATAGCAGCAGCAGTAAGGAAATGGGTCTGCCTTTAGTATTGCTCTGCATATTATAGTGCAAGTCTATAAAGGCTGAAGTATAAGAGCATAGTGATTATGCAAAGCCTTTACAATACACCAGCCAGACCACACTTGAAGCCCTGCATTTATTTCTCACCTGCGCCTATAAAACATTAGCTGGAGAGAGTGTAGAGAAGTGTTAAAAATAACCCAGGCCCCAATTGATGCCTTTGGGACAGGGTTTTGACACTTACCCTGTCCCTGCCCACTTGAAACCTGCTCCCAGTTTACTCCACCACATGTAATAGAAGGTTTTTACTGAGAAACAATATAGCTGAAGAACATAAGAAATAGGAGCAGGCCATTCAATCCCTCAAGCCTGCTCCACCATTCAATAAGATTTTGGTTGATCTGATCATGGCCTCAACTCCACTTTCCTGCCTGCCTTCTATAACCTTCACTCCATTGTAGAGCAAAAATCTCTCTAACTCAGCTTTGAATACATTCAATGACCCACAGGGTAGAGAATTCCAAAGATTAACGACCCTCTGAGAAAAGAAATTCCTCCTTATCTCCACCTTAAACGAGAGACTTCTAATTCTGAATGCTGGTTCTCAATTCCCCTAAAAGGGGAAGCACCCTTTCAGAATCTACCCTGTCTAGCCTCTCAGAATATTATATGTTTCAATATGATCACCTCTCATTCTTCTAAACTCCACTGAACATAGAACCTGCTCAACCTTTCCTCATAAGAAAACCCCCTCATCCCAGGAATCCACTAGAGAACCTTCTGTGAACTACTTCTAATGCAAGTGTGTCCCTCCTTAAATAAGGAGGCAAAAACTGTACACTGTACTCTAGGTGAAGTTTCACTAATGCCCTGGAGAGTTGCAGCAAGGCGTCCCTACTTTTATACTCCAACCCCCTTGGAATAAAGGCCAACTTTCCATTTGCCTAATTACTTGCTGTACTTGCATGTTAACTTTTTGTGATTCATGTATGGGGACACTTAGATCGCTCTGTACCACAGCATACTGCAGTCTCTCTCCATTGAAATAATTATCTGCTTTTCAATTCTTCCTACCAAAGTGGACAATCTCACATTTTCCCATATTATATATTTAACATCCGTATATCTCTTTGCAGATTCCTTGTGCCCTCCTCAGAACTTGCTTTCCTACCTATTGTTAGCAAATTTGGCTACAATAAACTCTGACCCCTCATCCAAGTCATTAAAAAGATTGTAAATAGTTGATACCCCAGCACCGATTCTGATGGAAACCCACTAGTTACAGTTACCCAACTTGAAAATGACCCATTTAACCAGTCTCTCTGCTCCTTGTTAGTTAGCCAAACCGCTATCCATGTTAAAATATTACCTCCAACCTCATATGCTCTTGGTATAGTAACATTTATGTGACACCTTATTGAGTGTATTTTGGAAATCCAAATATACTACATCTACTGGTTCTCCTTTAACCATTCTGCTTCTTACATTTTCAGAGAACTCTAATAAATTTGGCAAACATGATTTACTTTTTATTAAAGCATATTGACTCTGCTTCAGTATATTATGATTTTCTAAATATCCTGCTATGTTTCCTTAAAAAAGCATTCCAGCATTTTCCCAAAGACAGGTGTTAGGCTAACTGGCTTATTGTTTCCTGTTTTCTGTCTTCCTCATTTCTTGACTAGAGGTGTTACATTTACGGTTTTCCAACCTGCTGGGATCTTTCCAGAATTTAGGGAATTTTGGAAGATTACAATGAATTCACTAATTCTGCAGTCACTTCTTTTAAGACCCTAGGGGCAGGATCTTCCCCCCCATCAGGGGGGTTGTGTGGGAGTGGGCAGGTTGCCGATCAGCACCCCCGGTCAGGGGCGCGCCTCCATTTTACGTGGGCGGGCCAATTAAGGCCAGCCCAGCGTGACATCCGCCAGGAAGCGCTATGCGCTCCCTGTGTACGCGGGGGGGAGGGGGGGATTCCCTCAGCTTGGAGTGCGCGCGAAAGAGTGCACAGATCTCCCTGAGGCAAAGTGCTGCCTCAGGGAGATCGGCTCAGGTTTGAAGGTTCCAATACAGAAGGGTAAAATAATCACTGACATGTCCACTCATGTGCCACTGTCACATCAGCTGGGACATGTCAATTTCTTTCATTTCATGAACATTTTAAATCCCTCGTGAAACCTCATCCCGCCCGTGGATGGGGTTTCATGTTTTTTCTAAAGGCCACCTGGCCTCCTTGCCTGCCCGGCAACCTTAAGGTTGGGCAGGCAGGTCCATCAATTACCCTGATTACTTTTTTAAAGGCCTTAAGTGGCCATTGACAGTTCTGCGGCACACAGCCGAGTTGGCTGCATGCCCGCCAAACTGATAATCTAAATGACGCGCGGTGATGTCGGGAAGCACGCCCGATGTCACCCCGCGTCATTTTGCGTATCGGCAAGTGGGCCCCACCCCCATTCACCGACCAGAAAATGCAGGCCTATGGTGCAAGCCATCATGTCAGGGGACTTGTCAGCCTTTAGTCCCATTAGTTCTCCCAGTACTCTCTACTGGTACATTTTCTCTAGTGATAGGTTTAAGCTCCTTTCTCCCTTCTGTGCCTCGATTTTCTGCTATTATCGAGATACTTATAGTGTCTCCTACCATGAAGATAGATACAAAATAATTGTTAAATGTCTCTGCCATTTTCTTTGTTTCCCGTTATTAATTCCCCAGTTTCAACCTCTAAGAGACCAATATTTACGATAGCTATCTCTTCCTTTTTATATAACTATAGAAGCTCTTACTATTTCTTTTTATATATCTTGCCAGTTTACTCTTACATTCTAATGTTGCCCTCTATTTTATTTAGCCCTCCTTTGCTGGCTTCTAAAATTTTCCCAATCTTCTGGCCTACTAATACCATCCTTAACTTTCTTAGTTAGCCATGAGTAATTCATCCTTCTCACAGAGGCTTTCTTTCTCAATGAAACATTTCTTTGTTGAGAATGATGAAATATCTTATCTGTCTGCCACTGCCACAACTATTATATTCCTTTTTATTTACAATCTTACTTTTTAACCTATTTCCCCAGTCTACTTTAGCCAACTCTGTCTTCATACCTTTGTAATTGCCTTTATTTATGCTTGAGACACTAGTTTCAGATCCAGATTTCTCACCTGCAAACTGAATTTGAAATTCTATCATGTTATGATCACTCTTATCCAGGATATCGCTTACCATGAGGTCATTAATTAATCCTGTCTGATTACACATTACCAGGTCTAAAATAGCCTGTTCCCAGGTCAGTTCTGGAATGTATTGTTCTGAGAAACTGTCCTAAATACGCTCCATGAAGTCACCCTCAAGGCTACCTTTGCCAATTTGATTTGCCCAATCTATAAGAAGATTACAATCACCCACAATTATTGCAGTATCTTTTTTACAAGCCCCCATTATTTCTTGATTTATACCTTGTCCTACAGTATAGGCACTGTCAGAAGCCTATAAGCTACTCCAACCAATGTCTCCTTTCCCTTGCTATTTCTTATCTCCATCTAAACTGCTTCTACATCTTGATCTTCTGAGCCAAGATCATTTCTCACTACTGTACTGATCTCATTATTTATTAATAGAGCTGCCCCATTTCCTTTTTCTTTCTTTCTAAAATTCTGAAATGTCAAATACGCTTGAATATTCAATTCCCAGCCTTGGTCACCTTGTAACTATGTCCCTTTAACAGCTATCATATCATACCCATTTATTTCTGTTTGTGCTGTCACTTCATCTATCTTGTTTCAAAAGCTGAAATTCAGATAAAGAGGCTTTAATTCTGTCTTTTTACCACCTTTTTCTATTCTGGCTCTATTTATTGGTGCACTCTTATGTTTGTATGCTCTGCCCTTTCCTGTCACATACTGATTATCAATACCTGCAGTGCCACCCTGCGCTATTGCCATGTTCTTTCTCATTAACCTTCTAAACCTCCCCTCATGTGAATCCCCCCTCCTCCACACTATTTCAGTTAAAACTCTCTCTACAGTCCTAGTTATTTGATTTGCCAGAAGACTAATCCCAGCATGGTTCAGGTGAAAGCTGTCCCAACAGTACAGCTCCCTCTTTCCTCAGTACTGGTGGCAGTGTCCCATGAATCAAAACCTATTTCTCCGCACCAATCTTTAAGCCGCACATCAACTCTCTAATCTTATTTATCCTAATTTGCTGGACACTCGGGTAGTAATCCAGTGATTATTCCCTTTGGGGTTCTTTTTTTAATGCAGCCCCAAGCTGCTCATAATCCCTTCAGAAAACCTCTTTCTTAATCCTACCCATGTCATTGGTACTCACATGGATCACAGCAACTGGATCTTTCCCTTCCCACTCAAAGTTCTTCTCAAGCCTGAAGAGATGTCCATCACTCTGGCACTGGACAGACAACACAGCCTTCGGGATTCGTGCTCTTGGCTGCAGTGAACAGTACCTAACCCCCAAACTATACTGTGGTTTACAACTACTATATTCCTTTTTATTCCCCCACTTGAATGGCTCTCTGTACCACAGTGCTGAAATCAGTTTACTCATCCTCCCTGCAGCACCTCCAATCCTCTACACAGTCTGACCCAAACCTCATACCTGTTTGACAAGTGCAGTGGCTGAGGCTTTTCCAGTGCTACCTTCTGGATCTCCACCCCTGCCTCACTCTTATTACACACTCTTGTTCCTGACCATAGACCAAATCTTAACCCAATGGAAGTGACTGCCTCCTGGAACCAAGTGTTGAGGTAACTTTCCCCCTCCCTAATGCATCACAGTAACAAAGTTTAGACTCTGGGTCATCAACTCTGACCCAAAGTTCATTGAGCTGCAGACATTTACTGCAGATGTGGTCACTGTAGATCATATTTGTGTACATCAGCGCTACAGCTGCAACACATCACCTGTCCTGCCATCTCTACTGTATTCTGCTTAACTAATTAGGCTTTCAAGTTTTGAGATATTACTCAATGATTATTTGTAGTTATATCAACTAGTTAAGCTATAAATTTAATACAACGCTTGTATCTCCTGTGTTGTAGTTTAAGCTAATGCCCTGGTTTAGAGAAAAAAAACCCCGTTAAACTCGCCAACCAACCACCTACCTGCTCAATGAATTAATGCCTCTAGACCTCAGATCTCAGGTCTTACTGTCTGTCACTCCCTGTCTTGGACCACTCTTTGTCTTGTAAAAGACCAGAACAGCACTTCTTCCTTCTTAGAATTCCCTCACTCACCAAATTTCCGAGTTTACCACTTTGCCAAAACTGTACTCCATCAAGCTGGCCTCCATGCTACTTATTCTGTGCATTAGCAAAAGCTTCCAGTTTTTATACAAAAGAGAATTCCAAAGACAAAACAGGTGGGTGCGTTGGACACCCTGTGATAGGCCCCTTTCAAGTTGGGTCTGGACACATCATTTGTATTAAAGAGGCATAAGGCTACCAACCCTATTTTGAGGCTGTTAATGCCAAAGCGAAGGCAGTGAAAATTGACCCCCTACACCTTGGCAATCTTGATCTTGACCTTCATTTTCTACCATTTTGTAGAAGAACAATGTTCCTGTGTATAACACAATCTATAAATTACTAGTAGCTATAATGATAAGGCATAATCTACAGCCATTTAACACCTAAAAAAGATTCTTAAAAAAAAACAAAGTAACTTACCATCTTCATCATTTGTTATGGTTATAGTGGCTACATCATTTTTTCCAACTTTGGCTCCACTCCAATGATTTCCCAAGGGGTTGCCCAGGTGGAGCTGGAACCTTTCCTCGGGCTCAAAGATCGTATCATCATTTATCAACACTGTGCAGTTCTTCACCTGTTTGTTTCAAAGGTAGACATTAGAAAACAAAACAAGTGTTTCTCTTCAAGTTGAGGCTTTATTTCCGACATACTGTTTAGCTGGAGTTTAGTGCTTTCAAAATATATATTGTCTTAGGTTAAGCAGCAGCAGTCATTCTCATAAATGGAGCTCGAGTTCCCACCAACCCATTTCTACCCACCATCTAGTTATACAACCCAGAAATCATAGCATTGAATTCCTACTGCATACATCTGCCAATAGAAAGGCCACCATGCGAGGTTAATAGCAGTTTGGTAGGGTGGTGGTAGAGACCCATGCTTCAATATTAACCCGTCCTAATGAGTGGGATGGGGGGCTGTGAATTAATAATTTAAAGCCTGTGAACAGAACTTCAATCTGCCTTGAGCATGCCCATTATTATTTTTATAGCAGCGGGTTTCTTGGCATCTGACTGTCCTGCTCTGGAGAGGCAGAACATTACATGAACATATTTAAATTTGTCTCCCACTCTCCAATTGCGAACCCCATTTAAATGTTTGCAGTTGCTATCAGGAAGGGATTCGGGGCTGTGGCTTCACAAGATAAGTACCTTTTCCAGAACTTCTTGTAGGCCAGGAGGAGCTGGAGAGCTCCCACCTTGGCCCCTCAAAGAAGCTTTCTGCCTCCATTTTGCCAATGGTTCTACTCTCCATCTCCCCAAAGTCCCAATGGCCAACCTTCCCCACCCTCCCAGCTGCTGTCGATTATTGCCCAGGATCTCTGGCTGTGCCTCCTGCCACTGGTTTTTCCGCAGGCTGTCAATTTGACCATCTGCTGAACAGGAATGGAAGAAAAGAATGATAGTTAAATTTAGCAGGACCTCCTTGTCCTTGGCTTATCCAGATTATTTGGCCATTTCCGACCTCCCCATAAATATCAGGCCCTCAGGCTGACATCAGGCTTCTTTAAGAAACTGGGTCAAAATCCTGGAACTCCCTTCCTAACAGCACTGTGGGTGTTCCTAAACCACATGGCCTGCAGCAGTTCAATAAGGCAGCTCAGCACCACCTCCTCAAAGGCAATTAGGGATGGGCAATAAGTGTTAGTTTTGCCAGTGACATATCTCATAAGTAAATAAAAATTGCTTTCACCTGACCCTGCCAAGATAAGTTTAAACCATATCTTTTAGTGCCTCTGTTTCTTCTCCAACAGATTTGAGAGTCAGCAGTTAAATGCCATTTAACAAAGGCCATTTGATATATTTAACCATATGGCACCCCATTCCTTCCAAACGGAGTGGATTAAAATTGCCTGTGTACAACAGAAAGAAAGATCTCTCCTACCTCTTAAGGAAATGAGTTGAAACCCTGCCCGCTGATTTATCAATGACAGGCTCTAAACCAGGTCCTGCTCAAAGAACTGTGGGAGGAAAATTTAGTTAACCCAGAATTGCTATTTGCCAATGTTGATGTTGTCCATCAAACAACATCACTAAAAAGTGTTTATTGAGCAGGGCAACGGCCCTGTACATCTTCAAAATAGAGCCATTTAGCTCTTTATATCCACATAAGAGGACAAATGGGATCATTTTACAGAAAGCACCTCTCATTGAGTAGTGCTCTCTTAGTACTCCCTGGAGTAAGCTTCTGACTCACAGGCGAGAGTGCTACCACGGACCCAGGTTAAACACTGAAGGACTGCTACATTGTCCTTTTTAGGTGAGATGTTATACCAAGATCCTGCTTGATTTTTCATGGGGACATCAAAGAGTCTATGGCACTCTTTGAAGAACTGCAAGGAGTTCTGCTGGTCATTTTCAGTCCTGAAAAAAGTGCTGCAAACACGGGTGCATGCTTCAAACAGCCCACAATAGGGCCTCATTAGTATCATTTGGGTGAGCTGTCAGGACCTTTCACACCACTGCTGGATAATCCTGAGTGGTATAGGTATGGCACCTATTCATGTCTGCCCAAAATCAACAAGGAGGCAGGCATTAAGATCTTAACATATGTAAATAAAGTGATCATGAGGAATGTCTGAAAAATGCCCCAACCCAATATGTTGATCCCCAAAATTGGCTCTTATTGTGTTTGATTGCTGTGCATGTAAAACATGCGCATTGAGCTCCAAACAAGCTTGTGGGACTTCACTGCATGAAAATTGGCTGCTGAATGTTCCCATTTAACAACTATGACTACACTTCAAAAGCAATTCATTAGTTGTGAAATGCTTTGGGACAGCTGCTAGCTAAATAAATTCAAGTTTGTTCTTTCTTGATGTTAGTGTATGTCTAAAAATGTTGAATAAACATTTACATGGAAATAAGTGTTTACAAGTTCTAATTCAACAGATGCACCATCAACAGACATATTGGTTTTGCATTTCTGCCACAAACTTTACTGTGCCAACGCTTTCATTCTTTTTAAGAGGTTACCAAAAAAGAGAAAATCTAACCACCTCCCCATGACATTCAAATGTATTACCAGATCGAATCCTCCACCACCAACATCCTGGGCTCACCATTGGTCAGATTTCCATCCCAGATTTTATGGGATTGTCCCAAAATTGAGGTGATTATTTTGTGTCCCAGGTTGTATCTTGGCAGGACTCTGTTCTTCCTATTTTTAAGACCTCTAAGTTTTGCGCAAGCACAGTATGCATCAGTGCATTTGCACTGTTTCCAGCTGCCTGACCTGACAGGTTTGCCAGCACCTCCCCCACCCTCAGTTTCACCAGCAACCCCTGCCTCCTCATACCCCACACCAAAGTGCCCCTTAATTTTTTCCCCTTAAATTTGCTCACCCAAAGTCAGACATGTCTTTGCCAGCCACATAAATGCTGTGGCTACAAGAACAGGCTGGCTTTTCTGTGGCAAATTACCTCACTCCACAAAGCCTGTCCACAAGTCAGGAGTTTGATGGAATACTCTCCACCTGTTTGGATGAGTGAAGTTTCAACAACACCTGAGGAATTCGACATGATCCAGGTCAAAGCAACCAGCTTACACAGCACCCTATCCACTATCTTAAACTTCCTTCACTATCAGCACAATGTGGCAGCAGTGTGTACCATCTACAAGATGCGCTGCAGAAGCACACCAAGGGTGCTTCAACAACACCTTCCAAACCCACAACCTCTACCACCTAGGAGGACAAGGGCAGCAGGTGCATGGGAACACCACCACCTGCAAGTTCCCCTCCAGTCCAGACACCATCCTGACTTGGAATTATATCACCGTACCTTCACTGTCGCTGGGTCAAAACCCTGGAACTACCTCCCTAACAGCACTACGGGAATACTTTCACCGCCTGGACTGCAATGGCTCAAGAAGTTGACTCACCAATGTTCCCTGCATTTCTTTTGAGCATACAGTCAATTTCTTTAAGTACACAACCATGCAGAGGCGAAATTTAAAGCAGCGCTCTTGTACCTGGCCTGCATGGTAACGTATGGGATGCTGCATAGCCATGTGACTGCACAGCTTAGAGGGAGCATTGCTTACCACCATCTTCGCAAGGGCAACCGAGGATGGCCAATCAATGATGATCTTTCCAGTGGTCATCATAACCCATGAATGAATTTAAAAATGTTTCCCCACATCAAGATGTCTTTGTGAAGGGCAGAATGGCACAAGTACTATGAAGCGAACATTTCTGTCCAATTTGAGGGAAATGACAAGTAAGCAGATGATAAATGCCTGGACAAGTTAAAAAGAAGTTTACCTTTTCTCCCTTCTGGAATGTAAGGCGTGAGTCATCTGAATTCCTTCTTTCTTCAAAGTCTTCCATCACTTCTGCAGTCAGCTGTCGAGTATAGCATCTCACAGAGGACTCATAGCTGAGATCACCAGTTCTGATAATAGGAACATGTAATTCATCTTCCTTCTCCTTCACTCTGTAGATATCCTTACCAAACTGCATGCTAGGAACTGAAATATTAAGTAAGGCTCTTTAAATTACAACAGCAATAAAGTAATTCTGTCTAATTTTAGGTATACCAAGCATACCCTCCTTTACATTTTTACTATACATTTTATACATTGCAGCTGTAATCTTAATTCAGTGAACAGGCTGGCAACTATGATTTTAATACAGCCCTTTGTCGTAATGATGTGTTCTCACCAGAAATATTAACTTGCACCTTCTCTCCACAGATGCTAACTAACCTGAGTGTTATTAACATTTTCAGTATCTACAATACCTATTTTTTGCTTTACATTAATACTCCTTTTACCTCAATATGGCATACCAACTCATAACAGCACATACACCAAGTTTATATGACTTGGGAGTAGGATATCACCTATCTTGCATTGTCATATTCATATTCATGTTTGTGCTCAGCATGTGTTTTCCCCAACACCTACCAAGCAAAAACCAAAATCTTTCAATCCATGTAGGATATAGAAAGAAGACGACCTGTTGTTTTCCATCCCCCTGAACAATGCAGATAAACAGAGAGCGAGAGAGAAAGCCAGAGAAAGCAAGAGAGAGAGAGTGTGTGGCCCAGAGAGAGAGACACGCAGAGATAAAGAGAGAGAGAGAGAGAGAGAGAGAGAAAGCCAGAGTGAGAGAGAGAGAGAGTGAGTGAGTGGCCTAGAGAGATAGAGAGAGAGATAAAGAAAGAGAGATAGAGAGAGGAAGCCAGAGAAAGATAGCTAGTGAGTGGGCGAGTGACCCAGAGAGAGAAAGAGAGAGAGAGAGACAGAGAGAGAGAAAGAGAAGGGTCTTGGGGCTAAGGAGACTCCCCACCTTATCCAAAATGGTGCAGGGATCCTGGGTCCACAAGTCTCGTTCCTATTTCCAACAGATCCTATTTTCGGTGCAGGAAAAGGGGCGGGATATGATTTACACATGAGGAAAACCCAAACCTAGCAGGGTCATTTGAACTCAGCGCTGAGTTCAAACAGACCCCATTTTTGCTGGAGTGAAGTCCATTTTCTGCAATGCATGACTTACAATTTATGAGAATAGATGTGAATGTTCATACAAGGTAGATAAGTTCTGTGGAACTGTCAAGATGTCAAGTTATATAAATCCCCTGCCCTTTAAATTTGGAAAAATCTAGCCTACTGTGTCTCTGGGCGACATTTTCTGGGTGTTTTGGTGGGGGGGGGGGGTGGAAACGAAAATGGCTCAACCCCTGGAATTAAAGTCAGCCGGAAGCTGACTCACTACGTGTTAGCCCGTAACATGCTGCAGACGGACTAACTTGGTGAGCAGTAGGACTTCCCCTCCTCACTCGGAAGGAAATTCTGCCCTTGGGAGCTGCTGGCCAATCTGATTGGCTAGCAACCCCATCAGTCCCAGCAGCAGTAGAGCTGTGTAGTGGGCACTACCAGTATTGCAGGAAGAAGGCCCGAGGAAGGTAATAGCTGCCCAAGAAGGTAACTCCCGAGGTTTTAGGGCAGGAAGGGATCTCAGTGCCCACAGAGCGGGGGAGAGGGTGGTGGGGGGCTGGGTACTGTCGGACAGGCATCGCGGAAGTGGGGGGGTGACTTTTGGGGGGGGCAGTGCCTCTGATGCATGCAGGGCCCCCCCTCCCTCTGAATGCTGTGCCCCTCCTTCCTTCCTGTCCATTTCTCATGTAGGCTTTTAAAAATGCCTGCCCACTCCCACTCGATTTCCCATGCCAACCGTGTAACCGCCTGCCTGGCGTATTATGGGGTGAGCTCAAGGCTGGACGGGAATGTGATGGGCTAGCCACCTGAACTATTTTATGTGCCCCCCTCCCCGGCAGAAACTATGGCCATGGGTGCATGTAAAATCCAGTCCCCAGAGTTGAAAAAAGAAAACGGTGCTTGCAGTTTCAATGGCTTTTTGTTGACATAACGCTAAGTACTATCATTATACTATTATTAGTGCTCCACTGCTTCCACAACCTATCATTATTACAGTGGTGGGGGATGGGGGGAGGGCTGTAAGTTCACAGTTTGGTTGACAGCTCCAAGAGGTTAGTTAAGGACTAGCTGTCTTTATATGGGGCTTTGAATACAAATGTTTGTTTTTATAAAGCATTAAGTACTTGAGGAAATTTAAAAGTATTAAATGGGCTTTTATCAGTGAGTGTTTTTTTACATGCAGTGAAGTTGGTAACAAATGCCTAGAACTTTGTTTTATTTCATCTCAGCTTCTGAGGTCTGCCTAAGGTGGCTACTCGGTGAGTTGGCATGGAGGGTGTGAGGGTAAAGGGTGGTGGGTGGGAGGGCATGGGTTAGCATGAGATGGCACTAAGTTGGCATATTGGCTCTAAAGGGTTACGGGGATGAGTGGAGGGGGGGTCACGGGTTGGCATAGGAGCTATAAGGAGCCATGGGGATCAGTGGAGGGTCATAGGTTGGCATGGAGGTTATGGGGGCCATTGGGGTTGGGTGGTGGCATGAGTTGGTATTGATGTAGCCTGGGGAGTGTGTTGGGATTGAGGGGTTCTGAGTGAGGTTTAGAGGGCCTAATATTAAACCACACAACTGGGACTCCCAGTGCACCAAGGCGGGCCTTTTAACCAGGCTGCCTTGGCACTCAGCAGCCACCGTGGCTGCCTCCAAACTGTTTTCGAGGTGGCAGCCCCAACTCCAGCATGCACTCGTTCTCCCTCTCCCCCTTGGAATGAAGATCCCGTTATTGGAGACACTTTTTCCCAAGGTGTGGTCAGCCAGGAAATTTCTTGACACTGCACCCGCCTCAGGAGTGAAAATCCGGGCCAGAGAGAGAGAGCGGGAGAGAGAGCGGGAGAGAGCAAGACAGAGCGAGCGAGAGCAAGAGAGGCAGACAGGCAGAGAAAATAAGGAAAATAACAGCGCATTAAGAACAGGGTAGGTACCGGTTTTCTTTTCTTTTACTGGTTAAACCACAACAACCTGTATTTATATAGTGCCTTTTATGTAATTGAATGCCCCAAGGTACTTCACAGGAGCATTATGAAGCAAAATTTAGCACCAAGCCACCAAGGAGATATTAGATCAGATTACCAAAAGTTTTGTCAAATAGGTCCGTTTTAAGGGGCCCTTTAAAGGACGAAATAGAGGTAGTGAGGGAGAAGGGTTTAGGGAGAAGGTTCCAGAGTTTAGGCTATTGGCAGCTGAAGGCACAATCACCAGCAGTGGAGCAATTAACATCGGGGATGCTCAGGTAGCCAGAATGAGGGGAATGCAGATATCCCAAAGGCTTGTGGGGCCGGAGTAGGTTACAGAGGTGGGCAAGGCCATGGAATGATTCAAAAGCAAGGATGAAAGTTTGAAAATCGAGGTGCTGCTTAAAGGGATTTATGGAACCTGATTTCATGAGAACAGCCAATCCAGCAGTGGTAGGCAGGTTAAATAAATCTAGTGTTTGTTTCCATAACAAATCAATAATTTGATAATGAAATATTCAAGGCTAACAGAAATACAAAATATATCAATACGATCGCTGGTGAAATTCCCAATGCAATCTTCCTTTCAACATTTCGTGAGAAACAGCTCAGAATGCAGTTAACTTCCTTTACGGCATTTATGATTAAGAAATTGGACTCCTGCATAATTTAGCAGCAATTTACCATGTTAATAATTATTAGAAAACGACAATTTCACAGTAGACATCCACTCAAACTCTCTGACTTTCCTGCAAGAGTATAAGGTTTAAATATTAAATTTACAACGGTGCATTTCAGATTTTCTGCGTAAAGTGTTATTAAAGCAGCCTACCGTCCTGATAGGTGTCATTGATAGCAATGGTAGCTTGGTAGGGTTTAGTTAGCTCTGCTCCTTGTGCTGAGCTCAGGAATACAATGAAAGTTTCATTCCCTTCAATGATTGGATTCTGTACATCATCCAGAATAGTTAAAGTGCAGACCTGTAAGGATAAAATTGGTAGTATTTTTGAGTAACCTCAGTCATCAAATGGCTCTATTGATAGGAATTGAAACAGAAAATGCTGGACTCAGCAGATCTGCCAGTATCAATGAAGAGAGAAACAGGAGGCGGTATTTAATGAAGGTAATGGGGATCTTGCCTGCTGGCTGGAGAAGCGGCGAGAGCCCCGCGTCGCCTCTTTTCATGAAGGCCTGCCATATTAAGGGCCAATCAGGCACTTAACTGGGCAATGGCGGGTCTTCCCCAGGATCAAAGACCCTGTATGTGGGGGGGTTGCCAAGAGCTGCCTGCCAATCACAGACCGGCTGCTCTTCATTGCTCAGCAGCATCGCCGGGGAGGCGGTGGCTGATGCTGGTAATGCAACTACCCGAGACCTTGGGTCGCCATAGACCCAGGCACAGTTGAATGATTGCAGCTACACGGGTTAGGGTCAGCAGCAAGGGCAGGGGTGTCTCTCAGTGAGTACATGCCCCTTTCCTGATGCCTGGTCCCTTGATCAGACACTGAGTGCCTTTGAATTAGGAATCCCACCCCTCCCTTGCTGGAAGCCCGCAATCAAACATGCTAGGGTTTCCTGCATGGCAAGCTCCCCACTCACCTTTGGGTGAATCCCAGCGGCAGCGGGATGATGATGTTTACTGGGCACTAATTGCTCACTTAAGAGTCTCAATTGGCGGCAGGTCAGGAAGGCTGTCCATGGACCTTCCCGACCTGGGCTTAATCGGGAGAGTTGGGAAGGCGGTGGAGTCCCCACCTGCCATCCTCCCACCTGACTAAATGCACCTCGCCACCAAAATTGCCATGGGGAAAGGGCATTAAATTCCTTCCAGTGTTAACATTTCAGGTCTGTGCCTTTCACCAGACCCGGAAAAGTTTAGGAATGTAATACGTTTGAGCGTGTGAAAGGGGGGGTGGGTGGAAAGAGGAAGAAGAGGGAAAGTCCGTGATAGGGTGGAGGGCAGGAGACATTAAATGACAAAAGGTGTCATGGTGTAAAGCCAAAGGAAGTGATAATGGGACAGGTGTGAGTGGCAGGATCCTGAATAGCTGCTCTCGGAAGCAAAGGAAATAAGAGCAGGAAACAGCATCAATACAATCACCAATGTACTGGAAGAAGGGGTGAGAGAGGGGACCTGAGTAGGACTGGAACAACGAACGTTCCACATATCCCACGGAAAGGCAGACATAGCTATGGCTTAAATGTGTACCCAAAGAAACACCTTTTATTTGGAGCAGTGAGTAAAGCTGAAGCAGGAGTTGTTCAATGTGAGAATAACTTCAGTCAGGTGGAGGAGGGCAGTGGTGGATGGGGACTGGTTGGGCCTCTGTTCAAGAAAAAATCAGAGAACTCTCAAAACAGTTCTGGTGTGGGAAGGGGATGTAGTCGGATTGGATGTCCATGGTGAGGAGATGGTTAGGGCTAAGAAACTGGAAACTGCTGAAGTGATGGAAGGATCAGAAGAATCGGGGATGTAGGTGGAAAGAGACTGGACAATGCAAGAAAAAAAAGAGTTGAGTTCAGAAGAAATCAGTTCATTGGGAAGGAAAAAGCTGAAATGATGGGTCAACCAGGGCAGTCCTGTTAGTAAATTTTGGGAAGAAGGTAGAGCAGGCTAAAGGGGGTTTGGGGACTATGAGGTTTGAGGCTGTGGAAGGAAGATCTTCAGGGGAATTGTAGTTAGTGACAATATTGAAAACAATAGTGATGTTTGGTGGTGGTGACATGGTCCAGGGGAGGTAGGAGGAAGTGTCAGATGGCATCAGCATCTACTAGGTAGAGGTCAGCATGCCAGACACCAACAGCACCACTCTCATCAGCGGGCTTGATGACAATGTTGGAATTGAACCTCAGAGAACAGAGTGTAGCAAACTCGGAGGAAGATATGTTAGAGGGAATGAGGGGAACAGAAAAATGGAGATGGCAAACGTCTCACTGGCACTTCTCAATGAAATGATGTAGAAGAGGTAGGAGGTCAAAGGGAGGGGTCCAGGTAGAGGGAGAATACTGGAGACAGGTAAAAGGGTCCACTGTACAAGGGAATGACTGCCTGGTTAAAGAAGAGTGCTTGGAGGCAGAGGCAATGCTGGAAGAGCTGAGTATTGTGCTGAGCTCGAGGTGGAGATGTAAAGTGATGAAGCCAAGACATTTGCTAAAGACAAGATTATTCAGGGTCTGAGAGGGGAAGGGTATTGTGAGTACATGGCAAGGGGTAAGATTGGAAGAAGGGATGGGGTCAGAGTGAAGTGAAGGGGAGAGGACTTTACAGACCTGAAAAGTGAACTCTGTTTTTCTCTCTCCACAGACGCTACCTGACCTGCTATTTTCAACATTCTCTGTTTTATTTCAAATTTCCAGCATCCGCAGTATTTTGCTTTTTTATCAATATAAATGTTTTCCATTGTGAGAAGGGGAAAGCTACTGCAGGCTAATAATTGACACTATTAAGGGAAACATATTTTTCTCCATTTCATCAATCAGTTATGGTGACCTCAGTGAGATAAACTTGTATTATCCAGAATTTGTAAAGATCTGATAAGCTTTTAGCAAATCACTGATCTGAAAATGTACAATGAATCTTAAGCATCTTATTTTGTTTCTACTGGACCTTGAAGTTGAAGGAACCTGCAATATTATTTGGAAAGTGGATTACTCAGATACAATACAGGTGGTAATAAAAACAGAAAAAGCTGGAAGTACTCAGCAGGTTATGGCAGCATCTGTAGACGGAAACAGAGTTAACGGGCAAGATTTGCTCGGCGAGCGGGAGCGGGGCCTGCTCGCCGATGCGTAAAATGACTAGGGATAATGTCGGGTGGAACTCCCGACATCACCCTGCATCATTTCCATTTTCAGGTCGGCGGGGGCGCAGCCGAGTCAGCTGTGCGCTGCCGACCTGTCAACGGCCTATTGAGGCCATTTAAAAACTAATTAAGGTCGTTAATGGACCTGCCCGTCCAATCTTAAGGCTGGCGGGCAGGCCGGGAGCCCGGGCGGGCTTCAGAAAAAGCATGAAACCTCATCCATGGGCGGGATAAGGTTTCATGAGGGTATTTAAATTTTTAAGAAAGGTTTCAGTAAAACTTATGGACATGTCCCAACTCATGTGACAGTGTCACATGAGGGGACATGGCAGGGAAAATTTTTAAACGTGTTTATTAAAAGTTTTAAATCGGAGCTGATCTCCTTAGCCTCAGGGAAATCTATGCGCTCTTTTGCGCGCATGTGTGAAAGAGCGCACTCCCGGCTGAGGGAATCCGCCCCCCGCCCGCACAGGGAACGTATAGGGGCGGGCCTTAATTGGCCCGTCCACGTAAAACGACGGTGTGCCCCCGATCAGGGGCGCCGATCGGAGGTGCGCCCACCCACGCCCGCTCCTGCACTTCCCCCCAACAGGGGAAAAATTTTTCCCAACGTTTTAGGCCTTTGACCTTTCGTTATAACTGGGGAAAGTTAGAAATGAAATAGGTTTTGAGCAAAGGGTGGGTGGAGCAAGGACCAAAGGAAGGTCTGTGGTAGGTTGAAAGACAGGAGAGATGGAATGACAGAAGAGTTGGTCTTCCAGAGTCAAAGAGAATGGTGATGGGACAAGAAAAGAAAGAAACAAAAGATGCGCCTAGAGCAGGGGTGATGCTGCTGAGTATTTCCAGCATTTTTTTGTTTTTATTTCAGATTTCCAGCATCCACAGTTGTTTGCCTTTGGATTAGTGTTACACAGGTAGTGTTTAGTTGAAGCTTTGATAACAGTCAATCATGTTTGAATCTTTTTGTAATGTGTCTTATATTTTGTTTCCTTCTCGTTAGGGTCATTGTGACGTGTACCAGTTGCTGCCCAATAGGACAAGCTTCCAGACTTCTGTCAGGTATTTTTATAGAACATGCATAATGAAAGCTCATGCTCACTCCAAAGTCTTCGTCCACCCTGGAGAAAGCTATCTCCATGCCTCAAATTTTTTCCTCTCTTCTGTACTAAAATTCCAGTGCTCCACCTGTTTTCTTGCCCTCTGTAAGAAAATGCCTGCACTCTGCAGGAGGAATGTTATGAATTTGCGCTGCCAGTGGAGAGCATCAAACCTTGGCAATATCAGGAATCTGACCCTGAATTGCCTGTAGCTTGCCAACTATTAATTCTCACTGACAGGATTGACTTGGAAAATTATCTAGCATGTGTCTTTACCCCTCTGCAAGAAAATATTTGTGTTCCATTTGCTTCTACCTATGAGGCATGCATGAGATTGTAAACGTAATATGTGGGGGAATTACAGGTGTAAAACCATTTGCATGTGAATTCTCATTTTGTAAATATCGTCACCATACATTCAATCAATGCCTTGGTTTAAACACAGCTCTGTGCAAACGGTGATATTATTTTAGATGAAGGGCGTTTACCTCTTCTGTTTTGCCAGGTGCAAAGTCAATCTTCTTCGAACTGGGGATATAGTCAATGCCTGGAGTTGCAGAAGGAGGGTCTGAAGGGCGTGTAGCACACCACACTGAAGTGAGCGTGGACAAATCACTGCCATGTCTGATAACTGGTATTTCAATGGAGCCTACAAAAAAAAACATTTCAGTATGACACTATGGCCCGAATTTTATTGCCCCGTCGTGGTGGGGGTGGGGTTGTAAAATTCAGCCAGCTATTCTAAACTCCATTGACTTCGGCGGGACCATAAAATCGCACTGTCTTAAAATTCCACCCTATATGTCAGCCTGGAGAAAAATTGCAGCTCCTGCGCTACTTCTGAGATATTGTATTTTATAAATTTAAATCTTTGAATTACAATCACATAGTTCATCACATTAAGGCTGACACATAGGTCAGTCCCATTTACTTGAATAAAATTCCACCCAATGTCTATGTATTTGCAAAATAAATGGAAAAATAATGCAGAATATATTTTAAAAGTCCATCATGCTTTCTGCAACTTTACAGTTTGTGATGCTGCAATCAGAGAGATTCGCTGATTGATGATAACAGGAGTAATTATGCACCTACCTGCATCTTCACTAACAGTGAAAGAAGAGTTCCCAAGAAATACCAGTGAGGCATCATTGGGACCATTTATAATCACTTTGGCAGCTGCAACTTCCCCGATCCGTGCATTGTCAGACGCATCAGCTAGGGTGATCTCAAAGTCCTCCTCCTCCTCATATTCACTGTCATCAATCAACTTGACATCACACGTTGACATGCTTACACCAGGGCCAAAGACCACACGATTCTCATTTGTCAATCCTCTGGTTTTGAAATCTGAACCGGATTCCAAGGCATACAGGCTGCTGCCTTTGGCTGTTTTTGGTACGGTATAGCAGATGGCTGAGACTGTACTACTGGTGTCTCCTATGAAGTGACAACAGACCATAAGACAATAAGACATAGGAGTAGAAGTAGGCCATTTGACCCATCAAGTCTGCTCCGCCATTCAATGAGATCATGGCTTATCTGAAAATCCTCAACTCCACTTTCCTACCTTTTCCTCATGACCCTTGATTCCCTTACTGATTAAAAATTTGTCTATCTCAGCCTTGAATATACTTAATGACTCAACCTCTACAGCCCTATGTGGTAAAGAATTCCAGAGATTCACTACCCTCTAAGAGAAGAAATTCCTCCTCATCGCTGTCTTAAATGGGCGACCCCTTACTCTGAGATGATGCCCTCTGGTCCTAGACTCTCCCACAAGGGGAAACAACCTCTCAGCATCTACCCTGTCAAGCCCCCTAAGAATCTAATATGCTTCAATAAGGTTGTCTCCCATTCTTCTAAACTCCAATGAGTACAGGCCCAATCTACTCAAACCCTCCTCATAAGAAAATCTCTCCATACCTGTGATCAACCTAGTGAACCTCCTCTGGACTGCCTCCAATACCAGTATGTCTTTCCTTATATAAGGGGACCAAAACTGTTCACAGTATTCTAGGTATGGTCTAACTAATGCCTTGTATAGTTTTAGCAAGACTTACCTATTTTTATACTCTTTTATACCTACTTTTATATTCCCTTTGCCTTCCTTATTACCTCCTGAACTTGTATGCTAGCCTTTTGTGACTTGTGCATGGGGACCCCCAAATCTCTCTGTGCTGCAGCTTTCTGCAGTCATTCTCCACTTAAATAATATTCAGATCCTCTATTCTTACTGCCAAAATGCATTACCTCACATTTGCCATTATATTCCATCCGCCAAGTTTTTGCCCGCTCACTTAACTTGTCTATATCCCGCTGTAGACTCTTTCTGTCATCCTCACCATTTGCCTTCCCATCTATTTTGTGTTATCCACAAACTTGGTAAGAGTATATTCACTTCTCTCATCTAAGTCATGAATATATATTGTAAATAATTCTGGCCCCAGCACTGACCCCTGTGGCATTTCACCAGATACAGTGAAAATGCCCCCTTATTCCAACTCTCTTTCTTCTGTTAGTTAGCCAATCCTCTATCCATGCTAATATACTACCCCAACACCATGGGCTTTTATCTTATTAAGTATCCTTTTGTACAGTACCTTATCAAATTCCTTTTGGAAATCCAAATATATTACATCTACTGGTTCCCCTTTACCTATCCTGCTTGTTACCTCCTCAAAGAATTCTAATAAATTTGTCAGACATGATTACCCCTTCATGAAGCCATGTTTATTCTGATTATATTATGTATTTCTAAATGCTCTGCTATTAAATACTTTATAATAGACTCTAACATTTTCCCAATTTAAAGAGGTTTAAAGAGACAATTTAAAGAGTTACATGAATATATTTTTTTCAAAACACATCTGGGTCATGTAAAACCAGAGCTAGAGGCAATTGTTTCTGTGTTTTAATACTTTTGTAATTCTATGCTCCATAACACCTCAGTATCATGCTGCATTTGGTGTTCAGTCGAGCAGGGACAAATAAGCAGCATCTGTCTGTCGCGTGAGACAGCAGTTATTGCCTGTTGAAGCAATAGCGAAGACTGTCGACCACAGTGTTCCAAAACTCTTGGGGCTGAATTATATAGAATGCCTTAGTTCCTTCCCCCCTGCTCCTGACTAAAAAGTTAGGGACGGAGAGTCTGCCCAGGGGAAGAACACCTACAGCCATTTAATGGCCAATTAGTCACTAATAGTCTGGAGGCGGGGTTTCTGCACCTCAGGGAGAGGAGGTGCCACCTCAGAAACCTCCCAGCCAATCAGTAGCCAGCAGCTCTCAACGTACTGGTAGGTACGGTGGCCACTGAACTTGAGTGGCAAGGAAGTGAGCTGCGATAGAGTGAACTTTGTAAGTGTTTGGGGGTCAATGGGGGGGGGGGGGTTGAGGGGGCTTGAGAGGCCATGGGTGGAGTACAAACTTGGGCGGGGGAGTCCTCTGATGGGCCTGAGGGACCCTTCCACCCACCACCAGTCTGAGCAGGGAAGCCTGCTGGGCTGGCTGATGGTGTGGGCCTAACTGGCACCCATGGGGTGAGGCCTTTTAGTGGGCATTAATAGCCACTCAAGGACATTAATTGGCCCACTGGTAGGTGGGCTACCTGATGCCAGCCCTGCCACTAGTCTAATGCTGGTGGGGGCAAAGGCGGGAGGTAAGGCTTTCAAACCTGTTGGTCTGGGAGTGTTAAATCCAGCTCTTGGTACATTAATGCAGGGTTAATTTAGTGTTTCATCTTTTCTCCATGAGTTTCACTATGCACTATTTTAGTGCAATATGTTATGTAATCACATCAAATCCTTCTGCACATTATTTTAACAAAATTGTTAACCCAATTTATTAGAAGTAGAAAAATGGCACAAATGCATTTAGCAATGCACTAAAAAGCACTCAGGAATTTGAAACACTCATGTGGTTCTTGTTCTGGTGTTCTCTTTGATGACTCTATTGTTCTTCATTATTGAAATATTTCACAAATTATGCTGTAACATGTAATATTATTTAGTAGCCAAATTTTCTACTAAAAATGGTTCTAGATAGGCACATTCAGGGTTCTTAATTGCAAAATACAGTCCAAACTATAAACACGTAACCTTTGGACAATCAAATGATATTTGATTATTGTGGGAGGAACCATCCTTCAGAAAGTAATTAAAATAAAGTGATATGTCGCCATGTAACTAGAGGAGTTCTAATCAGTAAGAGAGAGATAAATTGCAAACCCATTTAAACGTGGGAAGCTGTGTTCATTTTTTAGTGTGGTATGTAAATCAAAATGGCTGATTGATATTTGTGATAAGTGTTCCTTGGCAGGACAACCTGAAATGAGAAGTATAACAAAAGCTCATCTGATGGCTCAGTGAATAAATGCACTTCATGGTTTGGTAATAAGCCTTAAGTCAAGAAGATTGCATGTTCAGTTTTTTATTTTGCTGATTTCAGCACAGACAGCAGTAGGTGAAATGAATGGAAAATCTGGCTGGTTGTGTAAGTGTGCACGAACTATCCTACTGCGCTCTACCCAAATGATAAAGATGAAATGCTACCCCATGCTCTGTCAATGGGTGTAGCTCTCTATGCCTCCAAAGCTGAGCATATGATATTACTTTTTTTTCCACAATGAAATCTGTAGTACCAGTGAGTAGGTTTACAGAGCTGATTTGGATGATACAGTCCAGTCTAAAGATTCTAGTGGTATGCTGGGGCTGATGAGCCAAAGAATAGGATAATTGGTATTAATATAGGTAACTATAGGAATGCAGTCAGATTGAAGGACAGGAACTATTTTTCTACTTTCCTCTACCCTTCACTCCAGTAAGACAAATACTGTGGAACTTCAGAGTTAATATATGAAATAAGAGCAAGAGTAGACCATATGGAAGGTCAAGCCATCCAAAATGATCGTGGCTGATTTTCAACTCCATGTTTCCACCTGCTCCCCATTTCCCTCGATTCCCTGAAAGGCCAAAAATCTGTCTATATCAATCTTAAATATGTTCAACAATGGATCATCCACAACCCCCTGGGGTAGAGATTTCCAAAGATTCACAACCCTCGGAGTGAGGTAATTTCTCCTCATCTCAGTCCTAAATGATCAGCCCCTAATCCTAAAACTGTGTCACCTGTGTCCTAGATTCCCCAGCCATGGGAAACAACCTCTCAGTGTCTATCCTGTCAAGCCCCTTCAGAATCTTGTATGATTCAATGAATTGTACGTTTCAATGAGTTACAGGCGTTAAGGTCAAAGGTTGCCCAATTCTGAAATGGACGTAACTCTGAACTATCAGTAGAAGTAGGAAAACATTGTTTCTAAAATATAATTTCGGCAAAACAATTTAGTTTCTGATGTATTGCATGGTAAACGTAAGGTTCAGGTGCATGGATCATTAAAATTGGAACAGGAGCAGGAAACTTAGCCCCTTAAGCCTGTTCTGCCATTCAATGAGATTATGGCTGATCTGCAACCTCAATCCACATACACACCTTTTCTCCATTTCACTTAATACCTTTAGTTGAAAAAATCCTTCAATCTCAGTTTTAAATTTAACAACTGATCCAGCATTTGTCATTTGCCAAAGAGAGTTCCAAACTCTACCGCCTTTTGGATGCAGAGGTGTTTCCTAATTTCACTCCTCAGGTATGGCTCTAATATTTAATCCATGTCCCCTATTTCTAGATTCCCCCAACCACCCTATGTGATTTCCCTCTATCTACCCTATCTGGTCCCCTTAACATATGGAAAATTCAATCAAATAATCCCTTAATTTTCTAAATTCCAGGGTTTACAATCCTAGTTTGTGTAATTGCTCCTCCGAACTTAACCCTGCGCATTCAGATATCATTTGATAGTACAGAACTTGAACTTTGCTGCAAAAGAGAGACATGCTGTTAAAGCTTTTCATGTTGCATTCATCAGGACAGATACTAGAATGCCAAATTTCAAAGGGAACAACAATGTATACTGAATGAGAAAAAAGCACTGATTGGTCGTTATATTGCCATGGAGAATGCCCCCCCCAACCCAAGTTTTTGCTTAAATTCAAAAAAGGTGATTGACTCTCAAGGTGTTACCATGGGGCATGCACCCGGGAACAGCTGCCCCCATGCTTTTGTTCAACTGAAAAAGACACAATGCCTGGATATATTGTGTTTGCAGGGGCCAGGGCCCTGTGCTTGAATATATGTAGCTTCTGGTAATTGTAAATAAGGCACATTGCGAGATCAACTGATAATTTTAAATTGATTGTTAGTGTAAGTCTTAGCACACTTGGGATTGATCAGTAACTGCTATCCAATCACAGAATCACATCTAATGTTGGACACTACGTGTTGAATTTTGCAAGCATAGGTTTGTTGACTACAGTCAGTACTCTGTTGTGAACAGCTGAAGGGGCATGCAGTTTGATATGATCCACTAGTCATTGGGACTAATGAAATTTGAACAGAAGGTGAAGCTAGCTGTTTCACACTGCCACTGTGCAGTAGCAATGCAAGTGCCATTCTCCACTAATAGGATGCTGCCATCCAGCCAAAAAGATGTTCTGCCTAACACCCAAATGAGAAATGTGGGCTAGGATTTTACTTAAGGCAGGCGGGCTGGAAGGAACCGGGCGTGGAGCTGATCGCCGCCTGCAATTGGCTCCACTCCGCCATTTTACGTGGGCGGGCCAATTAAGGCCCGCCCAGCGTGAATCGTGGCTCCCGAGATCAGCGGGAAGGGACGGGTGGTGGCGGGAGGCCAATGACCGCCAGGTCCAACAGCGACCCGGTGGCCTATTCATAAATGGCGCAGGCAGCTGTCCAAAGGCTGCCACTGATGTCGGACAGGAGATTGTTGGATAGCATCCTCAGAGAGCAGGCCAGATGGGAGGGCAGGTCACCCGAGGTTTGCAGATGAATGCCTTGTTGCCCTCCTCGAGGAGGTGGCAGCACGCCGCAAGATCTTTGTGCCAAGGGATGGGAGGAGGAGGCCTCCCCACATAACAAAACTTGCCTGGGAAGAGGTGGCAGAAAAGATCAGCTCCCACGAGTGCCGCAAGAAGTTTAATGACCCCTTGCGATCGGAACAGGTGAGTACTGTGTTGGCATGGGTCACTTAGCACAGTAGTTAGGTAGGCACCACCCAACTCAGAATTTTGTTTTTGTTTTCATTCATTCACGGCTTGTGGCCTTTGCTGAGTGGGCCAGCATTTATTGCCCATTCCTAGTTGCCCCTGAGATGGTGGTGCTGAGCTACCTTCTGTACCTGCTGTGGTACAGGTACACCCACCGTAGTGTTTGGGGGAGAGCTCCAGGGCTTGGACCGAGCAACAGTCGTGGAGCACCAAAACATTTCAAAGCCAGGATGCTGAGTGACTTGTAGGGGCACTTCCAGGTAACGGTGTACCCATCTATCTGCTGCCCTTCTCCTGCTAGGTGGCAGTGCTCATGGGTTTGGAAGGTCTTAGCGTGTGAGTGGCAAATGTGATGGAGGCAGCATCTGGGCAAGGGGGTCAGCCCTGGCTGCTTGGAATGAGTGTATGGCGGCTCCAGGGTCACGAATCGGATGAGCCCTGCAATGTTTCACTCAGGTGGGGGTGGCAGAGCTGCAATGGCAATGCAGGTACAGGGTGGGCTAATCAATGCTCCTCTCTCCTTTCAGGAGAAGACAACGCGCAATAATGCAGAGTGGCTGCAGACTGGCGGAGGGCAGCCCCACCTTCTCATCATGACCAGATACGAGTAAGAGGCACATAAACTGGAGAGGCGCCATGTGCCCAGGTCAACTGGCCGCAGTGAGGTCGGGGTGCCACTGGGATGTAAGAGTGCTGTGCACTGAGGTCACAATGTCTATCAGTGCAAATATTCCACTGTTGACTGTACATTGATTTCAGCATCCAACATGGGATCCCCATTGATAATGGAAGGAGGAGCGCATCCTGATCTGTGTGCCAGGCATGCACATTAACAGTGTAACGACTGCTACTAATCAAATGTCCTTGATCTTCCTTTCAGCCTCTCCGGAGGGACGCCCGGACTCAGGAGGCTGAGGGCCCGCCGCTGACCCCTGAGGGCCCATAAGATATAAACATACCAGCGTCACACCCTCTCAGCCAGGCAGGCACTAGCGCAGATACCAGCACCTTGGTGGGGATAAGATTGTTGGCTAGTATCTTGGTGCACAGCGGTGAGGGCACTTCACACTCACTTGAGGTGCAAGCGGAGACAAGGAGTGCCCAGGGTGCCGGCAGTCGGAGGACTGCTAGGGTCCAGGAACATGCTCAGTCGGTGGCTGATGATGAGCCTCTGGAGTTGTCCCTGAGGCAGCAGATGCTGGAAGTCCAGCAGGGTGTGTGGGAGGATCTGGCGGAGATACAAGAGGGAATGCATGCCATGGTGTCCGTGATGGAGGAGTCCATGCGGACCATGAGCAATGCAATGAACCTCATGGCCAAGCACAATGCCTCCTCCATGGAGAGAATGGCGACTCTCATGGAGAGGCTCCTCCAGGAGAACAATCAGGGCCTCCTGGGGTTGCGCTCGGACCTGCAAGCCCTCACAGCGGCATTGACCTCAGGTGGTCAATGTCAGTGTGGGAGATGGATTGGGCACCCAGTATCCCAGCTAGGTGCCCATCCATCATTGGTGCGCAGGTAGGTCCAAAGCAACCTCATATTGGCGCACGAGCTGCCTGACGTGTCTGTGGGCTCGTCTCAGGGCGCTCTGGATGATGGCAGCAGCTCCTCCACCCCTCTGCCAGTGGCCGTGGCATCTGATAAGGCTGCAGCGACTGGGGAGATGCCAGCCGTGCCACTGGCCGCTCCCTCCCAGTCGGGGCCAGCACAGGCTCCATGGGCCAGAGGACGCCTGCCAAGGTCATCAAGGCCAACAGGACAGGAGAGTGAGCAGGCTGTCTCAAATGCCGGTGCCAGTGAGTGGGGAACACCTAGATGTAGCACCCGCAAATGTAAACATAAATCACCTTAGGCAGACCCCGGGCTTATCACCGCGGGCCTCTGGCTCGCTCTGCCTGGCCTCGTCCAAGCAATAGTGAATGAAAGTCAATGCATGCCTGAACAGAGCGTCTGTCACCAGCTTGACACAACTGTGAACAGCTGACTGGGAGACTCCACAAAAATCACCCACCGACCCCTGGAAAGAGCCGGAGGCATAGAAGTTGAGGGAAACTGTGACCTTCAGTGCCACTGGCATGGGGTGTCCACCCACACGGTTGGAGCTGATCTCAGGGCCAATCATCTGACAGGTGGAGGTCACTGTCTCCCTTGAGAGACGGAGCCTCCTTCGAAATTGCACCTCGGACATATTGAGGTAGCTGCATCACCACCTGTAAACCCTGGCAGAAGGATAGTGGCATCTTCTCTGGCCCCTTCCTGTTGATCCTGTGCCTCTTGTGCCTGTGCCTGTCCTCCCAAAGTTAGCTCCTCTGGAGGCTGAATATGAACTCCTGGCCTCCTCCCCTTCTGGCCCTCTCTTCCTCCCCAGAGGAGGTGCCTCCAGCAGAGAGCACAATCCCGATTCCCAGAGTAAGGGAAGACTGCCTGAGGCCTGCAAGGCCCCAGGTGTTATGATTCCTCCAGAGTCCTCAACTGAAGCCTGTTCTTTCTGTCAAAGCAGCTCTAAAGAGAATTGAAGTTGTCCTGTTCACACAAGCAAGTAGCAGTAAGTTTAAAAACTAAAGTACTAACAACTCACATTAGTGAAGCCACTCACCCCTATTATCCCGCCCGTGGATGAGGTTTTTCAGGCCTACCCGCCTGCCCGTGCAAGGCACTGAAAATCGCATGAGCTGTGAAAAATCACTGTCAATTTCTGCCTCAAAGGCCTTAATTGACCCGTTAATCAATGGCGGGTGTGCCTTGGAACTCATAGCGCCCACCTTCTGAAATATCGCAATGGCACGCGGTGACGTCGGGATGCATGCCTAACGTCACTGTGTGTCATTTTATACATCGGCATGTCGAGTCCGCCCCCGCATGCCGATGGAAAAATTCTGGCACGGTAACTGATTGTCAGTGCCAGTGTGATGCCAGTTATGAAGGCCATACGTCCCAACAATGAGTGGATCATATTAAACCGCATGCCCCTTCAGCTGTTCACAACAGAGTACTGGCTGTGCTCAATCAACCTGTGCTTGTAAAACTCAGAACATAGTGTGCAACATCAGATGTGATTCTGCAATTGGACAACACTTACTGAATAATCCCAAGCATACCAAGAATTACACTAACAACAATTTAAGATCATTAGTCGAGCTCGCAATGTGATTCACTGACGCTTGCTAGAAGCTACATATATTCAGACACAGGGCCCTGGCCTCTTAAGCATGGAGGACAATTGTTCCTTGTTGCATTCCATATGGTAATGCCTCAACCAATCAGGGTTAACTTGCCTTTTTTGAACTTAAGCAGTAAACAATTGGGAGATAACTGTTCCCTGGTGCATTCACCATGGCGATAACTCGATCAGAGTCCACTTGCCAACAAATTAGCACCCTTTTCTCATGCAGTATAAATTGCTATTCCCTTTGAAATTAGGTATTCTTCTGTCTGTCCTGATGAGTGCAAAATGAAAAGCTTCAACAGCATGTCTCTTTTTTCAACAATATTCAGATATCATCTGGTAAATCTACATTGCATTCCCTCCAAGGCCAATATATCTTCTTTAAAATGTGGTGTCCAGAAATGCTCACAGTCTCTAGGTGTGATATAACCAGAGCTTTGTATAAGTGAAATATGACTTCTATATCTTTGTACACCTGTCCTCCAGATAGAAAGGGAGCATTCCATCAGCCTTTGTGACTATTTTCTGTACCTGTTCACTACATTTTAATGATCCATGCACCTGAACACCCAGGTCTCTTTGGACCTCCACTGTTTCTAACTTCTCACCATTTAGAAAATACTCTGTTCTGTCCATTTTAAGTCCAAAGTGGATGGCCTTATATTTGCCTACATTGAATTTTTTTTGCTATACTATAATTTTTCCCATTCACTTATCTATCAATATTTATTTTTAATGTTACACTTCCACTGACACATCCTACAATGCTGCCTATCTTCGTGTCATCGACAAATTTTTGGCTTTCTATCCCATCATCTAAGTTATTAATAAATATGGTGAAAAGTTGAGACCAACACAGATCCTTGCAGGACACCAGTGTCACATTCTGCTATTGTACCCACTCTCTGTCTCTTGCTGCTCAGCCAATTTCCCAACAGGTCAATAATTTGCTCTCAATTCCATGAGCTTCAGCTAACAGCTTCTTTATCAAGCTTCTGGAAGTCCATATAAATAGCATCCAAAGAGATTCCTCTATTCACTACTTTAGTCACATCTTCAAAAAATTCAATCAGATCTCTCAGGCATGACCTAGTCATTACAAATCCATGCTGGTCTCTCTCAACAGCTGAAAATTTTCAAGGTGTTTCATCACCCCAACATTAGTTATGGAATCTAGTAATTTCCCGACAACAGATTTTAGACTAACTGGTCTATAATTTCCTGGTTTCCCTCGCTCATCTTTCTAAAATTAACCAAGGAAACAAAATCTAGCATACTATAGGGGACATTATTGCAAACTGGGTAAACGTTTGCATGGAGTAAGAAATATCCACAAATAATCCATAACCCTAAGGGCCTGAGCTTCAAGAATGGACCGTGGCATGGGCTAGGATTAACCAGCCTAGTGTTGGCTTCAGAGGTCCAATTACTTACTAAGTTCACATTGCTTGTTGGAATTTAGGGGCAAACTGAAAATCTGACCTGCTGCTCAAGGTGCACGTTGATAGTATTTTACTATTAAACAGACAACCAGATTTTGCCTTTGCTTTTCTTTAAACTGTGCATCAAAAATTAAGCATCTCTTTGCTTCCTGTCATGAAGAGATTAATGTCTATAATGTTACTAGAAATTATTTTTTAAAATAGAGTTTAGTGTGTCTGTGTCTATGTGTGTGTCTGTGTGTGCCTTAACTGGGTTAAAGCCAGCTAGTCTGGGTGCTTTGATGTATAGTAGTTTTGAGATGTTAATTGGGGAAACAGTAAGGAAGTTAAAAGGCAAAGTGTATTTGCATTTGTTGAATAAACCATTCAAAAGAATGGGTGACATCTTGCACCGAGCTAGAAGACACCAATCAATGTGTTTTTTCAGTTTACTAATGAAATTGGTGGAGTGAAAGGTTATTATTGTTAGAAGATGTAACATTTAAAGCCTAGTGATACAATGGAAAATTTACATTCAAAGGAAAAGCTTGGCATAAACAGAAAGGAGCTTGTGTGTGTAAGGCAGAGGCATGTAAGCTCTAACCAGCCTGTACACCTCCAACTGTGTCTCCAAGGAACCAACTTGCAAGGAACCTTATTTTGAATTTGTAAGGTCAAATGTGCTTTGCCCAGGGTCTCTTTAAATCTATGATTTTACTGTTGCCTTAATGGGGGCATAACTGAGAGTCAGATTAATTAGGGGATTTTTGTAGTTATTATAGTAGTAATTTTCTAGACATATGTATGTGCTTACAATTTTTCTTGTATAATTAAATGTCTAATTTAGTTTTATAAAAAACCTCTTGAGACTCAGTGGTCTTATTACTACTGAATTCAAAGCCTGCATCTGGAAACAAACAAATTACAAAAACGGGTTCTGACAGTTATTTAAAATTTCCCTCTGGGATTTCAACAACTCAGCCTTTACCATCGGCTGTGTCATAATACTTCCCTTTAGTTAATGTTATAGTTCAAAGAAAAGAGATTAATACAGACCTTTCCTTTCTACTGGAGCAAACAAGAATCCAGCACTTTCATTAACTCGATATAGTTTCTTGTCAAACTGTAGTGTGGGCTCATCTTCTGTGTCATTGATATTCACTGTAGCTCTGGTAATCTTCCCAAGCAAGGCATATGCAGGCATGCTCAACTCCACGTTAAAGCTTTCAATGTTTTCAAAAACCTGGTCATCATTTATAATAATAGTACAAGCCTTTGTATCTTCTCTCTCATCAAATTGAACCTTTTGAAGAACAAACATATGGAGACTGCTTAATGTCTTTAATCCTGTACAAAGGAAGTCCAGGTCATTGTTACCTGTCAGTTCTCATGGCATTCTTACAATAAAACATTACTGCTCCACCTCCATAGAACATTAACCTTCTCTTCAAATATATTCTTCCCCGTCCCTAGTTTTCTTCCTCATCTGTTTAAGGAGTTGACACAAATTTGTAGTTCTAGAGCCTCCATGGATACAGTCCACTTTTACTTTCCCAAATTATCTTCATATAGGAGCCTAAACATGTGGGTGTGAACAGGGTATTTAGTTATAGGAGGCATCACCTGAGAGCTGATCCTCTCCTCTTCCAATATACAGACCTGTACACTTTTCAGCAGAAGTCAATGAATAGCAAATAGCTACAGAACATTTTCTGTTAATTATTATTCTCAGTTACTAACCCAGCTTAAATCAGTGAATTCATTATACGTTAGGACCTGCTAGACCTGTATGGGTCAGTCACACATTTGATAATGCATTTCTGAACTAAGTTATCAGGAAGGTAACATTTCTAGTACTCTTTTTGTAGGATGTGACCAAGCAGTGCCACGTACCAATTTCTAAATGATAGGGCAGACATTAATCATCCTGCACACAGATACCATTAAATGGCAGGTTGCAAAGGATATATAATGGATATGTCATCAACAGTTAATGATGGTTATCATCCATGGATTAACATGTAAGCATTCCATCAGGTATTACCTAGTCATACATAACCACTTTATGAGTGAAAATCTGTAAGTTTCTTGTAAAAAGTGAAAATACGAAGCAGACAAAATATTATAACCTTATTAACAAAACCATGGGCAAAACAGTTTCTCAGAATTATTTATAAACCTGGATTTAATGCTGCCAGCTACCCATTGTGGCAGTATAAATCGGGCAACAGGGAACAGAAAATGGGCAGGAGTTCCTTTTTGCTGGAACTCCATCCACTTTCTGATGTAGTTTTTGAGGGTGACGACCAGTGGCATAGGAAGGTGAATGCTTCATTTGATGATTAATTTAGGGATAGGGCTGGATTACATGCCAGTTCCTGGCATTCTGCTATGTAGCACGTAAATCACACCCATGTGAAATGATTGCTAGGCAGTGGTGAGTATATGGAAAGTCATTGCAAGAATATAATTTATTAATGAAGGTACATTTCAGCCTTAACCTTTTTCTTCATGATTTTTCCTTATTGATATTAGGTTTTTATGAGCCTTTGTGCCAACCATTGCATCATTATTGGCTCCAATAGTTTTCCAATAAGAATCTCCCTTTGTGAGATATTTGGAAGAAGGTGCGCTGACGCTGCATGAGAAGTGGTCTGCCTCTACTTGCTCATACCTGCACCCCCGCATCTCTCGATAAAGGTGAAGTTGCCTCTTATTCCCAAAGGATACCCATTTGTGTGGACCCAAAGGCAGCAATAAGACGTGTGAATGTTTGACTAATTATAATAGTGGATGCTTCCTTGAACACACCAACCTCTATTTGTCAAGCTTTCTGTGACACCTCATAAAATAAGGCCTGGGTGATCAAGAGGAAGCACAGGCTGATTGGTTTCACATGCCAAGTTTTCACTAACCATAGCTATATGCATGGATATACTTGCCTGCAATGACTTTGGTAATGGTCCAGGTCAACAGAGAACCAGCTGCAGAGTTCAGCCATCTGCTGCAAGTTCATCCGCAGCAAACACAAAGCTGGCATATTCGGTGAAAGTAATGCTGTGCTGTGCCTGGAAATATGGCTTCACCTCACACTGGCACGCAATAATGCTGACCTATGGAAATTTTGATATGGACTGGGGTGATGGGAAATACAACTTACTTCTCTCACAAGCAGCTTCATCTTCATATCAGCAGCCATAAGACAAGTGGTTGGGTATTGGATTGCTTTGTTACTCCCATGCAAATTGATGTATGCACCCTGGGGTGGAATCGTCCCAGATTTGTACTAAGTGCAGTTGTGCCAGCCGCAATGGCGGCTTCTCACACTGTATCATCCCAAACCCACGTCATTAATTATGCATTCCCGGGAAACACGCCGTTTCCATGGCAGACAGGCTCCGATTTGCCCACCACGCCGTCACCTAGCCACTTCATCACGCCAGGTGCCACATTTAAAGTACAGCCGTGCTCAGTGCTTCCAGCCCAAAACTGCAGCAAAGAAGACATGGCCCTGAAAGGCAAGAAGATTGCATCCTCCAGGTTAAGTGACACGTCCCTTGAGTACCTTTTGGACACTGTGGAGACCCGCTGTGATGTCCCCTACCTGGCTTTGGCCACAGGAGGGCAGCAACTCTTGGCTTGGTAGGCAACGGCAATGGTGATCAGTGCAATGCTGCACAGAAGAGGTTGGCCATCCAATGCAGATAGAGGATGAATGGTCTCATCTGTGCCACCAGGGTAAGGCAACCATCTCATCACTCTAAACTCACACACTCAAGCCCATCACACATTCACTGGCATCTCATTCACTACCAGCTCAAGGGGCATCACCGTTTACTCTTTCAAACACACCCTCATATCTCCACCTGGCCTCAGTTCCTCTGGAGACTGCCTCCTTAGTCCTCATCATCTTGAGGCCACTTGCACAAATCAACTTGTGCTCCCACACAACCCATGGGATACCCCTCTTCCTCAGTACAGCCCTCACCCTGCAGCCTCTTCCCTTGCTTGAGGCTGCTTCTCCGCCTTCCCCAAGCAAGCCCTAGCCCTGCAGCCATACAAAACCAACACCGCTTTATGGCTGGTCTGGTAGGTAGAGACATGCACCTGAGCCCCCCTAAAAGTGCTGGGGTGTCCATAAGATGTAGGAGCAGAAGTAGGCCATTCGGCCCAACAAGTCTGCTCCACCATTCAAGAAGATCACGACTGATCTGATAATCCTCAACTCCACTTTCCTGCCTTTTACCCATAATCCTTGATTCTCTTACTGATTAAAAATCTGTCCATCTCAGCCTTGAATATACTTAACGACCCAGCTTCTACAGCCCTCTGCAGTAAGGAATTCCACAGATTCACTACCCTCTAAGAGAAAAATTCTTCCTCATCTCTGTTTTAAATGGGCCACCCCTTACTCTGAGATTATGTCCTCTAATCCTAGACTCTCCCACAAGGGGAAACAACCTCTCAGCATCTACCCTGTCAAGCCCCTTAGGAATCTTTTATGTTTCAGTAAGGTCACCTCACATTCTTCTAAACTCCAGTGAGTACAGGACCAAGCTACTCAACCTCTCCTCATAAGAAAATCTCTCCATACCTGCGATCAACTTAGTGAACCTTCTCTGGACTGGCTCCAATGCTAGTATATCTTTCCTTATATAAGGGGACCAAAACTGTTCACAGTATTCTAGGTGTGGTCTAACTAGTGCCTTGCATAGTTTTAACAAGACATCTCTATTTTTATAATCCAAACCCTTTGAAATAAAGGCCAACATTCTATTTGCCTTCCCTATTACCTGCTGAATTTATATGCTGGCTTTTTGTGATTCATGCATGAGGACCCCCAAATCCCTCTGTGCTGCAGCTCTCTGCAATTTTTCTCCATTTAAATAATATTCAGCTCCTCTATTCTTCCTGCCAAAGTGCATTACCTCACATTTTCCCACATTATATTCCATCTGCCAAGTTTTTGCCCACTCACTTAACCTGTCTATATCCCTCTGTAGACTCTTTGTATCATCCTCAGAGCTTGCCTTTCTACTTATTTTTGTCATGCGCAAACTTGGCGATAGTGCATTCACTTCCCTCATCCAAGTCATTAATATATATTGTAAATAATTGTGGCCCCAGCACTGATCCCTGTGGCACTCCAATAGTTATAGATTATCATCCTGAAAATGCCCCCACTTATCCCAGCTCTCTGTCTTCTGTTAGTTAGCCAATCCTCTATCCATGCTAATATACTGCCCCCAACACCATGAGCTCTTATCTTGTTAAGTAGCCTTATGTGCTGTACCTTATCGAACACCTTTTGGAAATCCAAATATATTACATCTACTGGTCCGCCTTTATCTATCCTGCTTTTTACCTCCTCAAAGAATTCTAATAAATTTGTCAGGCATGATTTCCCCTTCATGAAGCCATGCTGACTCTGCTTGATTATATTATGTATTTCTAAATGCTCTGCTATTACATCCCTTATAACAGACTCTAACATTTTCCCAATGACAGATGTGAAGCTAACTGACCTATAGTTACTTGCTTTTTGTCTTTTTTGAATAAAGGTGTTACATTGACAGTCTTCTAATCCTCTGGGACTCTTCCAGAATCTAAAGATTCTTGCAAAATTACTACCAGTCCATCCACTATCTCTGTAGCTACTTCCTTCAATATCCTAGGGTGCAACCTATCAGGTCCAGGGGACATATCAGCCTTTAGCCCCATTAGTTTCCCTAGTACTTTTTCACTAGTAATAGCTATTGTATTTAATTCTTCCCGTCCCTTGAGTACATAGTATTTTCAGAATGCTATTAATGTCTTCTACCATGAAGACTGATGCAAAGTATTTATTCAACTCCTCTGCCATTTCCTGGTTCCCCATTATTATTTGCCCAGCCTCATTCTCTAAGGAGCCTATGTTCACTTTGGGTTTCTCTTCCTTTTTATATATTTAAAGAAGACCTTACTGTCCATTGTTACATTACTTGCTAGTTTACCCTCAAAGTTTATTTTCTCCCTCTTCATTTTTTTTAAGTCATTTTTTGTTGTTTTTTAAAACTTTCCCAATCATCTAGCTTACCATTAATCTTTGCTGCATTGTATGTTTTTTCTTTCAATTTGATACTATCCTTAACTTCCTTGGTTAACCATGGTTGATTTATCCCCTTCCTAGAATCCTTCTTCCTCACTGTGATATATCTTTTTTGTGAGTCAAGAAATATTTTCTTAAACATCTGCCATTGTTCATCAACCGTCTTTTCTGCTAAACTCCAGTCCATTCCAGTCAACTCTGCCCTCATTCCATTGTAATTACCCTTATTTAAGTTTACCACAGTTGTTTCCAACCCAAGTTTCTCACTCTCAAACTGAATGCTAAATTCTACCATGTTATGGTCACTGTTTCCTTGGGGATCTTTTACTCTGAGATCATTTACTAAACCTGCCTCATTACACATTACCAGATCCGAAATAGCTTGATCCCTGGTTGAATCCACACCATATTGTTCGAGGAAACTGTCCCGATTACACTCTATGAATTCTTGCTTGTGGCTGCCTCTGCTAATTTGTTTTTCCCAATCTACAAGAAGATTATAAAGTCACCCATGATTAATGTACTGCCTTTTTTACATGCCCTCATTATCTCCTGATTTAGTTTTTGTCCTACAGTATAGCTACTGTTAGGGGGCCTATAGACTACTCCCACCTGTATCTTCTTCCCCTTGTTATTTCTTACCTCCACCCATAAGGACTCTACATCTTCCGATCCAAGATCATTTCTTGCTATCATACTTATTCCATCTTGTACTAACAAAGCTATCCCACCACCTTTTCCTTCCTGCCTGTCCTTCGAAAAGTCACATACCCCTGAATATTTAGTTCTCAGCTTTGATCTCCTTGTAACCATGTCTCTGTAATAGCTATAAACTCATATCAATTAACACCTATTTGTGCCGTTAATTCATTTATTTTGTTCCAAGTACTACATGCATTTAAATAAAGAGCCACACATTTTTGCCTTTTTACCATTTTTTACCCCTTTGACCCTATAGTTGCTGCTGTTTTTTAATGTTTGTACACTCTGCCCCTTTCTGTCACACTCTGGGTATTACTATCTAAATAGCTGCCCCGCAAGGCAGCCATATCCTTTTGCTTTGTAAGCCTAAGTATACCCTCTCCAGAATCCTACCCAGTCTATTTAGTTTAAAGCCCTCTCTATAGCCCTAGTTATTCGATTTGCCAGGACACTGGTCCCAGCCTGGCTCAAGTGAAGCCCGTCCCACCGGACAGTTCCCTTCTACCCTAGTACTGGGGCCTGGCGCTGACGACTGCGAGTGCTGCCCAAAGCAAGATGGGCAAACAAACCTCAAAGTCCCGAGCTAAGGGCAGCTCGCCAGGTGCACGTCACTTATGCGCAGTTGTGAAACAGTTCGGCATGATTGGCTGACAATCCAGCGTGGGGGGATGAGTCTGGCGTGCTAGCTTTATCATGAAATGCAGATGTATTACAATGAGGTTCCTGATGTCCGATGGTGGGAAACACGGCCCGCCATTGACCAGCTGAGCAGACAATTGCAAACCGGTTTGACAAAGTTGTGAAACGGATTTTTGGCCTTCTCGCCATATTGTCCGCTCATACCACTGAGCACACCCGACTCCAGCAGGGACAGACGATTCTACCCTTGGGCTTCCTCTCCCTTCATTTTCACCAGTCACTTTGTAGTCTCTTCCACTTCAGCTTTAGTAAAGACTGATACTGGGTTGAGATATTTTCTAAGTCTGATCCTTCTTTTCAAATGTTATTTATGCACAATTTTCCACTCCCACTGCTACTGTATTCGTTGTGTTCATCTAAAACTGCACATGAAGCTATGCAAATAAGATGATCGTTGGAAATTGGGTGCAAGTAGCATGCTTTCATTTGATTGAGCGATGGAGTAATACAGGTGATATCAAATTCGCTTCCTGTTTTATGTCCTAACCGATTCTCCTTTACACTCAAATATTACAGCCAATGAAATGTTTGCTTTCGCCACCACCAGTAGTTAAAATGAGCAAAAGCCACTAAACAATACCAGGAATAGAGAATCTAGATTGCAAGATTAACCCAAGGCTGCTTGGTAGAAATTTTGCTTCCTTCGGGGTACAATTTCCACTATTTGAAAGTTTTAGTAAAAAAGTAGGTGCAAATATCAAGTATTTTTTTCCCACGTATGTCCGTGTTTACTTTTTTGCTAAAATTTGTGATTGCAGGAAAATATTTCCTGGGAACTGCTCCTGTCCCACTGCCAGTAACTCAATAGAAATGTGCTTGAAACTCAGTGTGAAGTTACAGTGACAGATCAGGACCAGCCCCAGCAAACCTTCCCGCATACCCGGCATCCATCCAACTTTGCATCAGAAAGAAGCACTTAGCTGTCAATGCAAAAAAATTTTTTTTTTAATTTAAAGGAACAAGTTCAGACAAGCAACCATCAGATATTATTTCATCTTTTACTTATTCTGTTGACACCTAATACATATCTAGTACACCGTACAGATCAATCTTGCACATACCTGCCCTGCGTACTCTACATAATCCTGTTGGCCCAGCTTTGAGCCAGCTCCAGAAGTAGAAGTTGCTGACCCCTGTTCAGTACGGCACAGCACAATGGCGTACTGATTGAGGTTCCCAGTCCTCTTCACTGTGACACTCACAGAGCCTGCCTTTTCACTGACGTTGTAACTGCAAACAGGACAATGGCTGAGATCAGGTTTTTTTTTAAGAAAACACAATCATTGTCCTTATGCCATTAAACAAACTCAAAGAATAATCAAAAATATAGTGCAAGAAATAGACATGAAGATGACAATTAGACGTTTAATAATGAAAACATTAACTATTGATAGTCAGTCATTTATATAATGTTGGTGTGGAGGGGAGAGGGGCTTCACTGAGTTAACTATCACTAGGGAATATGGAGAGTTTGGCTGAAACTGTAAGGAACATTTCTTTTTATTTCTATTGGACAGTTGTAAAGAACATATCTGTTTATTTTCTGTTGGAGTGAGGTAGAATTACAATGGCTGCAGTTTAAAGAACAGGACGAGAGATATATACAATGTTTCAGTCCTGGAACAGAGTGTGCCATGAGAGACAGGATGGTGCCAGAAAGGAGTTCTGGACCAAGGCAGCTGCCTGACAACAGCATTTTAATTGGCTCCTGACCAGGTGACCAGGCTTTTGTGTGGTAACAGTGCAGCAGAAAGCTCCTGGCCTGCAAAGAGAAAGCATCTAAAAATCTCTCTTCCTCATAGCTCTATAACCTGCTCTCTCTCTGAGGATACCCCTGTAAAAAGAAAAAGGGGAAAACAACTGTTATACATTGAAAGGCAAGTGCTCAACCAGTGAACTAAAGACTGAAAGTGCTGGAAGACCACTTTATGTCATCAACAAGAACTGAAAGGTGTTTGGAAGACATCGATCAAAATCAACCCATCAAATCCTGTACTCCGGAATTGGTGCTATCGAAATGTTCTATCCCACCCTTAAAATCCATGTTTTGTGTGTCTTTTATATCGTGTGTGTGTGCGTGTGTGTATATGTGTGTGTGTGTGTATAGGGATTTAAGAAGGGGGTAGAGTTTAAGTTACAGTGTTAGAAATTAGCAGTTTATATTTCTTTCTTTTTCCACTGGTTAACAACTGTTTGTTCAATAAACAGTTATTTACTTATTAAGTTTACAAACCTGGTGCTCGTATTCTGTTAACCTAAATTAATCCGAGGAGGATTGAAAGATTGTGGTAAGAGCATCTGCTATTTTCACTCTTGCTTCCATCAGCAACCATCTCATCCTCACCGAGGAGGATTGAAAGATTGTGGTAAGAGCATCTGCTATTTTCACTCTTGCTTCCATCAGCAACCATCTCATCCTCACCTAAATCTGTCAACAGAGCCCTCTATTCCCTTCTCCTTCATCTAGCCTCCCCTTAAATGCCATTTGCCTCAATCACTTTTGTGGTAGAAAGTTCCACATCAATGTCTAGGTAAAAATGTTTCTTCTGAATTCCCTCTTGGCTTTCTTGGTTACTATCTTATATTGATGGCCTTCAGTTTTGCTCTTCCCCACAAGTGGAGTTACTCTTTCAGTGTTTACTCTATCAAAGCTTTTCATGATTTTAAAGACCTCTATTAGGTCACCCCTCAGCCTTCTCTTTTCAAAGGAAAAGAGGCCCAACCTGTGCATTCTTTCCTGATTGGTATAACCTTGCTTTTCTGGTATCATTCTTGCAAACCTTTTTTGCATCTTCTCCAGTGCCTCAGTGTCCAGAAGCAACCAGAAATGTACACATTACTCCAAGTGTGATCTAAGCAAGGTTCGATCCAAGTTTAACATTACTTCTCTACTTTCTCTACTATCCTGTCAATCACTTGGAAAAATTATTCACATCTCAATTTTCATTTTTTAATTTATGTGCCTGTAGAATATTTTACCCTTTTGATTTATATTCCTTGATAATTTATTTTCATAGTTCCTCTTTGCTTTCCTAATTGTTTCTTTGACTTAATTCCTAATCTTTTTGCATTCTTCCTTATCATGTTCTCTCACTTTTCATATACTTAATACGTCTCTTTCCTAAACTAAACTTTTTCCTTATGTTTTTATTTACCCATGGTATCTTTTTAGTGTTTAGCATGTTCATGCTTTTAGTGGAATATATTTTTCCTAGCCATTGAACACTTTTGTGAAATGTTTTCCATTGCTGGTCTACATTATTGTTTGCCAAAACTGTGATCCTTTTTACTTTCATGAGTTATATTCTCAGCCCCTCAAAATCATGGCCTTCGACATAATTATGTCCTCCTCAACTATTATCTTAAAGCATGGTCATTATTTCCTAAACATTCCCCTACTTTTGCTTCTCTTTAGTGGCCAATCGTCTCTTGTTAGGTTTCTTACATTCTGGGGAGAATTTTCTCCCTGTTGGGGGGGGGGTTGTGCAGGGGCGGGCATGCGCACAGCTGATCTGCACCCCCAATCGGCTGCATGCCGCCATTTTACGTGGGTGGGCCAATTAAGGCCTGCCCAGCATGACATGCGCCCAGAAGCGCTGAGCGCTCCCTGTGCGGGCGGGTGGGGGGTTGCCTGAATCGAGGTGCCTCAGGGAGATTACTTTCACTTATAAAACATTGAATAAAGAGTTTTTTTTAAATTTAAGGACATGTCCCCTCATGTGAAACTGTCACATGAGCTGCGACATGTCCATTAATTTTAGTAAAAATTTTTCAAACACTATAAAAACGTTAATGAAACCTCATCCCGCCCATGGATGAGGTTCCACGAAAGATGCGAAAGCCACCTGGACTCTTTCGCCTGCCTGTCAACCTTAGGGTTGGATGGGCAGCTCAGCTTGGGCTTTAACCAACTACCCCGAGAGGCTTGGGAGTCTTCAGGGCTTTTTCGCTCCCTTAACTCCTTTCTGCCTCTTCACTTGCTGCAACACTAATTACATTACGAGATCACCTCAATTCTTCTCGCATGCTGTAGCCCTGAATACCTGCTAATCTTGACACAGGAAAATGAATCAAGGTTTTGTGGGTCATGGAAGTTCCTGTAAAACAGTGCAGCTTCAACCAATTCCAATGTTTGTGCATTTGGCTGCACTTATATAGTGGCTTTCAGAACAACCAAAGCACTTCACAACTAACGGGACACTTTTGTAGTGTGGTTACTGTTGTAAAGTTGGAAGACGCGAGAAATAAAACAACAGTATATAAAAGGATGCCAACCTGGTGTATTCAAAGCTGATTAGAGACCACTGGATGTGGAACACATTATCACTGACAATATTAGGTTTGCTATCTTTCACCAAAAACTTGAATGTGTCCATAGTCTTTTGAATCTTATCTTCATTTAAAATGTAGCAGATCAAACCCAAGTTAATATCCTCTGCAAGATAATAAAATTTACACACAGCATATTACACATAAAATATACATCATTCTTAAAGTCTTATCCTTCACACATGTTTTCAAAAGTACTGTTGAAAGTCATTAGATTTGCACAATGCTAAATGGAACAACAGTTTACCAAAAAGGCCTTTCCAGTGCACTTCTCGCTGAAGACCAATGTGTGCACAGTTTCAAGAGCTCTTCAGTAAGTATCCCCATATCCCTTAATTCACTTAGCATCCAAAAATCTATCGACCTGTATTGAATACACTCAATGATTGAGGGTTCACATCTCTCCAAAGATTCACAACCCTCTGAGTAAAGAAATTTCTCCTCTAAATGGCTGACCCCTTATTCTGAAAGAGTTACCATGTTCTAGGTTCCCTAGCCAGGGGAAATATTTTTTCAGCATTTACCCTATCAATTACCACTCATTTTTCAAAACTCCAGGAATATAGGGCTACTCTGCTCAACCTCTCCTCACAGGACAATCCCCTCATCCCTGAAACCAGTTGAAAGAACCTTTGTTGCATTCCCATAGGGCAATTATGTTCTTCCTTAGGTAAGGAGACCAAAACTGACACAGTGTCCAGGTGTGGCCTCACTAATGCTCTTGATAATTGTAGTAAGACCTCTTTGCTATTATGCTCCAATCCTTTTGCAACAAAAGCTAACATATCATTTGCCTTCCTAATTGCTTGCTGTATCTGCACGTTAACCTTCTGTGATTCATTTACAAGGACAGCCAAGTCTCTCTGAATACAAATATTTCCAGTATCTCACCATTCAAGAAATATTCTGCTTTTCAGTTTTCCTACTAAAGTCTAAAGCTTCACACTTTGCCACATAGTATTCTATCTGCAATGTTCTTGCCCACACTCCCAACCTGTTCATATCCCTCTGCAGGCTCTTTGCGTCCACTTACTTTCCCACCTAGCTGTATATCGCCAGGAAACTTGGATATATTCACTGTCCCCTTAGCTAAGTCATTAATCTTAAAGGCCTCTATCAGTTCACGCCTCAACCTTCTCATTTCGAGAGAAAAGATCCAAAAATGTTCTGTCTTTCCTGATAGGTATATTCTCTCAGTTTCTGGTATTATCCTTGCAAACCAGTTGGTGTAGTGCACTTGGATTTTCAAAAAAGCGCTTGATAAGGTGCCACACAAAAGATTATTTCACAAAATTAGAATGACGGAGCAGGCTCGAGGGGCCGAATGGCCTACTTCTGCTCCTATATCATATGTTCATAATCTTCTGATCAATGGTGACCTACATTCAGCATGATGATAGCGGGGGACTGAGCGATGGCACTGCCACTGAATGTCAAGGGAGATGGTTAGATTCTCTCTTGTTGGAGATGGTCATTGCTTGGCACTTGTGTAGCACAAATGTTACTTGCCACTTATCAACCCAAGCCTGAATGTTCTCCAGGTCTTGTTGCATATTGACATGACTGCCTTAGTGTCTGAGGAGTTGCAAATGGTGCTAAATATTGTGCAATCTACCCTACTAGTTACACCCTCAAATCCAACTCAGTAACACCTGGAATAACAGTACAATGCAGGAAGAAGTACATTGACTAAGATGTACAAAGTGAGTGATGATTTAGTCTCTACCCTCTTTTAAATAAAGGAGTCACCAGTGCCACCCTGTATTGTATGTTACAGTGTACCGCTTTGGTCTTAAACAGCATACTCTGTTTGCATATGAGGATCAACAGAAATAATGCACAAGAACTCACCTTGTGTGAAAGTCTTCAGGGGGATTCCAGGCCTCAGTTTGCTTTCCAGGTACCCATGCTTTGGTTCTGTGGTAATCTCATAAATCAGCTGCTTGTCTTCAGTGTCAGGATCCATGGTCAATAGTTCCCTCTTAGTGATCAGGTTAATGGCCTGAATTAGAAGGATCATTATTTCACAGAAAATATGCAAAATAATATAATAATATATTTAAATTATATAAATTTTGTATGGAAATGTATTTTAAGTATATCAGTATAAATAAATCAGTGTATAATAATTCCCTTGAGTTATGTTCCAATATTTGCCAAACATTTCCTCAATGCTTCTCTCTCCAGCCTCGACTTCGGCAGAAGATCAACAGAAAATCTGTTTACGTGTCGACCTGGATTTTCTACTGAATTTGTGCTTAAGTAAAGTGGGCAGAGTAGGAGGATCTCCAAGAAAATTTCTATTTTTTTGTGTTTACAGCAAAGTGCATATAATTGGAATTCTGTCCCAGGAACTGTTTCAGGAGATAAATGTGCTGTTGAATTCGGAAACAAAGCAAAATTAAACATATGGAATAAATGATTATGATCCTCTGAGCTAGCAATTCTCATTCTATTAGGCCCGGCAATAGTCATCTGACATTTATTCCATGGCTGTACAGGACTTCAGATACTCGTGCTCAACTGTGTAGGTAGTGTCCACGGCTGCATTAAATTTTATATGCAGTGGTTTGCTATCAAGAAATCTTTTTGTACCACATGCATTATTTAAAAAGATAACTCAATCAAAATTGAATCTTATTGTTTTTAGTACATAAATACAATATAAATTCAGCTCATCTAGCAATTAAAAAATTACCCACACAATTAAAAAAATCAGGGCCAGATTTTTCGACTCAGTACACCCGCTTTGATTTAAAGAGCTCTGTCACATGCTATTTTCACTCCGGGGATGCAGGGGCAGGAGTGAGTTGGGCCACCAACCCTAGAAGCAGATCAGAGGCAGCCACGGGGGCCGGTGGTGCCCAGGCGGGCTTTTAGAAGGCCCGCCTCAGTTCTCTGGGACATTGTCCAGTTGTTTTAAAAGCTGTTAGGTTCTCTAGATACCACTCCTCACACCCTGTCAGCTGCCACCCACTCCCCATTTCTCCCATGCCAACCCCATGGCCCTTACATGCCCCGTCCATGCTCACTCAGCCAGTATGTACTATGTACGGAACCAATGAGTGCTGGGTGAGTGGCCATGGAGGGCCTGGAAGGGGCATGAGGAGCGTGGAAGGAGCAAGGAGGTGGCATGGATAAGACTCTTTAAACTTACCTTCGAAAAGGTTCCCGAACCCAGACTATGATTCACGGCTCCTCTGAGGGCCCGTGAACAATGGGTCATGGAGAATCTGGCCCACCTCCGCCAAAATTCGGTGGCAGGGGTTGTACGAGTTGCCTACCCCTACAATGGAACCCGCCAGCTCAGGAGTGCAGCGTGTGGGCTACAATCTGCACCCTTAAACCAAGCTGGCGAAAACTGCTGGCGTTGTGAAAGAGGGCGGGAATTCAAGAGTTGGGGCCCAATCGTCATTTTTAAATGCCTCAAGAGTCAGCCCAATTCAGGAAAAATCCAAGCCTTAATCTGTGTTAAACTTAGTTTTAAACACAAATTTAAATGATGCATCTATCTTACTCAAGTTTGTTTTATTACGCTGCTATCATCATTCAAAAAAGAAACCAGCAGGAAATCTGTTTTTCTATTTCTGAGTTCAAATTTATTTATAGTTTTTATTTATTCTTTATAGGTTTTTATTTATAGTTTCATATTTATTTATATGAAATTGTACATTGGTTCAGACAGGGTTATCAAACTTTATTTGCATTTAAAACAAAAAAAAATTCTGTTATAGCTGGGGAGAATTTTCTCCCTGTCGGGCGGGCTGGTCGGGAGCGGGTGTGGGCGGGCAGGGAGCTGACCGCCACCCGCGACCAGCTGCATGCTGCCATTTTACGTGCATGCACTCGAAAGAGCGCAGCAATCTCCCTGAGGCAGCTCTGTGCCTCAGGGAGATTTTAAGTTCAGTTTTAAAGTTTCAGAAAAGAAACGAGAAAAATTATTCAGACATGTCCCCTCATGTGATAATGTCACATGAGCTGGGACATGTTTAAGAATTGTCAAAAAAAAATTTTATTTATTCAATAAAACTTTCACGAAACCTCATCCCGTCCATGGATGAGGTTTCAAGAAAAATGCAAGGGCCGCTTGGGCTCTTCGCCTGCCCACCAACCTTAAGGTTGGACGGGTAGCCCTGTCAATTAGTTTACTAATGGCCTTAACAGGCCTTTGACAGTTCAGTGGGTGCGCAGCTGCCTCCGGAGCACGCCCGCTGAATGGAAGATCAGAATGGCGCACAGTGATGTCAGGCTGCACGCCAAACGTCACCGTGCGTCATTTTACGCGTCGGCATGCGGGGCCCGCCCCCACACGCCAAACAGAAAATTCTGCCCAGAATGTAGGTGCTCAGTGTTACTTAAATGAGTGCTTGAGCCAATTAGAGATCTGGTAGCAGATCAGAACCCTGGGTTTATTTGATTCGACAAGTGAATTAACAAGTTGGGGACAACAGGACTGGTATTTTCCTGGGAAAGAAGGAGCTAAATTAGGTTATTTAAGATTATGTGCATTCAACAAAGAGGCATAAACACACCGACTCTCACTTAAGCAAAGCCGCGATTTTAAAATTCTTAGCTTTGTTTTAAATGACCTCGTCCCTCCATACCTGTGTTTGATGCTACATAAATGCAAGTTGCTGTTGTTATGTCGAAAGCATAAATTACACTAATTGTAAAAGTCAGTGCTTAAAAAGTTTAAAATGCCTTAGGTTTACTGGAACTATTACTTTGTTTTTAAGTTTGTCTTAAGCTTACTTTGTCTGCTGCAGCTCTACAGAAAATGGAAATCGGCACTGTGAGACAATCATATTATAATCAGCCAATCAGATACAAATTCAAGACATCCGATGAATTAGAATAAATGTAGGGATAACTATATTTTGATTAAAATTAAGAGTGACCTAAGAGAGTGATGAAAATTCACTACCTAAATTCCTGTTGTCATGCCATTTTTTTGGCTAAGCTTTCTCTTCAACTTTTGTCACTATAAATCCCGACTTCTACATTTCCCCCTCATTCTTCCTATTTCGATGCCACAATGCAATTGCACACTATGGCCACCAGATGGCTCTTTGGAGCAAATCTTATAGCTCCCTGTCTCAGATCCACCGTCAGCACTGTTTTCACCTGATTTGTGAGCTTTTACTCTTACTGCAGTTAAACAGTTCCTTTTTCATTCCCAATACTTCTTCTACTTATTAATGACCCCAGACTCCCACTTCTTTCTTCACCTGCTTGTAGACTTTCAGATAACTTTCCTTTTTATTATTTATTTATTTTAATATGGATGGTCAAATTAAAACTTATCCTGATAAATAAACTGGACCTCTGTAATGTTAGCATTACAACCTGCCAAGAAATGGAACAGGCAATAGAAAGATTATCCGATAACGGACAGGACAGTGACAACATTGATAATTCATTTTCAGCTGCAAAAATGATTTATTTGGATGGAATGGTAAACTGCATCTGCCAGATCCTGTAATTAGTCCCATTTTTCCAAGTCTTGCAAAGAGAAATGTAAGCAATGCTCCTTCCTTACTTATCTTTGTACCTTATATACAACTGTTTACTCCCATCAATAACTTGAAATTTTAGTCACTGAGAAATATATATTCAACAGTTTACCCAGTAAATTGCTACTTAGCAAAGCAAAAGATCCACCTAACCTCATCACGAAACAAAGCAAACTACGTAGGTATGAGGGGCAAGTTGGCTAAGGTAGATTGGGAAACTACATTAAAAGATACGATGGTAGACAAGCAATGGCTAACATTTATGGAATTAAACATGGGCCTGGATCGCTCAAGGAGCATCAATCATCACCGGATTGCTGCTCCACTCGAAATTTTCCCTGCCTCGACGCTGCTCCTTATTTCTTGCCACATCTCCTGAGCCCGGCTTTACCAGAAATGTGAAACGCAGCATCCCTCCAAGAGCTCCGTCACAGTGCTACTGAGTCGGGGTGCAGGCAGGACAAGCCCCATTTTTACAGCACCAGCTGCCTTATGGTAAGTTTAAATGTCCAGTGTGACTGTTAGTGAATGGGCGAATGGGTGAATGAATGACTGAATGAATGAATGGGTAGGGTGGTAGGATGGGTGATGTGGCAGGTGGTACATAGGTAGGGTGGCAGGTGGGTGAGGTGGATAGCTGGGTAGGTGGGAGAGTGGGTAGGTGGGTTAGGGAAAGTCGGGTTGGTTTGGTTGTGTAATTGGGTGGTGGGAGATAGTCAGATATAGTCAGGAAGGGTCGTAAGGCCAGGTCGGGTGGTTAGTCAAAGGGTCAGTGGGGTAATTGGGTGGTTGGGAGGGGTGGTTGAGATTGAGGGGGTGGGTGGTCAGTGTGAGAATTGTGGGGGGGGTGTCAGCTCTGGAGCTACCCAAGAGTTGTACTAAGTTTTTTCTGTCTAACGTTTCCTGGATAACTATCCAGATAAGTTCCACAGAACTGTCCGAAGTGTCCGGCTTTAGCTCAGAGCCAGAGACATTCACAGAGGGTCCAAGGGAGCAGGGAAATTGGCCATCAGAAGCTGAAACTTCCCGGACAATTCCCATGGAGGTCAGCAAGTTAGGACTTCTGCAGGGTTCCGACATACATCTTGATTCGTACGTCCAGTTTCTGATGATCTAGAGACTAGAAAATTTGGGCCAAAATTTGCAACAAATATACATTCCTTTTCGGCACATAAACCTTGCAGAAAAAGTGATCTAACTATGGCTAACAAGAGGAGTTAACAATATTATTAGATCAAAAGAAGAGGCTTATAATGTTATAGAATAGTACACTTAGCATCGAGTGTGTGCCAGTTCTTTAGAAGAGCAATCCAGTTAGTTCTACTACCTTGATATTACCCCATAATCCCTGCATTTTCTCCAACTATTTATCCAAATCCTCTTTAAAGGCTACTAATGCATCGCAGAGAGCTGTGGATGCTCAGTCATTCAATATATTCAAGATATAGGTCAATACTTTTTTGGATAATAAGAGAAATAAAGGATATGGGGATAGTGTGGAAGGACGGAGTTGAGGTAGGAGATCAGCCAAGATCTTATTGAATAGCAAAGAGGCTCGAAGGGCTAAATGGCCTCCACCAGCTCCTATTTCTTATATGTTAACGCTCACTAAAACCTAAAGGCTTTCGTCAGGAATAATGAGAATCCCCCACATCCAGGAGCCTTCGGATGCAAACTGAGTCGAAAATATCAAAGCTAAACAAAGCCTCCATTCATACATTAATTTGATTTTCCCCTTATTTGGAAATGGTTTTTGTAGTAAAATTGATAATTACAGCACATTCAAAATAAAATAGAGCTCTACTACTTTAGCTATGTACATTAGTAAACAGCACTCTCCGTATAACATCCAGAATTAATGTGTGTTTTTAAAAACAACTAAACAGGAAGAAGCTTGTGGAGACCACGGGGGTCACGGCTGCCAGCTGGAGAGCCAGTGAGACTCCTGTGTCACCTCTTTTCAAGAAGAGGTGCCATCCTGTGCCACTCAGGCATTTAACAGGCCAACGGCAGGCCTTCCTCAGGAATCAAGGACCCCAGGTACTGAGAGCTGCCAGTCAAACAGAGGCCAACAGCTCTTCCATACTCAAAGCACTACTAGGGAGACGGTGGCTGCTGTCGGTATTACATCCACCCATTACCTCGGATTGCCCATGGACCCAGGCACAGGCGACTGATGGTGGGAACGGGGTCACGGGAAGGGGGTTGTGGGTGAGGGGGTGTTGATGGGGTTGGCAGCAAGGGGAGGGGCTGGCTCTCAGAGGGCCCACTCCTTCCTGATGCTGGCTCCATCAATCAGGCACTGAGTCCCTTTGAACGGGGGACCTGCTCCAGGAGCCCACAGGCAAACACGCCTTAGTTTCCTTGGCAATTCCCCCATCTGTCGCTGGGAATGAGGCCCTTAGGTGGGCGTTAATTGCTCACTTATGATCCTTAATGGGAAAGCCCAGTGGAAGAAATAGGTTAGATGGACTAGACAGCTCTTTCTTGTCCCATGCTTTCATATGTTCTTATTGCTGTCAAAAGGTTTTCATGTAAGTATTAATTTATGTTTCTGTAGCAAATGCACTAGTTTTGGCGCTGGGCCAAAGAAAATAAATTTTTTGAAGAAAAATTACTTGTTCTCCCTGAATCTAACAAGACAAACTTTACCCAATCACCCTTTTACTGCAACAGAAATTATATCAGCTATCATTTTAATATTTAAATATTGCCTCAAACTAACATAATTTGCAGAATTTGTAATGCAAAGCACATTGTATGATTAGTTGTCAAATAAAGCTTTTAATCTTTGTGTCCATGCTGGAATTTGAATTACTTTATTATCCATGTACTCCAGCCACTGTAGTCCCAGGTTGGTAACAATTCTCGGCGTCCCGTCATCCACAGGTAGAATATCAATCTTAAACTTCTGGGGAGCAGCTGTCACAATCTGGTTTCAAATGGTCAGAACAAGATGATGTATTTAGTTAGCAACAACTCCAAATCATACAAGTGTGTCAGAAGTCACAGTATAGGGATATCACCCAGCTATGCAGTTCTACCTCTCCACCACCTCTCTAAACCCCTCCGTTGTCTTTGTGCCATCAGACTGCCTGTTAGACCACTAGCCCAAGATTCCCCTCCATGAACCCATTCAAAATGGGCATTGGAATTGTTGGGGAAATTCCACTGGGAGTTCGGCATGAGTATTAGATGAAGCCTGACCCAGAAAACTGCAACAAACTTTGGAGGCAGCTGTTCTGCAGCGCTCCAACTGCCCTCGTGCTTCAATTATTTTTTAATATTCTATTTTTAAAGGGGACACTGGGTATATCTCCCACCTTCATTGCCCAAACTCCTATCATTTTTCTTGTTTTATGCCCTCAGCTGAGAGACAAATGGTGGGATATTCCCAGGCCCCTGCTGACTCTCCAAAAGATGTCATCATGAAGGACCAATGATCACCCCAAGCCCATCCCCACTATCCACCTCCACATCTGTCAGGCTATTGCTTGGCTCTGTGACTATGCATATGCTAAAAAAAAATTTTTAAAAACACACCGTGGGCTGCATTCTAAAATTTAGTGTCAACTTTGAAATGATAGCAACATTAATAAATAAATAAAAAGTTGAGTGCAATAGAAAAATGAGTGGCTCTTTGACGTATATGTGGAAAAAAGTTGGCTGCTCCCTCCCAACTTCAAATCCCAGCCTTTATTCAGTTAACTGCTCTCAGCTGTCAGAAAAGTAAAGGTTTTACTAATGCCCTGAAAGTTCTTACGCCAGGCAGGTGAAAAATCACTTCCACTGATCTCTGCTCGATGTGCAGGTGGGAATGCTGGATAAAGGCAGAAAAAGCTCACCTCTGAATAAGAGCAGGATGAAGCTCATCTGTGGATAAGGGCAGGTGTGTGGGTAAGGGCAGGTGTGTGGGTGAGGGCAGGTGTGTGGGTAAGGGCAGGTGTGTGGGTAAGGGCAGAGGATCCTCACCCGTGCCACTCACTGATTTTGAACAGCTGCCAATACTCTGGGGGTGAAATTCAACTTACGTGGGAGCACAGAATCTGTGGTTGGCTTGGCAGCCTGCTGAATTTCTCTTCAACTGAAGTCAATGGAATGGAAAATTGCGCGGGGTGTAGAATGGCTGCCAATTTGCCATTTTCTCTACCGCTGAGTTTTACTCCCTCAGTAGGCAGCCTCACACACCAGGACAATTAAAAGGGGAAGAAAAAATATCAGGAGCTCAAATTCTCAATGCTAAAACTGAGGTTTCTGCATTGTTCCTTTTTAACAAAGTAACAACTGTTTCATTAAACCAAGTGTTTACAAGGACTCACCTCCTTCCCTGCCTCTTCAACAATGAAGAATGGATTTGTCCCATCAGACACGTAGAAAGAAAAGCGATCTTTGAGAGAATTACTGCCATCGTGATTGTAGCTGATGTGGTTCTGATAAATGTCATCCATTGTAAATGTGTTGGTCTGTCGATAGTGGTGACCATTATTAGTACGCTCAATTGTCCCATGGCGTGGTGGTTGAATAATGGTAAAGGTCAAAGATTCAGCCTGTAGGTAAAGGTCAAAGATTCAGCCTGTAGTGTTAGAGTTCGTTGCATTAATTAGTACTCAGGTTACAATTCATTTTCATTAATTCAAAATATCGCATTAGCTTTAACACAAGGGGTAATTTGCAACTTCACCGCTTGAGTGGTAAGCCAATGAAGCGGATTCACCCAGTCCCTTACAACAGTAACTAAACTCCAAAATAGTATTTCATTAGCCGAAAGTGCTTTGGGGCACCCTGGGTTCATGAAAGGTGCTATACAAAATATAGATATATCTTTTATTTCTTTTAGTACCTGCCCTATTTCTGTTCCATTAAAATCAATGGAATGGAAATCAAATGCATTCTATAAAAGGAGGACTATTTGCACTGCCAGGTTACTGTCCACTTGGAAGTGATGCATCCCAAACAGCCAAATAAACGACTACAGTGCCTTGAAGATAAAAAGTAAGAAACATTTTAAAAAGTGTGATTAAATGTGGAGGTAAAGTAAGTTATATAATGAAAGGAAAAACAATGTTTCAGTTTGCATTTAATGAAGATTCAAGTATTATTGACTTCTGAATAAATCAGAAAAATATTCAAAGTGAAATTGTCCTTTACTGACTATGATTGAACAGAAATGTTACTTTTAAATATCAGTGCATTTTATTCTGTTTAATGTTCCCTTCACAGTAATACAAAATGGAAACATACTGCAGTTTCAACTTTGGTCTCAAAAGCAGAAAAGATCGAACTGCAAATGGAATTCTCTTTCATTCACCCCTTACCATTAATTGCTATCAGTTACATGCTGGTTGTCGCCCAGGTGGGTGGGTCTCCACTCACATGTTTTCACAATGTACGCTGATGACACTCAGCTCTCTCTCACCACCACCTCTCTTGACTCCTCCAACTCTCTAAATTGTTAGACCGCTTGTTTGTCCTCTTGGACTGAATGAGCTGAAATTTGCTGCAATTAAAACTTGGGAAGACTATAACCATTGTCTTCAATCCCAATCGTGCTTCATTTGCTTACCACTCAAGGAGTGAAGTTGCAAATTGGAGTTACAAATCTATTCCCTAGACACCGACTCCACATCTCTTCCTGGCCACTGGTTATGCTTGAACCAAGCTGTTAGTGAACTTGGCATCATACTTCACCCCCAAGATGAGCTTCTAACCACATATCTGCACCATCACTAAGACCAACTATTTCCATCTCTAGGCGATTTCTATCACCCATCTCTGCCTTTACCTCAGCTCATGTGCTGTTGAAACACTCGCCCATGTCTTTGTTACCTCTCCTGGCAAACCTCCCATGTTCTATCCTCCATAAACTTGAGGTCATCCAAAACTCTTCTTTGTCATAACTTGTGTCAGGTCCCATTCACCCCTTGCCCCTATGTTCGCTGACCCACATTGGCTTCTGGTTAAGCAACACCTCAATTTTAAAATTCTGATCTTTGTTTTCATATCCACCCTGACCTCACTCCTTCCCACCTCTGTAATCTCCTCCAGCCCCACAACCCTCAGATTCCATTTTTTATTCATTCACAGGATGTGGGCTTTGTTGGCGGGGCCAGTATTTATTGCCCATCCCTAGTTGCCTTTGGGAAGGTGGTGGTGAGTTGCATTCTTGAACCACTGCAGTCATGTGGGGTAGGTACACCCACGGTGCTGTTTGGAAGAAAGTTCCAGGATTTTGACCCAGCGACAGTGAAGGAACGGTGATATATTGCCAAGTCAGGATGGTGAGTGACTTAGAGGGGAACTTCCAGGTGGTGGTGTTCCCATCTATCTGCTGCCCTTGTCCTTCTAGATGGTAGTAATCATGGGTTTGGAAGGTGCTGTCTAAGGAGCCTTGATGAATTCCTGCAGTGCATCTTGTTGATGATACACCCTGCAACTATTGTGCATCGGTGGTGGTGGGAGTGAATGTTTATGGATGTGGTGCCCAATCAAGCGGGCAGCTTTGTCTTGGGTGGTGTCAAGCCTCTTGAATGTTTTGGGAGCTGCACTCATCCAGACAAGTGGGGAGTATTCCATCACACTCCTGACTTGTGCCTTGTAGATGGTGGACAGGCTTTGGGGAGTCAGGAGGTAAGTTACTTGTCGCAGGATTCCTAGCCCCTGACCTGCTCTTGTAGTGAAAGTACTTATATGGCTAATCCAGTTCAGTTTTTGATCAACAGTAATCCCCAGGATGCTGATAGTGGGGGATTGAGAGATGGTAATGCCATTGAACGTCAAAGGGCGATGGTTAGATTCTCTCTTGTTGGAGATGACCATTGCCTAACACTTGTATGGGGCAAATGTTACTTGTCACTTGCCAGCCCAAGCCTGGATATTGTCCAGGTTTTGCTGCATTTGGACATGGAGTGCTTCAGTATGTGAGGAGTAGCGAATGGTGCTGAACATTGTGCAATCATCAGCGAGCATCCCCACTTCTGACCTTATGGTGGAAGGAAGATCACTGATGAAGCAACTGAAGATGGTTGGGCCTAGGACACTACCCTGAGGAACGCCTGCAGTGATGTCCTGCAGCTGAGATGACTGATCTCCAACTGCAACCATCTTCCTTTGTGCTAAGCATGACTTGAACCAGTAGAGAGTTTTCTCCTGATTCCCATTGACTCCAGTTTTGCTAGGGTTCCTTGATGCCACACTCGGTCAAATGTGGTCTTGATGTCAAGGGCAGTCACTCTCGCCTCACCTCGGGAGTTCAGCTCTTTTGTCCATGTTTGAACCAAGGCTGAAATGAGGTCAGGAGCTGAGTGGCCTGGCGGAACCCAAACTGGGCGTCAATGAGCAGGTTATTGCTCAGCAAGTGCCACTTGATAGCACTGTTGATGACCCCTTCCATTATTTTACTGATGATCGAGAGTAGACTGATGGGGCAGTAATTGGTCTGGTTGGATTTGTCCTGCTTATTCTGTACAGGACATACCTGGACAATTTTCCACATAGCCAGGTAAATGCCAGTGTGGTAGCTGTACTGGACAGCTTGGCTAGGACCGTAGCAAGTTCTGGAGCACAAGTCTTCAGTACTATTGCAGGAATATTGTCAGGCCCCATAGCCTTTGCAGTATCCATTGCCTTCAGCTGTTTCTTGATATCACGTGGAGTCAATCAAATTGGCTGAATGCTGGCGTCTGTGATGCCGGGGACCTTCAGAGGAGGCCGAGATGGATCATCCACTCGGCACTTCATGGCTGAAGATTGTAGCAAATGCTTTAGCCTTATCTTTTGCACTGATGTGCTGGGCTCTCCCATCATTGAGGATGGGGATATTTGTGGAGCCTCCTCCTCCAGTGAGTTGTTTAATTGTCCACCACCATTCACGACTGCATGTGGCAGGACTGCAGAGCTTAGATCTAATCTGGTGGTCGTGAGATAACTGCGCTCTTCCAATTCTAGCTAATTGAGCATCCTCAACTTTAATCATTCCACCACAGGCAGGCATGCCTTCAGCTGTCAAGGCCCTAAGCTCTAGAAATTCCTGCCTCAGCCAATCTGCTTCCCTACTTCTCTTTCCTCTTTTGAGACACTCCCTAAAATATACCTCTTTGACTTACTAAGCTTTTAGTCATCTGCTCTAATACCTCCTTATGTGGCTGAGTGCCGTATAGTGTTCGATAACATAACTGGGATGTGCTTGGAATGTTTTGCTACGTTAAAAGCGCTATATAAATAAAAGTTTTTGCTGTAGCTGTAGAGGCAACAAAACTATTCTGCTCTGTGAAAAAAGGGGTGAACAAAAGTAGACTGGAAGCACAGCAAATATACATCAACAATGAGGAAACACACAGAGATAAATTGAAAGCAGTGCTACACTGAAAACTCACTTCTGTGTCTGCATCAGTGGCTTTTAGTTCAAATTCAGTGATAGTCTTTCTCACTCCCTCTTGCACTCGCATTCCCGGGATCTGGACCACTGGCAGTGCATCATCCACAGGGCGAATAGTAATGTAAAATGTTTGAGACACCTGATTTAACAAAGCAAGCAAGGCAATGCTCTATTTAGTCAAGAATTTCAGTAACTTCAGGCAGCATAAAAACTGTAACCATTGTAACCACTGTAATTTTATACATTTATAAATAGTTATAGAATAAAATAACAAAGATTAATAATAAGTTTCAGGTAGCTTTACAGATAAAGGGCAAAAATTGCCACGAATTACATTTACTAGCTGGTTTTTTATGAAGTATCAAAGTATTCAAGAATATTTGCGTCTGTGGCTTTCTGCTTTAAAAATATACCAAAGTGTTTCATTTTAGTCTAAAAATGTCAGATATTTCTTGTGCTTTGTAAAATAAAATAATTTAATCACATTGGAAATGCAAATACTTGCAGTAATAGCTATTCTTAGCTCTAAAACCTCTTGCCTGATTTGACTAAAAAACAACTTTACATCAGAGTTCAGCTGATAGCAAGGAGGGAAGCTTCAAGGCCTGAATATTCAATTGCCTGTGGCGTTGAGGTCGTGTGCGGGCGAGCCACAATCAGATTTTCAGAAGGACGGTGGGAGAGGCAAGCTGGCAACCCACATGCCTCCAATCAATTGCTTGTTAAACTCATTGTAGAGTTCATTAGGAGTGCGGAGAGCAACAATTAGCAGTTTTCAAAAAGCAAGCACGGGGATCACAGTTGTCTGGGACATGTTTGAGTACAGCTGTCAGGAACACACCGAGGGACCATTAGTGCAAAGTTGTATAAGAGGGGAGATTTAAACTCAGTTGCTCTTGCAGTTGTACAGAGTTGATATCCCGAGAGCTGAGAGCCTTGATTTTGTGAGGAGAGTATGTTTGGACTTGTGAAAGGAACGTTTGACTGCTGGCCTCTATGGCCACCTCCAGCTATGTCTGCTTGATTTGGCTCGCTGGAGCTCTTCTTCCAGATGGAGGGGAGAATACAGTCTCCTGTCCGCTATGGCCTCAATCGGGGAGGCATCAGGAAAAGGTAGGGCCACCCAGGGACAGAAGCCCAAACCACTCCTGGTCCCCTGTTCTCCCTGCCCATCCACTTGGGAAGGCAATGGCAAGTCCAATCATGACTGCCGTTTGTCTTTTAAATTATCCCTCCGTGTCTATTTCTCACTTCCTGCCCATGCCTAACCCCCTTAATTGGGTACCAAACTCAGCTCCAAGCCAATTAGTGGCTGACACTTAGGAAATTATGTTGCATCATTGTCCTTGGGTCCCCGACTCCCAGAATGAAGATGTGGTCCCAAGAGTCTGTGCTTTTGGTGCAATGCATCATTGCCTGTTGCAATGCACATCACACATTTAGTCACAGCTGCCCATAATCTTAATATCTTCATGATATTGAGCCACAAAGCAACAAAATTCTCACCCACATACCTCCAGCGTTACTCAGTGCACATGTGGTCTCCCAATCTATGATCTCTATTCTAACCACCTCATAGAAGATTTGGATAAGATATCCTTATTATGACCTATGGATCATGTACAGATCATGCACTTTGGTTTTCCATTCCAGTAAGTTTAGTGATTCATTATTTATTTGTGCTGAGATGTTGTATGCTGCTGGATTAGCCTTTTGTAATTTCATGGGTCAACACAAAGCTAATGTAACAAACTACACCACCTCACAATTGTGCCATCCAATTTGCTAACTCCTGCAGGTTACTGTTTATTATCAATCTTCCTCTGACTAGTGTACATGAAATCACACCTGGGGAATATTTATGCCGTAAAATATTTCCTGTGTATCCAAAACAGCTACTTTTGCACATTTGTGATAGCATGACTGCAGTTCCACTCTGTCAATTAATGTGTGATACATTAATTTGCAGTTGTACCCTGGCTTGCTGGTACACACTATACAGAAATTATATCCACTTACCAAGTAAGCTGTAAATAGCTCCTCCCAACTCTCCCAACAACTTCTAGAAACAATTATCCAGGATAGAATTAATAGTCACATGGAAAAATGTGGATTGATTTGAAAGAGTCAGCATAGATTTGTTAAAGGAAAATCATGTCTAGCTAACTTGCTGGAGTTTTTTGAAGAGGTAACAGATGGTTGATGAGGGTAAAGCCGTTGGTGTGGTGTATATAGACTTACAAAAGGCCCTCAATACAGTGCCACACCACAGACTTGTGAGGAAAGTTATAGGTCATGGAATAAAAAGGACAGTAGCAACGTGGATACAAAATTGGCTGAGGGATAGGAAACAGAGAGTAACGGTTAATGGGACCCTTGCTTTTCCTGAAATATATAAATTGTCCCCTGGTGTGCAGGGGACAATTTCAACGTTTACGGACGACACAAAACTTGGGAGAATTGTAAACTGTGAGGAGGACAGTGTAGAACTTCAAAAGGACATTGACACATTGGTGGAGTGGGCAGGTAGGTGGCAGATGAAGTTCAATGCGGAGAAGTGTGAGGTGATACACTTTGGGACAAAGAACATGGAGAGACAGTATAAACTAAAGGATACTATTCTAAAGGTTGTGCAGGAGCAGAGAGGCCTGGGTGTATATATACTGAAATCATTAAAGGTGGCAGGGCAGGTGGAGAGAGCTCTTTCTGAAGTATACAGTTTTCTAGACTTCATTAAAAGGGGCATAGAGTACAAGAGCAGGGAGGTTATGATGAACTTATATAAGACACTAGTTAGACCTCAGCTGGAGTATTGTGTACAGTTTTAGGCGCGACACTACAGCAAGGATGTGAACGCATTGGAGAGAGTGCAGAAGAGGTTTACGAGAATGGTTCCAGGAATGAGACACTTCAGTTATGAGGAAAGATTGGAGAAGTTGGGACTGTCTTCCTTGGAGAGGAGAAGGCTAAGAGGACACTTGATCAAAGTTTTCAAAATGATGGGGGGGGTCTAAGTAGAGTAGATAGGGAGGAACTGTTCCTGCTTGTAAATGGATTGAGAACCAGAGGGCACAGTTTTAAAGTGTTTTCAAAAAAAGCAAATGTGAGATGAGAAATACTTTTTCACACAGCGAGTAGTTAGGGTTTGGAATGCACTTCCTGGAACTGTGGCGGAAGAAGGTTCAATTGAGGTATTCAAGAGAGCATTGGATGTTTATTTAAATAGAAACAACATGCAGGGTTACGGGACAAGGCAGGAGATTGGCACTAAGTTAAAATGCTCAGAGACCGGTAAAGACATGATGGGCCGAATGGACTCCTCCTGCACCGTTACAATTTTGTGATTCTGAGCCATGTGAAACTCTAGCGAGCAAGATGGTAGGCAACATAGAATAAATATTATTGCACACGAACAGGAGAGCGAGCACATCCTGAGTGGAGCACAGCCAGAGTGGGTATTCGGAATTTGGTGCAAAGCGGGAATTCTGTGCATAGGGGACGAGGTGCTCTTTGAATTTTTTCCTTGCTATCCAACTCCTTAAATCTTCAGAACATGCTGCAGCAGTAGAGGTTACAAGGGAAAGGAATCACTGGTAAGTAGTGGGTAAGGTATTTACTACTTTAATCGCTTATAGTTTAAGATCTTTTTGTGGTTTACAGTTTGTATACTCTACAGTAACGAGGATCAGGAAAGAAGGGCCCTAGAGTAATTGACTTAAAAGGTTTAATTTAAAGGGATAAGTCATGGCAGGAGTGCTCAAAGCCGTGGTGTGCTACTCGTGCTCCATGTGGGAAGCCTGGGACATTTCCAGTCTCCAGGACCAGCATGTGTGCAGGAAGTGTGTCCAGCTGCAGCTCCTGGAAGCTCGGGTTTCAGGGCTGGAATGACGGCAGGGGGCACTGTGGAGCATCCGCGAGTCTAAGAGCATCATGGATAGCACGTTTAGAGAGGTGGTCACATCGCAGGTGAAGGGACTTGAGGAAGGAAGGGAATGGGTGACCACCAGGCAGTCCAAGAGAAACAGGCAGGTAGTTCAGGAGTTCCCTGGGGTCCCGCTCGCAAAACAGTATTTCATTTTGGAGGCTGATGAAGGTGCTGGTTCCTCCAGGGAGTGCGGACAGAGCCAAGCTTCTGGCACCTCAAGCAGTCTGTCTGTACAGGAGAGGATGAAGGGAGGAAGAGCAATAGTAATAGGGAATTCTATAGTCAGGGGAACAGATAGGCGCTACTGTGGCCGTGAACGTGATTCCAGGATGGTATGTTGCCTCCCTGGTGCCAGGGTCCGGGATGTCACTGAACGGCTGCAGGGCATCCTGAAGGGGGAGAGTGATAAGGCAGAGGTCATGGTACATGTTGGTACCAATGACATAGGTAGAAAGAGGGATGAGGTCTTGCATCAAGAATTCAGGGAGTTAGGCAGTAGACTAAAAAGCAGGACCTCTCGGATTGTAATCTCTGGATTACTCCCAGTGCCGTGTGCTAGCGAGCTCAGAAATAGGAGAATAGCGCAGATGAATACGTGGCTTAAGAGTTGGTGCAGGAGGGAGGGTCTTGGATTCCTGGATCACTGGGACCGTTTCTGGGGAAGGTGGGACCTGTACAAGCGGGACGGTTTAGATCTGAACCAGAGCGGGACTAACATCCTTGCGGCCTGGTCTGCTAGTGCTGTTGGGAGGTGTTTAAACTAATTCGGCAGGGGGAGGGGACACAGAATGTTAGCAGAATAGGGACACATCATAATACAATAAAACAATCAAGTCAGAGGGAGTACAGCTGCAATAAGCTTCAAGGGAGTCAGACAAGGCTGGATGGCCTCTACTTTAATGCAAGGAGTATTACAGGTAAAACGGATGAGTTAAGGGTGAGGATTGACACGTGGAATTGCGATCTGGTAGCCATCACAAAGACGTGGTTGAGGGAGGGGCAGTATAGGCAGCTCAACATTCCGGGATATAGAATCTTCAGGCGAGACAGGGGAGGGGGTAAAAGAGGAGGAGGCGTTGCATTATTAGTTAAGGAGTCCGTTACTGCAGTAAGGAGAGATGATATCTTGGAGGGGGCATCGAATGAAGCTTTGTGGGTACAGCTTAGGAATAAAAAAGGGGCAACCACATTATTAGGTGTTTATTATAAACCCCCAGATAGTCAGCGGGAAATTGAGGAGCAAATATGTGCACAATTTGTGGAGGTCTAAAAACAATAACAATAGGGTAATTATATTAGATGATTTCAACTTTCCCAATATTAATTGGGATAGACATAGCGTTAAGGGCTTGGATGAAGTGGGTTTCTTGAAATGTGTACAGGAGAACTTTTTAGGTCAATATGTAGAGGGTCCAACAAGGGACGGTGCATTGCTAGACCTAATTCTGGGGAATGAAGCCAAACAGGTGGCTGAGGTGGTGGTGGGAGAGCATTTTAGTGATAGCGACCACAACATGGTATAGTTTAAGTTTGTTATGGACAAAGAAATCAACAAGTTGCAAAAAAATGTTTTGGATTGGGGAAGAGTGGATTTTAGTAAAATAAGGCAGGATCTGGCCAAGGTAGACTGAGAACAGTTACTTGTGGGGAAATCTACAGAGGAACAGTGGGGGGTGTTCAAAAAGGAAATGGGGAGGGTACAGGCTCAACACGTTCCCTCAAGGGTGAGAGGAAGGAGTAACAAGCCCAGAGAACCATGGATGACCAGAGATATTCAGGTTACGATGAGAAGGAAAATAGAGGCTTTTTGCAGGTACAAGGGAAGCAAATCAGCAGAGGCATTAGTGGAGTACAGACAGTGCAGGGTGGAGCTTAAGAAAGCAATTAGGAGAGCAAAGAGGGGATATGAGAAAGCTCTGGCTGGTAAAAGTAGGGAAAATCCCAAAATATTCTATAAGTATATCAATGGGAAGAGGATAACCAGGGAAAGAGTAGGGCCCATAAGGGACCAAGGGGGCAATCTATGGGTGGAGCTAGAGGACATCGCTAGAGTGTTGAATGAATACTTCACGTCCGTCTTCACCCAAGAGAATGGGGATGAAGGCATTGAACTCGGGGAGCGAGACTGCGAGGTTCTTGAGCAAATTGATACAGGGAGTGACAAGGTAGTGGAGGTGTTGGCAGGCTTAAAAGTCGACAAATCTCCAGATCCAGATGATTTGTGTACCAGACTGCTGAGGGAGGCAAAAGAGGAGATTGTAGGGGCTCTGACCCAAATTTTTAATTCCTCTCTGGCCAAGGAGGATGTGTCAGAGGACTGGAGAACAGCTAATGTGGTTCCGCTATTTAAGAAGGGTTGTAGAGATAAGCCAGGGAACTACAGACCAGTGAGTCTCACGTCAGTGGTAGGGAAACCAGTGGAGAAAATTCTGAAGGAGAGAATCTATCTCCACTTGGAGAGGCAAGGTTTGATCAGGGATAGTCAGCATGGCTTTGTCAGAGGGAGGTCATGCTTAACAAATTTGACTGAATTTTTTGAGGTGACGACCAGGTGTGTAGATGAGGGTAGTGCAGTTGACGTAGTTTATATGGATTTCAGCCTTTGACAAAGTCCCACATGGGAGACTTATAAAGAAGGCAAATGCACATGGGATACGGGGCAATTTGATAAGGTGGATTCAAAATTGGCTTATTTGTAGGAGACAGAGGGTGATGACAGAAGGATGCTTTAGTGACTGGAAGTCAGTGTCCAGTGGTGTACCACAGGGATCTGTGCTGGGTCCCCTATTATTCATCATTTATATGAACAACATAGATGACTATGTGGGGGTAGGATTAGTAAGTTTGCAGATGATACAAAGATTGGCCGGGTGGTTAACAGTGAGGTTGAGTGTCTTGGGCGACAGGAAAATATAGACGGGATGGTCAAATGGGCAGATAAGTGGCAGATGGAATTTAACCCTGAAAAGTGTGAGGTGATATACTTTGGAAGGAGTAATTTGACAACAAAGTATTTAATGAACGGCACGACACTAGGAAGTTCTGAGAAACAAAGGGATCTTGGCATGTGTGTCCATAGATCTCTGAAGGCGGAGGTGCATGTTAGTGGGGCGGTGAAAAAGGCATATGGGGCGCTTGACTTTATCAATCGAGGCATAGATTACAAAAGTAGGGAGGTCATGTTGGAGTTGTATAGAACCTTGGTGAGGCCACAGCCGGAGTACTGTGTGCAGTTCTGGTCACATTATAGGAAGGATGTGATTGCACTGGAAGGGGTGCAGAGGAGATTCACCAGGATGTTGCCTGGGATGAAACATTTAAGTTATGAAGAGAGGTTGGATAGACTTAGGTTGTTTTCGTTGGAGCAGAGAGGACTGAGGGGCGACCTGATCGAGGTGTACAAGATTATGAGGGGCATGGACAGGGTGGATAGGGAGCAGCTGTTCCCCTTAGTTGAAGGGTCAGTCACGAGGGGACACAAGTTCAAGGTGAGGGGCAGGAGGTTTAGAGGGGGTGTGAGGAAAAGCATTTTTACCCAGAGGGTGGTGACGGTCTGGAATGTGCTGCCTGGGAGGGTGGTGGAGGCAGGTTGCCTCACATCCTTTAAAAAGTACCTGGATGAGCACTTGGCACGTCATAACATTCAAGGCTATGGGCCAAGTGCTGGTAAATGGGATTAGGTAGGTAGGTCAGATGTTTCTCACGTGTCGGTGCAGGCTCGATGGGCTGAAGGGCCTCTTCTGCACTGTGATTCTATGATGGGCCGGCGCTGGTACCCACAAAAAGGTGTTGGAACGTACAGGAGAGAGAATGGGGGAATGAGGCCTGAGAGGAAACGAGGACTACTTGGGGGGGTGAGAGGTGAGGTCTAAGAGCACCAGGATGTTGTCTGGAGAGATGTTAAGAAGCTGGGGTTTTGGAAAACCCAAATGTGTAAGAGGGGAAGCTGAGGCTCTAGAGCTCGCAGCAGGTTGGGTACTAAAGTTGGCAGCAGGTTAGATCCTAGATCTGGCAGCTGGTTGGGTTCCAGAGCTGACAGAAGGATTGAATCCAAGAGCTACAGCTGTTGGGACCAGGAAAGGATAGAAGCCAGGGTACCCACAAAAAAGAATGCCTAAAAAGTAATAGTAAAAATGATTTCAATAGCTAGGTTGGGTTCTGCTTTAAAATCGTGATATGTCAAAGGAGGAGACAAAAGTTGACCCATGGCTGCAAAAGCAGTGTTGGCATGGTTACCACCATGGCAAAAGTGCTAAATGAACAAAGGGTTCAAGGTGACTAAAAAAGTTGCCAGGATGAAGAGTGATAGCTGAGGTCTGAAATATATTTTCTGCATGAAGGATGAGTAGGAGGCTGTGGGGCTCTGAGCCTGCAGAGTTTGGGCACTGCGGAGGCCCGGAAGGTTATACATATCTGGAAGCCCAAAAACAAAATTAGCACCCAAGGCCCATTGGAGAACAGATTTTACAGATAAAAGCTAGGCAAAGCCAAGATCTGTGAGAATGAGGGTGTCAGTGGAAGTGAAAATGGTTTTAGCTGTTGGGAGAAGGTATCTGAAGTAGTAACATGTTCCACAACTGTCAAACTTCCATGATGTGTCTTTACCTTGGAATTGTGCTACCACCTCTCCCATCATTCCATATTTCCATCTGGCTTCTGTTTATTGCAAGCAATGAGACTATGCTGGACAAAGTTGTCGTGATTGTGGTTCTTACCTTCCCTCATCCTCTTTGACCTCTTTGCAGCCTTCAACATGGTGGTCATTCCATCTTTCTCTATTATCGCTACTCTGCAGTCTATCTCTCTGTTTTTGATTTGCAAGCCAACATCTCCATCTTTGAGTGCATAGATTTTCCAAGGTGCTCCATTCTTGCTCACCTTTTTGTCACTTATATGCTACCTTTTAGCAGTGACATCTGATGGTGTTGTTGATGTTTAGCTCTGCCTTCTCCACCTATTGAAAGGTTGTTGCCATACTTTGCAACTGCCTTCTGACACAAGGCCCACATAAGGCAAAATTGCCTCTTGTTTTATGTTAGGAAAGCCAAAGCCAACCTCTAGTCTCTGCCACCATCTATGTATCTTGACTCCATCAAGCTCCCAGCTGTCAACTCAGGAGAAGTCAGGAGGTACAGACCATGATGTAAGGTACAAGCACACATTCAGCTTAATCTCCCACATCTGTTCTGAATTCTTAAATCCCTCCATGACCTCACCCAACACAATCCAACCATTATGATCACTTTAACATTGTATCAATGTAAGCATCCTTTGCTTCTCTAACACCAGGCCACCACTGGGTGGCTTCATATTCACTTGCAGTACTCTGGAAGACCCTGCAACTTGTCATTTCTCCTCCTGCTTTCAAATACAGTCCCAAAGACATACTCTTTTACTTCCCCATCCTAATCATGCGGCCATCCATTCTTCTCACCAGCTTGCCATCCTCCTTCAACTATGATGCTTTGCAACATCATGTTCTCCCTAAGGAGCATTTTAGAATGCAAATTGTCAGTCTGAACTTGACACCAGTAGTTTATCTGCTCCCATAAATATTAACTTTTACTGTACCTCATTGACACCATCGGACACTGAAAAAGTGAAATCGTCAGAATGTTTTTCCTCATCACTAGTGTGTACATACTGAATGCTTCGGGCCGCAAGGTCAGCCTGAGTAAAATAGCTAACCTTTGTTCCTTTTGGAAAGAATAAAACAGGAATAAAATGCAATGTAGAACATTCTAGGTCAAGTGGTATAAATAACATGAAAGACACTTTTGGAATATTTCACCAGATTGGTAATTTTTTAATGCAAAATTGCCCCCATTAACCACAAAGATTTGGCACAAGTTTCAGCTGATTTGATATGAGACTGTGTGAACGATATCAGCTGGACCATATTTTCACTTCATGTTATTAGCTTCAGCAGCAAGTTTAGCAGTTTAGACCTGGCACAGTTCCCAAACATGAAGATAAAGAACCATACAAAACCTTCTTTATTTATCACTAGGCATTGAGTATTTCTGCTCTCTGGTTCATTATCTAACATTAATTTACTGTACAATCTGTCCTCTAAAAAGGACTTACACCTTGATGTAACTTACACATTGAAGGGTGCAGAATGACTAAAGCTACAGCAGAATCACAATTAGGGAGAGAAAGACAAACCATAAATGAATTATTTGCAAAGCTTCTGTTTCAGAACTACAAAACTAAACAAAAAAGATTCTGAAAATGCTAATTTTACCAATTACAGTTGCAATTATTTTACAAAGAGAATTCCATCTTAAAGTCAGCACTCTAAATGGTGTAGTGGGGACAATATGACTCCTAAAAAACATAACTGGATTGCTCACTTAACCCTCGTAGAATTAAAAGAAGCTATGGTTAAAATATTCATATGTCCATTTTTTAAATGTTCAGTGTTACTGGGTCACATGAGTTTACTGGCTGTAGGCCCAAACATCTTCAGCTGCTTCATCATAAGATCAGAAGTGAGGATGTTTGCTGATGATTGCACAGTGTTCAGCACCATTCGTGACTCCACAGATACTAAAGCAGTCCATGTCTAAATTCAGGAAGACATGGACAATATCCAGGCTTGGGCTGACAAGTGGCAAATAACATTTGCACCACACATGTGCCAGGCAATGACAAGAGAGAATCTAACCATCGCCCCTTGACATTCAATGGCATTACCATCGCTGAATTCCCCCATTATCAACATCCTGGGGATTACCATTTACCAGAAACTGAACTTGTCTAGCTATATAAATACTGTGGCTACAAGAGTAGGTCAGGGGCTAGGAATCCTGCGGCGAGTAACTCACCTCCTGACTCCCCAAAACCTGTCCATTATCTACAAGGCACAAGTCAGGAGTGTGATGAAATATAAAAGCAAAATATTGCGGATGTTGGAAATCTAGAACAAAAACAAAAATACCTGGAAAAACTCAGCAGGTCTGACAGCATCTGCGGAGAGGGATACAGTTGACATTTCGAGTCCGTATGACCCTTCATCAGAACTAAGACATATAGAAATGAGATGAAATATGAGCTGGTAGAAGGGGGTGGGACAGGAGAGCTCGATAGGGGGCCAGTGATAGGTGAAGGCCAAGAAGAGACTGCCAAAGATGTCATGGACAAAAGGACAAAGGGGTGTTGATGGCAGTGATATTATCTAAAGGATGTGCTAATGGGGACATTAAGGGAAGCAATCTAGTGGCAGATGGCCCTAGTGTGGGTGGGGTGGGGGGAAGGGATCGAAATGGGCTAAAAGGTGGAGATGAAACAATAGATCGAAATAAATTTAAAATTAGGAGGGAAAAGAAAAAAATATAGTTGTAAAAAAATTATAAATTATTGGAAAAAGGGGGATCAGAAAGGAGGTGGGGAAGGAGGAGAGAGTTCATGATCTGAAATTGTTGAACTCAATATTAAGTCCGGAAGACTATAAAGTGCCTAGTCAGAAGATGAAGTGCTGTTCCTCCAGTTTGCGTTGAGCTTCACTGGAACATTGCAGCAGGCCAAGGATGGACATGTGGGCATGACAGCAGGGTGGTGTGTTGAAATGGCAAGCGACAGGGAGGTCTGGGTCATGCTTGCGGACAGACTGAAGGTGTTCCGCAAAGTGGTCACCCAGTCTGCGTTTGGTCTCTCCAATGTAGAGGAAACCACATTGGGAGCAGCGAATGCAGTAGACTAAATTGAGGGAAGTGCAAGTGAAGCACTGCTTCACTTGAAAGGAGTGTTTGGGCCCTTGGATGGTGAGGAGGGGGGGAAGTAAAGGGGCAGGTGTTGCACCTTCCGTGGTTGCATGGGAAGGTGCTATGGGAGGGGGTTGAGGTGTAGGGGGTGATGAAATATTCTTCACTTGCCTTGATGACTGCAGCTCCAACAACATTTAAGAAGCTTGAGAAAGCAGCCAGCTTTATTGGCACGCCATCCACAAACATTCAACCCCTCCACCAGTGACGCACAGTGGCCACAGTGTGTACCATCTACAGATGCACTGCAGGAACTCACTAATACTCTTTAGACACCACCGTCCAAACCCATGACCACGACCATCTAGAAGGACAAGGACAGCAAATAGATGGGAACACCACCACCTGGAAGTTCCCCTCCAAGCCACTCACTATTCTGACTTGGAAATATATCGCCATCCCTTCACTGTCGCTGGGTTAAAACCCTGGAACTCCCTCCCTAACAGCACTGTGGGAGCATCTACACCACAGGGGCTGCAGCGGTTAAAGAAGGCATCTCACCACCACCTTGTCAAGGGCAATTAGGGATGGGCAATAACTGCTGGCCTAGCCAACAATGGCAAAATCCCACAAAATGAATTTTAAAAAATGATTGCTGCTGGTGGTCAATTACTCTCTCACTTCCAAAGGAATGGGAGCCACGGAAGGAAGAAAACAGGCAAGTTAAATGTTTTAAACATGGAGATCCATCTTGCAGATAGTCTTAGTTAAATCCAGGATTCCTTATTCAGGTTCTAACTTAAATCAAGGGGTGCACTGTCACCCAATTTAAAGGTTGCAGGTAGACTTTGTCTGATTAAATATTGCAAAATTAAAATTAGTCCGGTCGTTTGAATAGTTTTATTACACTGGTATCCATTTCAGTATCATGATAAGTGAGCTGTCGCTCCTTTAGAGCTAGAAGTAACTCAAGAGTTAAATTCTCTTTGTTCTTTTTACCTGGGGAAGCAGCATGCTCAATATGACCCAACTGCGGTTGTTTGGTTAACCTGTACATCAGTTCGCCAGGCTCGCTATCCTGGTCAGTAGCTGACAGCTGAAGGGTCGTTATTTTTTTCACTGTGTTTTCTTCCAGCACCAAGCCTTTATTAACTACGATGGATGGTGGAAGCTTATCTTCTGCAAATTGAAAACACAAATTTGCTTTAATAACCAGAAAAGTAGAGTGGTTACATTGCTTAACGTAAATATGATCAGGGAAGGTTCCAATTGTGAAGTTTAATTTCACTAATAAAATGTAGGGCGGTTTTATGTCTTGAGCCTATGAGTTCACTAGTTGAGTAAACTTTGAATTGCACGCCTTCATATACACTTGTTAGATGATGCTCGCTATCAATAATGGAGAGAGACTGACATAAGAACAAACTATGATTGTTTATTGCAACAGAAGGCAGAGCACTAAATCCTTGCATGTTCCCACAATCACCTCCAGATCTAGGTTTACAGTTAAACAATAGCCCGAGCTGTACAGTGATTGGTCAGTACTGTCGCATGGTTAGTCCGCTTGCATTCTCTTAAAGGTACATGGTACTCCACTTTACCACAGGCCGATAAACCCGCAGGTTACAATCTTAACATGTGGGTGCCCTCTAGCACTGACAGTGCCTGTGGCTGCCAAAATTTTGGTACTGTCTCCCTCAGGAGTTCCCACTTTCCTAGCCTTAAAAGGGACCTGGCATAAGGTCAGGAGAATGCCTGGATCTCTGATAGAAACGTGGCCAGGATCATGGCCTGAACCTTTGAAGAAACCTCTATAATTTCTTGAACATTTACTTTGGAGTGATCTGCCTTTCAGAGTTATAGCTTCCTTCTGAGGAGGACGCAATGCCACACCAGCCCTGTCATCCTTGCTGGTCTTTGCAGCACGTTTCCAATGCCAGGTGAACTACTTGTAACTCTTGTGGCATGGGCACTTTCCATTGGTAAACTAATGAAGGAACTTTTGCCAACCATAAAAAGTCTGCTGGAATTAGTTTGCCATGTTGTGCACCACCATGGATTTTTGAGGCCTTAATGTTTTGTCAATGTTACAAAATGGCACAAGTGTTAAATGAGGTCATTTAAGTTTATAGCAGTGACAATTTACAATTAAGGGTAACATGAAACAGATTTTAATAACAAGAATAAGGGCACTCTTACCCAGCACACTAATGAAGAAGGACTGATCAATTAGTTTATTTCCATCTGGATCAATAACATCAAACTTGAAAGCAAAACTTCCACCGGGCTCTCCCTTTTCATGACGATACTCTACATATCCTGTAATGCAGATAAATAAATGATTTATGGTTAAAGTAATTGTTATTTAGTGTTTCAATTTGATTTTGACTATTTTATCATAATCCTTAAAAATTTAAATTAAGTTCTTCGATGTTTTAAAATCATTCAAATTGTTAAAATTGTTAACAAGTTACAATGCTACAAAACAGTCAGGTTTCTCTTTCAGGAGATTTATGCAAATGACCATTCTCATCAACACAAAGTACTTTCCTGTAGTCTGGAAGGCCGATAAGTATTTCAGGCAGTAAATGGTCAGAAAGTCATGGACAGCGTGTCCCTAAATTTTTGCTATGTGCTGTCGGCAGGCAAGTTTCTTGTGAGTACCATGAATGCAAACATTATACCCTGTGTGGTTTATTTTGCATTCAATATTACCATAGAAACATAGAAAATAAAAAACAAATTATTGGCAGTGTCAATTCTCAACCTGAGATAGCTAAGTATTTTCTTAAACAACTATGTATTGTCAGTATTGAAGCCTGACTTACCTTTGTTAATGTCAGCTTGGGTAAATCTTTTAATGGGTCCCCTGATTGAAATTTGAACTAAATTGTCATTTTTAGACATTTGCAAGCGTCCGACTGTAGGGTCTTTGGTTATGACAAACTTAAGCTTTTCATCGTCAGAATCAATATCTGTAGCTTGCAGGTGCTGTTGTGTGATTACTGATACGGAGCCTAAATGTAAAAGAGAGATTGCTTCATTAAATCAGCAGAAGTTGTCTAATTGACAGCTCTTTTTTGTTTTGTATTGTATATTAAAATGTTCCATTATCTGCAGTAGTATCTAGTCTATTGTCTAGCTTTAATGATTGGAAAATCATGGATTGTGTCCCTTTGATGTCCTTATAAGGGAGCACAATTCCCTTAGAAGCATGGAACTAGTTCTTACATTTCTACATACATTAGAAAAAAATAATATGCTACAGACTCCAAGTCAATTATCCATTTCAATGATAAGCTTATTTCTGTTTGAGATAGAATTGCTAGAGATTTACTATTCTTTTGTTGGTACTTTAATATATTTTCTCCCCTACTGAAGACTCCTTGCTGCAGTATGTTTGCATTGTTCCAGGATCTCAGCAGTCCCCAAGTTCATGTAAGCAAAGGCAGGGAATTTAGCAGGGTATTCAACATCAGAGCATCACAATAGAGCCCAAAGCTGCTCACAGCCATGTTCACAAATGAACTTTCTGGCAGAGGTTCCTGGACAGTGGTTGAGAATAGAAACTATTGCCCTACCACCAATAGTGGTGGATCAGGTTGCATGATAAGTGCTCTGTGTTCACACCTGTTGTTACCTGCATACCTCTATCTGCAGATCTAGGTGAAAGCACCTTTCTATTGCCGTTGACTGACAGAATCCTTGTGGCAATGTTATTTTAGATAAGATCCATATTTTTCTATCTTGAGTTTAATGGTGCGAATTTTCCTAGGGGGTTCTCCTGCTTATCTGCCATAACTTAAATAAAACAGCTGCTTAAAATACCTTGAAAAAACAGGTCTAGCATTGTTTGTCCAAGCTTTCTGCAGCTTTTCCACCAAAGTTACAGCAGACAAGAGGGAGAACTTTTATAGAAATTCACCCATTAAGAGTTTTCCAGGTTACTTGAACTCTTATTCTTACCTGCTGAGAACTGTAGGCCACGGTTAATTGTTAATCTGGGGGCCTCGTTCTTCTGCTTTTCCACATAGAACTCCATTTTCCCATTTTCTGTATACAGGCCATCTGTAAAGGCGAAGCGGAACTCATCGGACTGTACGTTTGTCCCATCATGGGTGTAAACAATTAGTTCATCCAGCACATCCTGGTACGTGAAGGAGGAGCCTTGTGTCAGTACACGGCCATTTTCCAGAGGCTCTGAATAAAACTGCCTTTTCCGTAGCTTGCCTGTTACATTCAATTAAAATAAATAAATATTTACTCAAACAGCAAGTGTTTCGTGCTTTTAAAAATGTTAAGGGCATTACAGTAGCACAAAGTGTTGAAGTAACCCATATATATGCCACGAGGCAGTGGAATTTTGATGCATTCCTACGATTCCTCATGCAATTTATTCCTAATTTTATAGATACTGTCATGGGAAATCGGCAAGCAAAAAACACAAAAAGACTAATTACTCCTGGCTGAACTCATGCAACTATTAGAAAGTAACAGCAAGCAAAAATATCACACCTTTAATATAAAGAAAAATGTTCCAAGGTGATACACAGATTGGTGTATAGACAATGACCACCAAGCCCTGGAAAGGAGCAAATAAAAGGGGTGATCAATTGCTTGGATGAAAAGATGGGATTTGAGGTTTTTGAAGAGGCGGTGGGGTTAATTAAGAGAATTCCAGAGATTAGATCCAGGCAGCTGAGGCTTCTGCCATAGGAAGAGGAGGAGGATTTTAAATGTGAAGATTTGGAGGACAGAGTGCCAATGTGAGTTAGTATGGACTGGAGTGGAGAGTGAACGGAAATTAGTGAGGACATGAAGTTTGCAGAGTTTGTGGAGGAAGGAGGTGGATGGGGGTGTTGACAAGAAATACAAGTGATAGGGTGACTACGTTTGAAGTGCTGAATATACATATGAGGGCAGATAGGTAATATTGCAGAGGCAATTCAACTCAGGGTTGAATAGGTCACTCGACTGCATGCAGCCTGGTTCAGAATCAGTGACAAGGTAATGGAGTTTGCAGCAAAGTCAGATAACGTTTTAGTGATTGTTTATTTTCAGGAATCAAGGCCATTTCTGGGTCCCAACTCAGCCTGAGCAGTATGTATTCCAGAGTAATCTTCCTGGAGGTGGCCTCCTAACTGGCCACCTCTGCTATCCAATTAAGGGAGGCTGATGGATTCCTGAGGCTACAGGTGCAGAGGGCCCACAGCTGGGGATGGCCAGCCAGAAGAGGTGGGCACTGCTCAGGCAGAAAGGAGAGTGCCTCCAAATGGAGGTGCCCTCGAAAGCATGCATGAAGTTTCAAAAATGAAGAGGAACGAAGTCTGTAGAGCAAAGGGGAAATCCTTGTTCTGTTGAAGGGTCATGAGGACTCGAAACGTCAACTGTACTCTTCTCCGCCAATGCTGCCAGACCTGCTGAGTTTTTCCAGGTATTTCTGTTTCTGTTTTTGTGTTGGGGAAATCCCTCTGTGGGATTTATTTGGGCTCCAAGCGCAGCCTTACTTACTCATGGCCTCGCCATTGGGAGCATCTAGCTCTGATGTCCATTAAGCCTGCCGCTATGAGGTTGCCCCCATGGAGCTACTGGGCACAGGGGGAGTCCGCTCTGATGCTGGGAAGATCCTGGCGGAGTGTCCCCTCCCCCCATCTCCCTTATTAGTATCTTAATTGATCATTACCCACCACTGCCGGGCAGGTAGACACTGCTCCAGCAAAATTGCTCAGATGGGGGAAAACATCAGCCTGACAACCTGAAGCCCTAATCTGCAGTTTGCTCGCAGTCCTGCCTTAAAATGTGCCTCCACAGGACTGGGAAGATTCCACCCAATATGAAATATTCTGCACTTTGAAATGTTTCAGGCCCTGAGACCATTTCCATGTCCTGACCCCCACATGGGTCTGAGGTGTGCCAATGGGGGAATCTTCCAGGAGGTTGCCAACTAAGAGGCCACCTTTGTGCTTGTTGCTCAATTAAGGGCAACAGATGGATTCCCTAGGCAGGAAGCCCAGAGGGCTCACAGCAAAGGATAGGCGGCAGATCCACTGGGTGGTGGATGCTGCTGAAGGACTCAGGCAAAATGGAGCCACCCTCAGAAGCCTGCCTAAAATTTGAAAATATAGAGGGCCCACAACTTTAGGTGCCATCAGTGTGGTGGGGAAACTCCTCCACAAGAATGGTCATTACCGAGTCTGCAGACTTTGGATTCACGTGACTCAATAATGGGGTCAGTGAGATGAGCGACCACTGGCTCTTCAACCTGCTGCTTGGGGGCCACTTCCAGTTGCTGCTGGTCTCTCGACTCAGCAGGGGGCTGTTCAGATGCTGGGGGAAACTCAGCAGCACCTGCACCTTGGCCCTAAGTGGGTCTTAAATTTTACTCTAATTGGCTACCCATTGCTGCTGGGCAGGTAGCTGCTGCTTAGAGCCCGTCTCCAGCAAGATTGCTTGGAGACGGGAACACATTGGGGAGCTGAGTCAATGTGTGACTTTCATCATTTACTCTCGGTCCCACCTCCAAATACACCTCCGCAGGGCCAGGAATTCTGCCCAATGGCTTTGGAACACCGGATGTTGAGCTAGAGGAAGTTTTGACTTATCCAAGACTGGGTATCAGGCAAGAAAGGCAGTCAAATTCACTCTGCCGACAGAACCAACCCAGAAAGTAGCAGTGGCTGAGGCCTGGGAGAAGCTCTGAGGTTCATCCTGTCAGGGTTGGGAAGTCTATGAGGGAGGAAGAGGTGCGAAAAATAAATAAATAATTTAGAAAAAAAGTTGCTGATTGTAGAACTGGGACACAAATCAGCTTGTGGATATTGGTAGATGTACAGCCTGAATGGAGATGAGAGTTCCCAGAAAAATCCAACAGCAAGAGGTCATGGTCGGAACGATAATCTCAAGGACGCAACTTTGTTAAGTAACTCAAATATGAAATAAACATAACAAGATAAGAAATAAGAGTTAAAGGTACCATTCCTAAGCCATAGAGACCAAGATGGTCCCAGGTTTGATTCTCAGTGTGTGCTCAATTAACTGGTCACATCCAGAGCAGCAATAGGGAAAGTATAATTGGCCAAACAAACCCAGATTAGGAAAGAGACAAGTGACAGAGGGCCTGCATCCCATCATACCCTACTGGTAAATACACCATATGAGGACAGGATGTTCGCTACAATTGAACAACCTGTAGCACTCACTGTTAACCCTCACAATAACAACTTCACTAATACACCAGAAGAATCCATCAGCTGTTGAGTCATACTTCACCAAGGATTCAACACCTTCAGGAGAAGGTAGACGGGGAGGGGAAAAAATTGATAAATAGAACGAAGGTGCATTCAACTCATTTAGGTCATTACAAAGTAATTTAGGGAGGGTTTGCAGAAAAAAGAATAAAAGTGTAGACTTTAGTGAAAGCATGTAGTGAGGGGCTGCCACTGCTTTGAGGAAGGGTCAAGTAAACTCGGGCAACCTCCCAGCTGGTTCCTGGGGTTTGGGGGGAGGGTCCCCCCTTTGCGGCCGCTCCCCATGGCCCACAGAGGGGCTCCCAGCTGCAATGGCCGCCTCATGGCTACAGTGCTGCCGCTGGAAGGTCCACTTCCTGATCATCAGGGCCTGTCTCGCCCTGGCATGGTGAATAAAATAAAACTTACCTCGGCTCTGAGGGTGCTTCAGCATGGTGATGCCCTCTCCTTCTTCCTGCAACCTCAGCAATGGCTGACTCTATTAATGGCGCTGTTTGGGCCAGCAGGTTCACAAGGCGGGCCATCGTCCTCAACTCGACAGTCCAGCCTCTGAATTGGCCGCCACTGATAAAATGCCACCCAGGGTCCCGCCGACACACTTGCAGGGTCAGGTCCCACTTTCAGCCCTGGCAGAGGGATTACTTACCTTTTGATAAAATTCTGATGCTTGGCCATAATTTTAAAGCTAAGACGTTGCTTGACTGGGTACCTTTAGCCAAGACCTCCCCAGTGATTCAACTTGCAAATGCCCCGTCAAATCTCTTATTAAGATCTGCCCATAGACTTACCATGGCTGGGTTTTTTGGTCACTCTTAAAACCAGTTCATTCTCTGGTGTGTCCAGGTCTTGGAGAGTAAGGGAGGTGTTTCTAATCACTACGCCAGCTCCTTCCTTTACTTGCACAGCTTCGACATTCATTTTGGGTGGTTCATCATTCTTTGGCTGGTGAGAGAAAGAGGGAAAACAAATTTATTTCAGACCTTTTGATAATATGTATGTGTAGAATAATTTCTACAGTATTAACAGTGGGCAACAACTGACTTGCACACACAATATAAAACAAATAGGAATGCTGAAAAAGGATGAAAAATTTACTATATGTTATAACAGTTAACCTCAGTTTAGAGGTCCTAGGATTGAATCTTCGGCTCAACGAGCGGGGGTGGGGCCCCATCACCGAGGCATAAAATCACGCGGGGTGACGTTGGGCGTGCGTCCCGACGTCACCGCGCGTCATTTAGATTTTCAAAGGCCTAAGAAGGCCATTTAAAAAGGCAAATAAGCAATTACCTGAGCTGCCCGGGCAGCCTTCACATTTTTCGTGGAACCTCATCCACGGGCAGGATGAGGTTTCATGAATAATTTTAAATTTTCACACAAATTTTTATTAAAATTAATACACATGTCCCAGCTTGTGTGGCAGTTTCACATGAGGGGATATGTCATAAAAATTATTTCTCCACCTTATTAACCTTTTAAAACTTAAAACTAATCTGCCTGAGACATCTCTGTGCCTTAGGGAGGTTTCTGTGCTCTTTTGCGCACATGCGCGAAAGAGCACACTCCCGACTCAGGGAACCACTGCCCCTGCCCGCACGCGCCATGCAGGAAGCCTAAAAAGCAAACCCTGTCAGGGTTGCTTACGGGCTCCTGAGGATGTAGGGGGGAGGCCTGTTGTCAGGAACTCAGTGCCTAATCGAGGGGGCCGGCATTGGGAAGGAGGGGGCTCATTGAGGCCCACCCCGCTGCCCTTACTGTTGCCTCCCCTCCATAAACCCCACGATCTCTCCACCTCCTGCCACTCCATCGTCAGTCACCAGTGGCCTGGGTCTCTTGGCGATCCTGAACCTTGGATGGGTGCATTACGGGCACTGCTGAGCAATGCATAGCTGCCGGCTCTGACTAGTCCTTGATCCCAAAGGCCTACTGCTGCCCAGTTAAGTGCCTGATTTGTGGGCCCTCCCGAAAGTAGGCGACACTAGGCTCTTCCCAGCACTCCAGGCAGCAGGTGAGGCCCCCTGGTTGTCCACATTATATTCCGCCCATCCTCTCTATGCTTATCCTGACACATCTGTTCATAATGGCCTCTAGCTATTAGGTCTCCCTTCAACCTTTTCTTTCCTACGAAGTCTTTATGGGTAGTTCTAACCTCACAATTCTCATATAATCATTGCAAATCTTTTTCACACTTTTTCCAGTGCCTCTATGGGCAGGATTTACCCTTCATTGAGCGGGCCCTGGGCAGCTGCGAAATGGACCGCTACCTGCACTCGGGCCCCAATTAACGGCCAGCCAGTGGCTCAGCACTCCCAGGTTAGTGATGGGAGGAGGGCGAACATGGAAGTCTGCACATGCACGGGGGAGCACGCGCTGAAAGCTCCCTGAGGGCACAGAGCTGCCTCAGGGAGCTGAAGAGTTGGACAAAGGAAAATAAAGATTTAATAAATGATATAAACATGTCCCCACATGTAACTAAGTCACATGAGGAGGGTCATGTTTAAAATGAAGTGGAAATTTTTTTTTAAACATTTTTTTATTTACGGTTGGAAACTTCATCCCGCCCATGGATGAGGTTTTGTAAAAAATGCAAAGGTCGCCTGGCCTACTCGCCCGCCTGCCAACCGAACAGTTGAGCGGGCAGCAAAAAGTACAACTTAGTTAATCGCCTAAGGGCCTTAATAGGCCTCTTAATCGTCGGTGGGTGTGCTGCCGACTCTCGCATGTGCCCGCTGACCAAAAGATCGCAAGAGTGCGTGATGATGTCGGGACGCTCGCCTGCCGTCATCGTGCATGATTTTACGCCCAATCGGGTCAGGTGCGTGCCCGCCTGACGAACGTCAAAGCCTGTCCTATATTTTTTTTGTAATAGTTCTAATCCCATGAGTTCATCCTGCTCCCATATCCATTTATTGCTGTTTTCAGGGCAATGTCATTAATAAATAACAAGTTTATTTTAATTTCAATAAAAATAAGACAAAACTTGGGCAGCATCAAGAACAGAGGAACAATGATTGATACAAATGAGATACAGATACTGAGGTAGATGTTTGTAAAAAAAAACTAATTGCAGGGGATTGCAAGGTCTGCAAGTGCTAGGCTATTTAGTGAAATCAGGAAGCACTTGCCCACACAAGTGTAATGGAGCTCTGAAACTCTCTCCCACAAAAGTCTATGGATTTGGGTCAACTGAAATTTTCAAGATTGAAATAGTAGTTTTCTGTCAGATATGGCTATTAAAGAATATCAAGTAAAGGTAGGTAAATGTTTCTTTTTATTCATTGATGGAATGTGGACATCGCTAGCTGGGCCAGCATTTATTGTCCATCCCTAACTGCTCTTGAGAAGGTGGTGGTGAGCTGCCTTCTTGAACCGCTGCAGTCCCTGTGGTGTAGATGCCCCCACAGTGCTGCAAGTGAGGGAGTTCCAGGATTTTGACCCAGAGACAGTGAAGGAACGGCGATATATTTCCAAGTCAGGATGGCGAGTGGCTTGGACGGGATCTTCCAAGTGGTGGTGTTCCCACGTATCTGCAGCCCTTGTCCTTCAAGATGGCAGCGGTCGTGGGTTTGGAAGGTGCTGCCCAAGGATCCTTGGTGAGTTTCGGCAATGCATCTTGTAGATGGTACACACTGCTACCACTGTTTGGCCATGGTGGCGGGAGTGAATGTTTGTGGAGCTGGAACCAATAAAGCAGGCTGTTTTGTCTTGGATGGTGTGAAGCTTCTTGAGTGTCGTTGGAGCTGCACTCATCCAGGTAAGTGGAGAATATTCTGACTTGTGCCTTGTGGATGATGAACAGGCTTTGGGGAGTCAGGAGGTCCTAGCCTCTGGCCTGCTCTTGTAGCCACATTATTTACATGGTAAGTCCAGTTCAGTTTTTGTTCAATGGTAACCCCAGGATGTTGATTGTGGAAGATTCAGTGATGGTAATGCCATTGAATGTCAAGGGGCGATGGATGGATTCTCCCTTGTTGGAGATGGTCATTGCCTGGAACTTGTGTGGTGTGAATGTTTCTTGCCACTTGTCAGCCCAACCTTGGACATTGTCCAGATCTGGCTCCATTTGGACATGGAGTGCTTCAGTATCTGAGGAGTCGTGAATGGTGCTGAACGTTGTGCAATCATCAACGAACATCCACACTTCTGACCTTATGATGGAAGGAAGGTGATTGATGAAGCAGCTGAAGATGGTTGGGCCTAGGACACTACCATGAGGAACTCATGCAATGATGTCCTGTAGCTGAGATGATTGAACTCCAACATCCACAACCATCTTCCTTTGTGCTAGGTATGACTCCCCCTGATTCCCATTGACTCCAGTTTTGCCAGGGCTCCTTGATGCCACACTTGGTCAAATGTTGCCTTGACTGAGTCACCCTGGCAGAACCCAAACTGAGCATCAATGAGTGGGTTATTGCTAAGCAAGTGCCACTTGAGGCACTGTTGATGACCTCTTCTATAATTTTACCAATGCTGGAGAGTAGATTGATGGGGCGATAATTGGCTGGGTTGGAATATGTCCTGTTTTTTGTGTACAGGACATACCCGGGCAATTTTCCACATTGCCAGGTAGATGCCAGTGTTGTAGCTGTACTGGAATAGCTTGGCTAGGGGTGCAGCAATTTCTTGAGCACAAGTCTTCAGTACTATTGCCGGAATATTGTCAAGGGCCATAGCCTTTGCAGTATCCAATGCCTTCAGCCATTTCTTGATATCACGTGGAGTGAATCGAATTGGCTGAAAAACTAGCATCTGTGATGCTGGTGACCTCCGGAGACGGCCGAGATGGATCATCCACTCGACACTTCAGGCTGAAGGTTGTTTCAAATGCTGCAGCCTTATCTTTTGCACTGATGTGCTGGGCTCCTCCATCATTGAGGATGGGGATATTTGTGGACCCTCCTCATCCTCCAGTGAGTTGTTTAATTGTCCACCACCATTCACGACTGGATGTGGCAGGACTGCGCAGCTTAGATATAATCCGTTGGTTGTGGGATCGCTTAGCTCTATCCCTTGCTGCTTATGATGTTTGGCACACAAGTAGTCCTGTGTTGTAGCTTCACCAGGTTAACACTTTTTTTAGTATACCTTGGCATGCCCTCCTACACCCTCATTGAACCAGGGTTGATCCCCTGGCTTGATGGTAATGGTAGAGTGGGGGATATGCCGGGCCGTGAGGTTACAGATTGTGATTGGGTACAATTCTGCTGCTGCTGATGGCCCACAGCACCTCATGGATGCCCTATCTTGATCTGCTAGCTTTTTTCAAAATCTATCCCATTTAGCATGGTGGTAGTACCACACAACATGATGGAGGATATCCCCTATTTGAAGACGGGACTTCATCTCCACAACAACTGTGTGGTGGTCACTCCTACCAATACTGCCATGGACAGATACTTCTGCAGCAGGTAGTTTGGTGAGGTTGAGGTCAAGTATGTTTTTCCTCTTTTTGGTTCCCTCACCACCTGCTGTAGACCCAGTCTAGCAGCTATGTCATTTAGGGCTCAGCTGGCTTAGTCTGTGGTGGTGCCATCGAGCCACTCATGATGACGGACATTGAAGTCCCCCACCCAGAGTACATTCTGTGCCCTTGTCATCCTCCGAGTGGTGTTCAACACACAGCAGCACTGATTCATCAGCTGGAAGGGGGGTGGGGGGGGTGCGACATGTGGTAATCAGGAGGAGGTTTCCTTGCCCATGTTTAACCTGATGCCATGAGACTTCATGGCGGATTGAGGCACAAGGTGGAACAGGCTCGAAGGGCTCAATGGCCTGCTTCTGTTTCTATGCTGTGACAGGAAACTAGAAGCAATGGGAGTTGGATTTTCTTTAGGAACTATTCAAAAGTGGGTGTGTGGGCGTGTGTCTCCAAGTATTGCAGAAAATGTAAGGTAAGGTCTGGGAGAACTGCAAAAGGGCCTTTGGTCTGGAAGGATTGAGGTGAGTGAAAAACATATTGGGGAAGGTCTGGTATGGATGTTTGGGTTAGGTAGCATTTTTGGCACTGAAGAATTAAGACTCCAAGAGTTTGTGAATTCCCTCCTCCCCGATGTCTTAAAAGAATATCTTCCCAGTCATGAGTTCGGTAGTGAGTTTCAGTTAAAGGTCTTAGAGGTGTGAGGTGGTGCATTTTGGTAGGAAGAATAAGGAAAATAGAAATTTAAAGGAGTAGAGGAGCAGAAGGATCTAGGAATACAGATGCACAATTACTAAAAGTTATCATGCAAGTTAATAAGGCCATTAAAAAAAAAACACTGGGGTTCATTTCTAAAAGGATAAAATTGAAAAGCAGAGAAGTTCTATTACACTTATATAGAAACTTGGTTAGACCAGACATGGAATACTGTGCACAGTTTTGGTCTTCACATTATGAAAAGGACATGACAGTATTAAAGCAGGTGCAAAAAAGTTTTATAAGGATCATACCTTAACTGGAAGGTTAGACTTATCTTATTCAAAGATTGAACAGGTTGGGGCTCTTTTCTCCAGAAAAGAGAAGGTTGAGAGCTGGCCTGATTAAGGTCTTTAAGTTTAGAAAGGTTCAGCAAAATAGATGTAGAGAATATGGATGGAATTTATTGCCCTCCCCGAGAAAAGCGTGGAGGTTGGGGGGAGGGGTGCATTTAATTAGGCGGGATGGTGCCAGGTAGGAACCCTGCCACTTTTCCCCCTCTGCCCCGATTAAGTAGTCTGAGGCAGAAAGGCTCTTGAATGGCCTTCCTGCCCAGATGACAATTGAGCCCTTAAGTGGGAAATTAATAACCACTAAAGGGCTTCAACCTGCCACCACAGGTATTCAGAGAGAGCAGCAGGCGGGGAAGTCGTCACATAGGGCACCTGAAAAGCAAACCCCGTCATATTCGCTTGCGAGCTCCTGGTTGGGGGGGGGGGGGGCTCCGTCGTTGTCAGGCACTCAGTGCCTGATCAAGGGACCCCAACATTAGGAAGTGGCTGGGGGGTGAGGGCGGAGAATGCACTAAGTGCCATCAACCTGCCATTTTTCTGCCTCCTCTAGCCAGTTATTCCCCTCTTCCCGCAATCTCCATGTCACCCTCACTCATCCGTAGCCTGGATCCCTCGCTGATTCTGGGCCGCTGGTGGGTGTATTGCCAACAGCCACCACCGCGTCCCAGGTGGTGCTGATGGCAATGAGAAGTCCCTGGTCTTTGACTAGCCGGCATCTCTTGAGGGGTACAGGATTTCCTACAGCGTTTACTTGCGGGCTCCAGGGTGGTGGTTCTTTAGTGCTTGATTGAGGGCCTGGCATCGGGAAGGGGGTGGGGGTGCTAAGAGCCACCCTGCCGTCCTTGCTGCTGACCCGGTGAACCCCACCTCCCTGCAACCTGCACACTGTGACCCCTCTCCCACCTGTGCCTGAGTCCATTGGTGAGTCTATGCCTCGGGAGGATGTAGTACTGGCAGCAGCCACCACCTACCAACAGGCGCTGCTGAGCAATGAAGAGCTGTCAGCCTCTGATTGGCCTGCAGCTCCCAGCGGGTGGGACATCCGCTCCTGGGGTTCTTGATCCTGGGGAAGGCATGCCCCTGGCCACATAAGGGCCTGAGTGGCACTTAATATGGCAGACCTTCCCCAAAGGAGCTCATGCAGGCTCTTGCCAGCTCTCTGGCCTGCAGGCGAGGTCCCTGTCGCCTGGGTTAAATTCTGCCCTATGCTTCTCCTTGCGTGGAAAGCCAAAACTAAGGGCTGTAAATAAAAGAAAACCACAAATAAATCTAAAAAGGAATTCAGGAGGAACTTGTTTACCCAGAGAGTGGTGAGAATGTGGAACACATTACCATAGAGATTAGCTGAGGCGAATGATATGGATCCATTTAAAGGAAAGCCAAATAAACACATGAAGGAGAAACGAATATGTTATGCCTTTAAGTTAAATAAAGAGAGGTTGGAAGAAGCTTGCAGGGAGCATAAACACTGAGATGGATCAGTTGCACCAAATGGCCTGTTTCTGTGCTGTTTATTCCAAGTAACTCTATACTGTATGTTCACAGTTACAGTATAAAGGCACCAGGTACTTTACAAGACATGACCCTCAGTTCAGCACTCAGGCAGTTGTTTGTGGAAACCTGTGACAAGCCATGACCCTCAAACTGACTTAAGTTCTTTAAAGCGCTTACTGCACTTTCCTATCTAGAGTCTTATTGCACTTTTACAACCAGTTCTTGGGTCACAGCTGGGAGCATGGATCAAAGTCTCTTCTCACAAGGAGAGCAACAGGAAGTGAGGGAAGGCACATGCAGCTGGGAGAGGCATGTGGAAGGGGCATCAGCTGAGAGGTCCATCTACATTTAAGATGCAAAACATGAGGTGGGAGCAATCAAATACAGGCAAGTGTTAAGTTTAAGCATGACAGACAGATGTGATAGTAACTTTGCAATAAGATGGAGTAGTGTAAAAGCATTTTGGCCATAATATTTTAGGTGGCATAATACTCTAAAACTGATGAACATCATACATCATAAGATAGTTTTAGTTTCACTCCGAGACCTAATCATTCACTCAATAATTTCCTGATTCTTAAGCGCTGATTTTTTCCCTAATGCACCCAGTGAGAAGAGAGTGTGTTTAAATCGGATGCCCAATTTCATGCCCGATTTATTTCAATGGAGTCCAATATCAAGCATGTTCTAAATTTAGTGTCCAACCCTAGTGCATCCAATCTTTCTGGGCACCTAAAGTTAAAATCAGGGCTTCAATCCTTTAGCGTTCCTTAACTGAATTTTGGTTACTTCAGTAAAAATACCTGCTAGTTGTAAAGTATTTCCTTTAAAAAGGACATAATTTTATCTCTTTCATCTCTTTGTGTTCAATATACAATGAGAAACAGAGTGAAAGCCAATTACCATTATTATAATGTTGAAGTGGTACACTGGAGACTGAATGTTACCATCGGTCACATAGAAGTCAAAGCCGTCTGAAATTGGCTCAGTGCTGCGATGGACACTCTGCACGTAGTAAATACTATTGTCGAGGATATCCTGCACGGAGAAGGGCACATCAGGACTGATGATGACAGCTTGATCAGTTCTTCCTTCTGTCAACAGAACCAAATACAAAATCCAATTAACCAAGAGGTTTGGAAGTTGGCACAAGCATGTCCTGGACATTAGATGGTTTAAAATCAACCCAACTAGTTGATCCCATTCTCTCATCTGGACAGATCAAAGCAGGCTATGCTCAGTACAGTCCCCAACATTTAGACGTTTAAAATAGGCAGTAGCTTATATTGACCAAAACATAATAACTGTTACTCATTTGCATTAAAGCCAATTTCAAAGTTGTTGGTTATAGCATCTCTGTTTAAGTACTCCGTTCATTTTGGACATTTCATGTGTTTACTCACTAGTTCACAACTTGTTAAGGTGCACTGAATAAGAGAGCCTTATTAATGACAGAACTCATCCACCTTTTCAGCAAATTTGTGCCTACAATTCATTAGTTGTAATAAATGGCCTAGATTCGAAAACTATCTGATAAATATAGATTTCTGGTAATGTCGGGCTTTTTCTGTTACATTTCTATTGTAAGACATAAATCTGCAAATGGTCAAAATTAATTAGAATTGAAATTAAACTGTTTCAAAATTGAGAATATAGGTTTTAACTGCATGAAAGCACTTTAACTCTTTGTGAAACAGATTAGTTCATTGATGTTACAGCAATAGCACAGACATGCAATAGTCATTCTACCACTAAATGCACCCATGTTGCTGCAGTGTTCTATTTTTAATATTTATCTCCAAATATTCAAAAATAGATCATTCCAACTGCATTTGATTCTACTTGGATGTTTCTGAAATTCAAATATTAGAAGTTGAATTAAGGATTTTTGGAATATAGGATCATAGGGCAGAATTTTGCCCTTGATTGGCGGGCGGGCGATTTGCATTAGGGAGACAGAATTTGTGGCAATTATCCTGTGCAAATTTCATTGGAACAATATTGCAGCTCCTGGAGGCAGCTCCACAGCATTGGTCAGCCTTCAGGGAGCTCATTGAAAATGCCTGCCTGCACCCTCATTTCTCTCGGTGCCCACCCTCTTCCCACACTGTGCCTCAATCCACCCACTCCCCAACCCAACAATCCCTGGAAGCGCTGAGCCTCTCTCAGCATGCATGTTTCATGCTGTCCGCCAGTTAACTGGCCAGCCAGCATGAAATCGCGTTCAGGGTCCGATCACGGCCAGAAGCGGAAATTGCAGACGCTTCAGGCCTGCCTATCAAGCACACCTGACAGGTGCAAAATTCAGCCTATGAATCTTTTCATTCAGCTCAGCTTTTACTTCTTCTAGGGCCTTGTGGTTTAGTGTCAGATTTAAATTTTCTGATCTAATTTCTGTCTTTTCTTTTTCTGTCTGTAACAGAGCTTTGTCCTTGTCCTTCATTTTGGATTCACTGTTGGCCAGGTCTGTCTCCGGCGAAGTCTTAACCTGTTTCAACTCCGTAATTGTGCACCTCATGACTTCATTATCTGCTCACAGTTCGGAAAGTTTTATGGCTTTTCCTTTCAATGGCTCCTCTTTTCCATTCAACTGCTTCATCAGCTATTCAGTCTGCTTCTTGTAGATTTCAGCATCCTCCTGAAATATTGAGCATTGCTGAGTCTTCTCTGCCAACTGTTTCTTCAGTTTGTTCAGAGTGACGTTAATTTTATTTTGCTTCTCTTCGGAATGTTCCAGAAGAATAGCTTTGTCCTAAGGAATTCTTGTAGCGTGTGAAGGTCTGTCAACAGGTTTTCCTATTCTTTGTGAAGCTCGCTTATTTCATCTTGAGCTTTCCTGTAATTCAGCATAGTCTCCTCAAGTTTCTTCTGCTGTGCTTCCACTCTGTTTTTAAAATTTTTTGCTCACCCTTTTGTGAATGAACCAGCTCCTTTGACTCCGCGTCACTCAGGGTCTTGCAATTTTGTAGTTTTGCTCACCGTCTTGGGATCTAACTAACTTAATTTAGCTTCACTCAAAGCTTTTTGTAGTGCTGCTCACTCGTCTTGGGATCTGAGCAGTTTTTTGCTTTGCGCCACTCAGGTGTCTAGCAATGGACTTCCACTCACTCTGGTGGATTCCTCAACTTGTTAAGTCTGTAGTGAAGCTTCTTCAACTGTTTCTTCAAATTTTCTTCATAAGTGCATGTCTCTCTAAGCCAGCTTCAGCTGCTTTTAGTTTTTTATACCTTGGGATACTGTTCTGGGTTCATCATTTAAAACGTCATATCACCGCCGACATGATATCTTTTAGAAGCGACCACCACTTCCAACCACATTGTATTCTGGTGCCAGCTGTGGTATCTCAACAATGAGATCTTGAGACTTGTATATTTAAAAATGAACCGTTATTGTTAATCTTTAACTATTTACAGATCTCAGGTTACTGTCATGCATGTACTGCTTCTCAATGCAGGCTGCTTCCAGAGTGTTCTCTCTAGACTGTCCTCTCAGTCTATTACCATGTGATTCTACGCATCATACTATGAGTGGTGCTATTCTCCAGCCCACATTAACCCTTGCTCTGCCAAGTACCTTTACATTACAATGGCATGTAGGCACATACAACAACATCATACAAGAACTGCTCACAGTACTCCAGGTGTGGTCTAACCAGGGCTTTGTATAGTTGGAGCATATATCTTATATTGGTATGTTCTTAAACTATGACGTTAACAAAACATATGAAGCTTCCTCTTTTTTCTCCCTCCCCCCTGCAGTGTCACCTCTGCCTGCCTGTGCCTCCATTCACATGGACATCTAAATACAACAAAGAGAAATTGCTGCAATGAGCTGAGAAACATTTACTCAGCAGGTAATTGCAAAATGTTTTATTGACAATATTTTATGAAACATAGTATAAAACCAAAGCAAAATCATAGTTTCCACAGGCTGGTTTACATTTTATCTTTTAAAATGTTCCTTCATTAGACCTCACTCACTCACCCCAGAATCAAGTTTGCTTAGTCTCATAAACTTATTACAAAGGATTTATTCAATCTACGGTATTTGCCCAACCATTTTACTGGTCCTGCTGTTTGACGGCTGTTGACAAGTTAAAGGCACAAGCTGTGCTTCTTTCTATATCCCATTCTCTTGTCACCTCCATGAAGGATCAACACTGAGCAAGTGTACTACTCATATCCAAGGCACACTACAGCTGGTGCTAATGGAGCAAAATGTCTGTCAGTGCCAGAAACAAGACAGCACAACATTGGTCCTGGTGACTTCATTACATCACTGCACTCTGCAGTAAAATCTGGGCTTTTTGTCTCTCCTAAAAGATTATATGGCTTCCAGGTGTGCTGATGAGTGTATGTTTGGTGCTGGACAGGCTGAATGAACCAGTAAGTTGTTTCTTATCCATCATTTTTCATATGTTCAAAGGAGAAAACAGCTATTTTTAGTTCCTTCATTTAAATCTATGGTTATATAAAGTGGGCGCAATACCTCTTTTCAGATTTTCAATGTAGCCAAATATAGGTGCAGTGGTTATCTTTATTAACAGGTCCTTCTCTGGGGTGTCTGGATCTGTTGCGAGGATATTGTGTGACGACAGCAGTATTCTTCCTCCCTCTTCCACCTACAACCAATAAGAAAATATAATTCATTAAATACAACATAAGATGACTGACACTTCATACTATCATTTCAACGGGCTGAGTGGTGTCAGTTTTTCCAATTCCTTCTCTCTCCATTCATTTTTCCAGGCCACAAAGAAAGATTGCAGACCTGATCCCAAGCTTTCTCAAAGATCATTCATTAGGTAGTTGTCATGAGTTGTAGAATTATGACCCAAAGTAGTTTGCCATCAAACACCGTGCTTCTCTCTTTCGTCCAGCAGTTCCTACATTACTGAATTCAATATTGGGAATTAACTCTTGTGGAGAATCACAGGCCATCCACAGCTTCCACACCTAGTGAGTAACTATATCCCAAAGACACAGATCATACAACACCTAGGGGAGAATATTAAACTCGGCAGACGGGCGCATGGCTGACCCGGCCAAGAGTAAAATGATGCGCGATGACGTTGGGTGAGCACCCCGACGTCTTTGCGATATTTCATTTGGCAGGCAGAGTCAGTAGCGCGCCCGCTGACAATTCAAAGGCCATTAAAAAGGTAATTAAATTCAAATTTACGCTGCCCATCCAACCTAACGGTTGGCGGGCCGACAAAGAGGCCAAGTGGCCTTTGCACTTATTAGGAAACCTCATCCACGGGCGGGATGAGGTTTCCTAAAGCAAATAAAAATCAAATAAAAATTTTACACTTAAATTAAAAACATGTCCCTGCTCATGTGACAGAGTCACACGAGGGGACATGTTTTAAGACATTTTTATTTTCTTTATTTTTTTTAAATAGTACTTCATCCCTCTGAGGCATGCGTGAAGTTCTGCCCCTGTCCACACAGGTAGCGCTGAGCGCTGCCGTTCATGTTCTATGCTGGGCGGGCCTTAATTGGCGCACCAACATGAAATCGCGGTACGGTGCCAATCACGGGCGGCAGTCGGCTTCCGAACTGCCCCCGCCAAGCCCGCACTCCAAGGGCAAAATTCTGTCCCTAATGAGGGTATCACTTCACATTGAGAGTTCTTTAATTATTTATTTTAAAACCAACAGAGCAAGCTCATTCACAATGAAATTGGTCTTTTCAATGTATGTTGCATATCCTGTAGTTAGTGACACTCCTTTGAAACCTATTATCAAACATAGAAGCCAACTTAAATTACACAAAATGTAGTTGGAATTGGGTGGCACCTACCTATGGGCACGAAAAGGACAGTATTACTGCAAACATGCCCATAGAGTCAGCCCAAGATCATTTGAAATTGGTTCTCATGAAACTAGTGAGTTGTGGATGCCAGTCAGGCATAGAGCAGGATCCACAGGCCCAGATGGCTGGAGTAGCACCGAATATGTCCCAGGGTGAGCAGGAGGGGGAGGGCAAAGATAAGCCAGAAGGGCAGGGTGGGTGCGGACCAGTATTGCAGTGGAGCTAGAGGGAACACTTTACTCTTCCTAGTCACACATTCAGGTATAAAAAGAAGTTCACTTACATTGTCTTCCAGCTGTCTCTTTAAGTACTACTAAGTAGACCGCTGTAATGTCTGATAAACTAGTCAGTGCTTGCACAGCACATGTTCCACCTAGTCTTTAACCAATTTCAGAGAAGCACCTTAAACAGGTGTGTGTCCCTATTAGTACACATGAGGAGCCAAACATCTGTTTAAGGTGGTCATGGGGGATGCTCAAACACCAAATGATACTGGATGCACTTCAGGCACCTTTGGACACAAAACACGAATCTGCATAACTGGCCAAGAGACAAGTGAAATAAGCTTCAATTACGCTCTCAGATTTTTTAGATGACACTACTGTGAGACATCAGGAAGACATTCACTCACTTGTGAGGTATGCATATGAAGTTAACAGATATGTTGGGTCTGGTTTTAACTCACTCAAAACCCATTCACTTACACAGAGTTAAAATCAGGGTCATCATTAATGTTTTGTACGGAATCAATCCACAGATGTTCTCCACTTTAGCTCATTTCTATACTTACAGTGATTTCATCCCTGACGTTAACAAGTGGTGAGTAGTTCTTGGCAGTGGTGATGGTGATGGTAAACATTTGGTTGTCGAGGCGGTTGTTATCGATGTCATAGACAGTAAAGTGGAAAATATCAGTGATGGGTTGATCATCGGTGTCAAAGTCTGTAGTGTATCTGTTTAGATAAGTAAGTAACGCAAATAGTAAGTATGACCAAAGCTACTTGTTTAACGGTTAGGTAATATAAATATACCGACTTGTCAACTACAAATTTCTGCTATATATGATAAATATGTTATTTAGCATTCTACATGGTGACAATGTATACATTAAGTTTAGTGATGATTCAAATTTAGATTATTAAGAAGCAGTAAATAACACTTCAGAGCAGTTCATAGCGCTGCCCGTCCAAAGTTACAGTTAGCGGGCGGGCGAATCAGCCAGATGGCCTTCGGATTTTTGAAGGAACCTTTTCTAAGGGTGCGATGAGGTTTCCAATATCAATTAGCAAATAAATTAAAATGTTTGAGCAGGATTTTTATTATCTACATGTTTAGGTGAGTGAGTCCAATATGTGGACATTTTTTTTTTGCATTTTTACATCCTTATTTCTTGGTTTTAAATTCTGCAGCTCCCTGAGGCAGCTCTCTGTCTTCAGCGAGCTTTCATTCTGTGCTCCCCTGCACCCACACTGACTTCAGTACTTGCCCTCCTCCAGCCCCCACCCTGGCAGCGCTGAGCATTTCGGCGTGCCTTTCACGCTGGCTGCCCGTTAATTGGCCAGCCAGCATGAAATCACGGTTGGGGGCCAAACACAGGCGGCGGGCCGTTTCCCAGCCACTCCCGAAAGAACAATTCAATTTAGTCCCATATTCCAACTTGGACCCCATAACCCTTCAAATTGGTTCTTTTCCAATGCATAACCAATTAACTTTAGAAAGTTCTCATGGAATCTGATTCCGCCACCTTTTGAAGGAGTGTGTTCCAGATTTTCACAACCCTCTGTGACATCCTTTCTCCTCATTTTTCCTCCAGTTCTTTTGCCAACTCAATCCCAGCTTCTCCAATCTCTCAATGTAAATGAAAACTCTCATCGCTGCTATCATCCTGGCAAACACTTTCTTAATAGCCTTACCAGCTTGCCCTGCCATCTTCAAGAATTTGTGAATATGCACCCAAGGTCCCTCTGTACTTGCAACTGTCTCAAAATAGCACCAATTATATTTACACTGCATCTCCATGCTGTTTCGCCCAAAATGTATCAATTCAGTTTTGTGAAAAGAACCTGTTTCTAGCACAATGTTTTTAAAACTAGCTCAAAAGATCATGGAAATTCAAGTTGCCCTGAACGCCAATTGCACTTAAAATTCTGCAAACGTTTGCATGAGTTACATCAACATTGAGCAAATTGCACCAAATAAACCAGAGCAATCAAGCTGAAACTCCAGGCCTGGGCCTCTTCAAATTGTGTATTGCCAGCAATGATTTTTCTTTGCCCCTTTCCATATCTACTTTAAGCCTAATTATAAGTACAAAGATAAGGAAGTCTTGCTGCAATTATATAGGGCTTTGGTGAGATGACATCTGATGTGCAGTTTTGGTCTCCAAATGGGCCTATATTCTCAGGACTTTAAAAGAATAAGAGGTGATCTCCTTAATGTGCATAAAATTCTCAGAGGACTTATCAAGGTAGATGCTAAGAGGCTGATTCCCCTAGAACTGGGGGTCATAGTCTCATGATAAGGGGCCAAGGTTTAGGAATAAAATTTATATTAATTTATATAGATTTTTCTTTTCCCACCTATTTCCATTATTTTTAAATGTATTCCACCCATCATTTATCTATACCTTTTATGCCCTTTTAGTCTTATTTCACTCCACCCCCACTAGAGCTATCTGTACCTTGCTTGTCCTGCTTCCACTCTTAATTAGCACATTCTTTTAGATAATATCACCACCTTCAACACCTCTTTGATCTTTTGTCTGTGACATCTTTTGGTTATCTCCTCCTATCACTGCTTGCTTGTCCCAACAACCACGCCCCCCCCCACCCCCGCCCTAAACCAGCTTATATTTCACCCCTCTCCTATTTTTACTTAGTTCTGTTGAAGAAACATGAGGACTCGAAACGTCAACTGTACTCTTCTCCGCCGATGCTGCCAGACCTGCTGAGTTTTTCCAGGTATCTCTGTCTCTGTTTTTGCCAAGGTTTAGGGGCCTGAGGTTAGGAGACATTTCTTCAGAGGGTTGGGAATCTTTGGAATTCTCTACCCGAGAGGTTGGGATGCTCAGTCATTAAGTATATTTAAGACTGATAGCAGTAGATTTTTGGACACTAAGGGTTGGGAAAGTGGAGTTGAGGTAGAATATCAGCCATGATCTTCCTAGGGCAGGCTCAATGATCCACATGGCTTCATCCTGCTCCTGTTTCTTTTGTTCTTATTCTGACAACCATTACCCAGAGGTTCTCCCACTGCAATATACTCCACTTGCTCTACTTCACTCTCCAGGGCTTGACCCAGGACATTCCTTGTTGGATTAGAAACAAACTGATTAAGAAAGTTCTCCTGTACACATTTTAGGAACTATTCACCATCTTTGCCCTTTACTTTGTTTTCCTCCCAGGCTATACTATAAGTCCCTTATTATTTCTGCTTTATTATTTTTTCTACATTTCTAGAAAAGCGTGTATATTTGCTCCTCTATCTGCATTGTATTTGGGATCTATTAGTGTTTCTTTTCTGTTACTTAATTCTACCAAACAGTTTTGGTCTTTGAGCCTGCTAGTATATCATCCTTCTCTAGTACTGTATAGTTACCCTTGATCAATACTGCCACCACCGACCCCCCTGCTCCCCTCACCTCATCTTTTCTCATTCCCTATCTCTCCTGAATACATTGTAGTTGGAAGATTTAGTTTCTATTTCTTCCCATGTTTAGGCCAGGTGTCAATTATACACATAACCCCATGTAGTAACTTGTGTCTCTAGCTTATCAGCCTTAATTGTAACACTCGTCATATTAGCATGCATGTATTCCACCATCACATTGTTGCTTTTCTCTTTCATCTAATTCCTACTGTTTCCGTACTACTTTATGCTATGTTGCTGTTTGTCCCTTCTAGTTTTTTTTTGGATTTCTCTAGCAAGATCAATTCAATGCATTTTAGGACCATATACTCTATTTCTTTGCCTTGCCTAATCTTAAAAACATGTAAAAGGATGCTGAAATGTCATTGTTTTATTAAATACATACTTGCAGATCTCTGATTATATTGCTTAAGTTCAATTCAGAGATTTTTTTAAGGACAGCATCATTATGTCATATTATGCACAACATGTAATTCTTTGCCAAAGGGAATGTGGGAGGCGGGTATGTAACCCCAGCTCCCAAGGACACAAGATACTCGTGCTGTAAGTAAACATATTCTGATATCAACTGGAGATAAATTACTCTTAAAAAGATAAAGGCAAAATACTGCAGATTCTGAAAATCTGAAACAAAACCAAAAAATGCTGGAAAAACTCAGCAGGTCTGACAGAATCCGTGGAGAGAAAGACAGAGTTAACGTTTCGAGTCTGTATGAAGAAATGCTCTGAAGAAGAGTCATATGGACTCGAAACGTTAACTCTTGTCTTTCTCTCCACAGATGCTGCCAGACCTGCTGAGTGTTTCCACTACTCTTAAAAAGACCCTGGTGTCAACTAGAAAGTATTTTATGCTGCAAGGGAAATTTTCCCTCACCAACAAGAAGCAACCATCTTTGTGAAACATGGTGACATGCTAGCAATGTCTAGTTTTGTTCACAGTAAGTTGGAGGACATATATTTTATTACAACAGACATTTAACTTTTAGGGTGCAGACACTTCCATTCAAAATTCCCCTCTACTCTATTTTAGTGGACATGTTAACGTGTTTATTTTTAATGGATTAATGCCTCCATTAAAATCGAAGGGAGGATGTTCAGAGGAATGCATGAAGCATTTGTTTGCCAGCATCTACAAAGTAGCTTCAGGGCCAATGTACCATTCTGCTGCCAAGGTGAAGCTGTGTTTAATCACTCTCATCCTTTCAGGACCACTGTCTCTAATTGCTGTAAATAGGCACCCCCTGAGGGAACTGTTGGGACAAACCTGTAGACTGACAGCTGCTTGTAATTTCTGCTCCTTGGGGAAGACAGGTTACTGAAGTTACAAGGAGCCAGCAGCTTTTTTTAAATAAAAAGTTATTTTTATATTAATAGGTTGTCCATTCACTCTTTGACTTGGGACAGGATTTTCCTGTTGTCATGCGGGGGCGGGCCCCTCATGTCTGCGCGTAAAATGACGCGTGGTGACGTTGGGCGAGCATCCCGACGTCATCGCGCGCCATCGTGATATTTCGCTGGGCAGACGAGCGATGATCTCCGATGAGCTCCCGCCATTAATTAACGGGCCACTTAAGGCCCTTGAGTGTTCAATTGGCGCCGATTTTTCTATGCCCGTGCAATCCTCGGGTTGGCGCACAGGCACAATGGGCAGGTGGGTAGGACACATTTGGATTAACCTCATCCACAGGCGGGATAAGAGGGCTCTGTGGGGTCGCAAGAGTGCACAGTCAAGTTTTTATTTTTGAAAGTTTTTCAAACTTGCCTGTGTGATCTGGTGTACTTCAAAATGCATACCAGCTGCTTTTTTTGGGCTCTTAACCTTCAGGTCAGCCCTCTGCAGTGAGGAATCTTTTCTGGGCCTGCAGGTTTCAGGAAGCCTTCCCTTAGCCTGGGAATGGGAGCTGAACTCTCCCACTGGAGGCACCTCCTCTGAGGAGGAAGGGTGGGCTAGAAGGGTGAGGAGGGCAGGAGTGCACATTCAGCCTCCAGGGGAGCCACCTTTGGGAGGACAGGTGCAAGCACAAGGGGCGCAGGGCTAACAGGAAATCCAAGGCAGAAGGGGCCGCAGAAGATGCCACTATTCTGCTGCCAGGGTATACGGGCAGCGAAGCAGCTACCTCAATATGTCCGAGATGCGGTGCCGAAAGAGGCTCCGTCTCTCAAGGGAGACAGTCAACTATATCTGTCAGATGATTGGCCCTGAGATCTCCCCTAACTGTGTGGGTGGACACGCCATGCCAATGGCTCTAAAGGTCACAGCTTCCCTCAACTTCTATGCCTCTGGCTCTTTCCGGGGGTTGGTGGGTGATCTTTGCGGTGTCTCCCAATCAGCTGTCCACACTTGTGTCAAGCAGGTTACAGACGCTCTGTTCAGACGTGCATTGACCTTCATCCACTTCCATTGGGACCAGGCAAGTCAGACACAGCGAGCCAGAAGCTTCGCGGCCATTGCTGGCTTCCCCCGCATCCAGGGTGCAATAGACTGTACACATGTGGCCATCAAGGCACCAGCAGGTGAGCCCGGTGCCTTCGTCAACAGGAAGGGCTTCCACTCCATGAACATGCAGATAGTGTGAGACCACAGGATGCAGATTCTACAAGTCTGTGCAAGGTACCCAGGCAACTCCCATGACGCCTACATCCTCAGACACTCCCAGGTGCTGGGGCTCTTCAGTGCTCCAGCCCGGCTAGATAGATGGCTGCTGGGTGACAAGGGTTATCCCCTCAGAAGGTGGCTCACGACGCCTCTCTGCCATCCAAGAACAGAAGCTGAGTAGCGGTACAATAGGAGCCACACCTCCACAAGAAGAGAACCATCGGTCTTCTCAAGATGTACTTCCTGGACTGCTCAGGGGGCGCACTCCAGTATCCCCCAGATCATGTGTTGCTGATAGTGGTTGCATACTGCGTTCTCCACAATTTTGCGCTGGAAAAGGGGGGACGCTGTGGACGTTGTAGATATAGACGCAGTGGCTGCGGCTGCGGCTGCACACGATGAGTCCAGCAGTGAGTCTGAGGCTGAGCATGCACAGGGAAATGCTGAGGGGGTAGACGCTGAGCCGGGCATAATCCAGTGGGGCAGGGACACCCGGGAGGCTTTAATCCAACGAACCTTCAGCTAGCACACCACAGATGGTCCACCAGGACAAGCCTGGGCTGTCGGCTCGATACTCGACACCTAAGTGCAAAATCTGCCTGGTTAGCAACAGTAACTAAGGGCCTTGTTAATAAAGCTGAATGTCCAACAAAGTTCTCATTGCAGTTTTGGAAACTGTACACATGCTGAAGAAAAGAGACACCCTCAGCCATGGTGACATATCTGCATTTAATGTGTCAGGCAAACCAACTTATTCCAAAAAAAATACAACAGTGTTACAAATCAAATAAAATCATAGGGGCCTCATCTCGGGCCAACACAAAAGCACCAGTGAAAAACCCGTGGTGTGCCTAAAGTGCCTTATGTTTTCGTTTCCGGGTGCTACATCTCGGTGCTGCCCCATCGCTCGGGGTGGTATCTGAGCCAGCCTGCTGACTCTGCTGTCCTGTTGGCCTCGATGACCTTGGCGGTCGTCCTCTGGCCTGTGGAGCCTGTGCTGGCCCCGCCTGGGAGGGAGCTGCCAGTTCCACAGCTGGCATCCCCCCAGTCCTCACAGCCTCACCGGATGATACTGTCACTGGGAGAGGGGTGGAGGAGCTGGCACCCTCATCCGGAGCACCCTGAGAGGAGCTCACAGAGACGACAGGCAGCTGCTGCGCCGATGTGAGGTCGTTTTGGACCTCCCTGCTCACCGTGGATGGATGGGCACCGAGCTGGGAAACTTGGTGCCCAGACCATCTCCCACACTGGCACTGACTATCTGAGGTCAATGCCGATGTGAGGGCTTGCTGGTCAGAGTGCATCCCCAGGAAGCCCTGATGGGTCTCCTGGAGTAGGCTCTCTATGAGAGTCGCCACTCTCTCCATGGAGGATGCATGGCGCTCGGACATGTGGCTCATTGCTTCAGCAAGTGTTCGCGTAGACTCCTCCACCATGGAGACCTAGCCAAGCATAGCCTCACGTATCTCCACCAGATGCTCTCGCACACCCGGCCGCATTTCCTACACCTGTTGCGTCGCGGACGACTCCAGAGTCACATCATCAGGCATTGACTGAGCATGTGCCTGGTCCCCTGCAGTCCTCCAACTGCTGACGCCATGGGCACTCTCTGTCTCTGCCAGCTCCTCCGGCGACTGTGAAGTGCCCTCACTACTGTGCCCCAGGACATTAGCCGATGTTCTAATTCCCTCTGAGGTGCCAGTATCTGCGCTGGTGCCTGCCTGGCAGAAATGGTGTGATGCTGGTGAGACGTCAGGCCCCTCAGGTGAGAGGGGGCATCTGCTGCTTCTCCTCCCGGCCCTGCTCCGATGATGCTGAAAGGAAGAACAAGGACAGTGGATCACTTAGCGTGAAGACAAAGACAAAGTGAATCCCTGTCCCCCGGATTATTATGCGCTCATCCTTCCATAAGCAATGGTCAAGCCATGTTCCAAAATTAAATCAATTAACATTCAGCAGTGCTACGGCTGTTGGGAGAACAATGCTGACCTACTGTTGGGCATAAATACCTGGCCGTGGCACTCCAGCCTCAACGACACCAGCGGACCTGGGTGCATGGCGCCTCTCCAGGTCCAGGGCCTCCTGCTCGAAACAGCTTAGAATGGTGATCTGAGCCTGGCCACCGCCAGTCCCCACACGCTCTGCTGCGTTATGAGGATTCTTCTCCTGAAAATGAGAGAAGAGCATCGATTAGTGCAAATTGCACATGGACTCTGTTCACGCACGGCCCACCCCAACCAGAGTGGGACATATCAGGGCTCCAGTGCCTCCTCACCCCGCTGCTGTCAAACACTCACACAAAGATGCTAGGCCTACTTCTCACCACCCCTCCTTGGACACATGCTGCTTACATCACATTAGGCACCACACAGTATATCCTTCCATAGCAAGGAGGCGCAAGCACGTGGAGCGCAGAGGGCAGCAGTTGGTTCGTTGCCACACCACCTTGGAGCACCCCTCCCACCATCTCATCACCCTGACTAGGACATGTCCTGGAATTCTGAGTCTGCGCCCAGGTGCAGCTCCTTCAGGTTGCCCCACACCAGTCATGTGGGACTTAGTGTAACACAAGCTGCAAGGGCAAAACACATCTCCTCATCACCCTCTCAGGGTGGCCTCAGCATGGGCAATATCTGATGGCCCACCCAGCAAAGGACAAATGCCATCAATGATTCAATGCAGTCATGACACTCAGACTTGGAGGTTGGGTGGGGGGGGGGGGGGGGGGGGGGGCAGTAGCAGGGGGCTAAGCCAACTTGCTGGGTTAAATGCCCAATGCCAACATGATACTCACCCTGCCAGAGTGCAACAAGACGTTGAAGCGCTTACGGCACTGGATCCAGGTGCACAGCACCATGTTGCGGGAGCTCACCACCTCTGCCACCTCCTCCGAGGCACGTTTCGTCATGTGGGGGGCCTCCTCCTCCCATCCTGGGGAACCAGCACCTCCCGCCGTGCTGCCACCTCCTCGAGGAGAGCAGCAAGGCAGTCATCCGAAAAATGAGGGGCACACTGGCCTTACCCTCTGGCCTGGCCTGTCCTGCTGCTCTACCCTCCAGCCTGCTCCGCTGGCCTACCCTCCGGACTGGCCTGCTCATCAGAAGCCCTCTGCTGTGGCCTTGCACTTGACATTGTGATCAGACTAGAAAAGGCTGCCAGGCCTTCATTTAAACAGGCTGCCGGGTCACCATTGGACCCGGCAGTCTGTGTACACCCGCCGCCGCCCGCCCACTCCCGCCGAGAAATACGCTGGGCGTGCCTTAATTGGCCCACCCAAATAAAATGGCGGCGTGGACCCGATCGCAGGTGGCAATCAGGTCCACGCCCACCCGCGCCCACTCCCACTCTGCCCTCCTCCCCCTCCCCCATCAACCAGAAAACTCATGCCTTGGTGTTTTATGATTTAGTACAATAAATTATGGTGTAAAAGCCAACCTGGCACAGAAGACGAGTCCATTTTTCCAGCCTCAAATATCATGTTTTTGTATATACAAGTCAATTCTCCCCACCCCTTTGAAGTCACGGCATGCTAGACTTGCACTAATAGTCAGCCTCAATTTTTCACCCCACGCATTCAAGTTTCGCTTACCAGTACCTTATAATTGGGTGTAAGGAATCAAGCAGGTGATACTGGCTGTGTTGCAAAGATGTTCAGGAATTAAAGACATGCCCGTTCTTTGCGTTGGATGCTGATGGAATATCAAAGTGGCAATCACCCACACCCACACCAGTGGTTCACTTTTATACTCGACGTATAAGTCAACCCCTGTTTTTGGAGGGATTTTTCGAGACTTCAAAAGTAAACTTATATGCCAATATCTATGGTACTAGTGCCAATCAATGTGAATGCCACATGCTCTGCATGTCTGACATTTTGAAGTGTGACTTCACTGAGTTTTATAGGCAGATCCTAGAGATCTATTTGTGTTTAAAATTTCTTTGGTCACTAATTTTGCACCTATATATCATGATACACCAATGTATAATGGGGACAATTCTGACTTTGAAAGTGAGCGGAAAACTACAGATTGGTCACACGTTACATACTCCACCCAATTTCCATATGCAGCCCACCCCTGTACCCAGCCCCCACCGCGCCAGCGGTTTCTTGACCCACCAGAAATGAAAATTACTCTTAATATGTGCCCTCACATATTTCATTAAAGCGTCATTGCACAGATGGTGCCAATGCAGCTTCTGATTTGAATTCAAAGAACGTGTTCAACAGCAGTAAAATTTGTTGTTGCACAAGACTTTTTTTGTGTAAATGAAAAACTAGCACCACTAGAGTTACTGGACCATGGAAGCAAAGGCTTGGGGCATTGTTTCTATTTAGTCCAGTCTTCTTGATGACGTGAAACCACTAATTGGCTCAATAAAAGGAAGTGGTGTCTATTATGCCTGCAATCGCTTATAAAATATATCTATTTTTATTTTAACAGAGGCATTATCCATTTCTTATCCAACAATCTAAATTCATGGCCAAGTGTGTGTTTTTCAAAATATTTTATACAAATTGCTCACTATAATGCAAACTTATCACATCAGGTAGCTTGATGGGAGGATCTGCCAACAATTCTGTAATAAGGCTGCCTCTTTAACTGACTAACTTGGATTCTGGACTGCCAACATACAAATACCATCTAACATTGTTCATCAGATTAGATTTTATTTTAAAGTCTATCAGAAGAGTATTAAAATTATTAATTTGGAGGAAAAATGAAGGACTTCTTTTCCAGGAAGAAGTGTAGCCAGTACGTTGTACATGTCCTGTATTGTACATTATGTTCAATCCTTTTACCTAATTCTTTGGTTATCAATATCTTCCATTGTAAATGTTGAAAATTCCAACAGCTCCTCATCGCCATTAGTGAGGATACCGTACATGGGCAGAGATATCAACTGAATCCGGATTTTACTGTCAGGAGAATTATTATCCTAAAGAAAAGGTAAAAGGTTATGTTCAGCTACTTGGTTTCTTTTTAACATTTTCAATCATTTTCCATTACTTAATTGTGAAAATAATGTTAATATTTCTAGAAAACCTAAGATTTGTTAATACAACAACTACTGCATAAAGCATTCAGTACAGAAGTGGGAAGCCACTTAAATGTTGGTGTAATATTATCAGGTAGAGAACACATGTAGGATTGTATTAAATTGTGGATGTGGATTTATACCTGTAATTCTCCCACATGGTGAGTGACTGACGGTCTGGTTGAAAGAATGGACAGAGTATTTTGCTCTTGGTGAATAGAAAGGAAACGTAAGCGAAGGTTTGTCTGGGCAGTTCAAGTAAGCATATTTGTTAGGATGATGCTACAGAGCTATGTAATGAAGCATGGTGCAATTGTGCCCAAAAGAAGGGAAGCAATTAAGAAATAGTGTTAAAGAATATTAGTAAGAACATTTCTGGTGATTCACAGCTTGAATTAGGTGAAGAATTTAACTGATCTACTAAATGGGTCCACGGAGTGATTGCAAGGTAGGAATCTAACTGAGGGTTTTAGGTGATGTGTTATTTCCCAGAATGGTTTATCTGCCTTAGTCTTTTTTTTAAGAAAGTAGAAGAATGGAAATTTTAAAAATGGAATAAGTGAAGCATGGCAGAAAAGACAAAAAAAAATGAAAGATAAAAAGCAAAAAGAAAAATACACAAAAAGACAAAAATAAATCTGGAATTTACAAAATCAAGAATACATGAGAAAAGTGAAATATCAGGAAAAGGGCAAAGGACAGAGAGAGATCACAGTAGAGAGGTGCTTTCTGTTGATATCTGGCAGCCAAAAATTATTGAAAGTTTTATAATAGCCACTATAAACTATAATTTCTATCATTTAATAGAAAGAGTGTACGAATGCATTATTTTTCTGGAAAGGTGATATATGTAATTAAACTATATTTTTAATGTGCCAAAAATGTGTTTAGAACAGAGTACAATGAGCTAAAAAATAGAGCCAATTATCTGTTACAGTACTAGAGTTAACATACAGTATATGCCAGATGAGATCTTGTTATGGTTCCCAAGCTTTTTTCAGGCACCGAAATAGTCAACAGAGATTCAGGTGCAAGCCTAGGACCGTCACCATCTGTCGCTGAGATATGAACTTGGAGCAGTGTTGTTGCCATGGTAACTCCATCTGTGACTAAGATTTGCATACTGTCCTCAGTTGTCAGGGTACCACCGTGCACATAATGAATCGCGTTTCGTGCCACATCATCATGTGTAAAGGTATCACCTGTAGGAAATGAGAAGGTGGATCAAAATGGGACATCAGGTAGCAATTAAGCTCTTAATGATAAACTCATAACTGTTAACTGTATAAATTAAAATGAAGTGTGTACAGGTAGGGGGCACTCAATTACTTGTGCACATATAAAATAGAGACCCCCTTTAAGGGGCTGTCAATTTGTTAATTAGTTTTACTGGTATACTCAAAAGAGTATAAAATAGAGACACTTATTGACAATGGTGGGAGGTTGTAGGGTTAGGGGCTATACGTTTGTAATGTCTCACTTTGTGAATAAATCTAAAACTGAGCAAAGATTGACTTCTGGTCTCCTCTTTCATCAACTGGCTCTAAACAATAGCAAAACTAATTTGATTAATATAAATTATTCCCTCATACTTATGAATTGGTTGCTCAAATACTGTTTATGATGCCGATATGATATGATAGTTCTTATTGGGAATAAACAATTCTTAACAAGCCTGGTTATCGATGATTGTCAATCTTCACTTCTCTGTGCATACATTTAATTTTCAGAAACAGAAACATGTTTATTTCAGAGTATAACTTAAGATCTGCTGATGAGAATATTAGCATGATGTCCCATTTAATCAACAGAACAGTGATTGAACCCAAGATATCCCTAGCATGTATTGCTTATGTAATTGTACATTTACAGTAGTAACTTGCAACAGGAAATGGATGTATTATTGGAAAGAATGAGGAGCTGCTAGCTGTTTCTTCTTTGTAGTGTGGGTTTGGAAGCTAGGTTCCATGTAAATGAACGGATCACTAATGAAAATTCTCTGGGGTGAAATTCCTCCCGTTGACAACTTTAGCCAACAAGGTCAGTGCAAGTACAAAATGAAATTTCCAACTATTTCAGTAAAATTATAGACAGAAAGAATCTCAGCAAATGCTTTAAAGGTCAATGTAAAAACAGAAATTCACAAGTAAGGTTGTTCTGTGCCAGCTCATATTCCATAAATGCTGAAGATGGAATCCAGGACACTGGCTGCAACATATTTGAATAAGTTACAATTTTACTTATTGCAAAGATTGTTGAAATAAATTATATTTCCCAATTATCTATGGATCTAGGTTTCAATCCAACTCATTCGAGGGATGAATGACATTCCTGTTTGTTGTAAAGATATTATGTGAAATGAGTTTAATTAGTCTCAGCCTAGTTGTTAATAGGCCACAGAACAATTATACTAAATTAGAAATTGCACTCAGAGAGGCTATAAAAATGATTGGTGGGGGAAGTGCAAAATTGTCTTTGTTGTAAATGTACCCTGTCTGACATTGAGGTATGGGAGGGTGGCGGGTGGGGGGGCCTTGGGAGTTTTCACTATTGGGATGCAGATCACCAATCCATTCTAGAGCCTGCCAAATTTTTATATCCATGGATCCACTCAGTCAGGTTACCGAGCAGGCAGCAAAGCTGAAAATCATCTGACTAGTTGGGATTGAATAAAAGGAACTTTGTTATGCAGCTGGTTCTACTAAATGTATTTGATCAGGCTACGCAGCTCAGTGGCTCAGACAACTCTGCTCATCTGAGAGATCACTTGCTGAAATACAACTTCACTCACAGTGTTAAAGGGGTACCACAGGTTTTAATTCTTTTCAGTTATACATTATTCTTCACATGCAAATTTAAAAACCACTGCTTTAACGTGCAACCAACCGTGTCAAAACATTACCGTGGGTCCCAATCACTGGCCTTTGCTGGATTAGTTGATCTCTGCCAGGGTGACAGTAAAGATGACACAATTACCTTCAGTGCCTCTGAGCTGTGATTGTTACTCACCTTTTACCATTGGCTGTCTGTAGTCTGATTTAATCAGTACCCCAAACTGAGGGGGTTCCATCAGCTCAAACAGAAGGTCATCAGGGTATGTGTCTGCATCACGAACTGCTAACTGGCTCAAACCTTAGCACAGAAACAAAGTGATATTTGGTTAGATAATCGCACTAGCTTATTCTGAGCAGGTCACTTGACACTAATTTTCTGTGCACATTATGGTCTTGTTAATTCTGAGTTTTGCTAATACTTTATTCTCTACAACATTGGCCAGAATTTTACATTTAGCCCCTCCACTCAGGAGTGAGCTGGCAGATGATGGAGGTGTAAAATTGCATGTGGTGGAGGGGGTAGGGGGTGCAGTGCCTGTTACCTAGCCCACTCTGCTCGAATTTTAGCAGCAGCCAAGGAAATGTTGGATGACCCGCCCACCCTTGGGCCAATTGAGGTCTTTAATTGACCAATTGACGGCCTCCTGATCATCACCTCCTTCACTGACTGGCTTTGGTGAGGCAGCCCTACTTAGCTTGTACTCAGGCTTCCATCGCTGCTCCTGGTCGGGGACTGACAACAGTTCCAGTGGCTCCCAGAGGCCTAGACCAGCGGAGTTGGGCTTGCCCCCAAACTTTCCAGTTGGTGTGGTGGGGCCACCATCTTCACATTAAATCCCAGCCATTGATTCTAAAACATGAGAAATAGTCAAGCTTCTCACCAGGAAACTATTTACTTGCTTACTATCTTTGTGGATGCAAAATACATACATGAAAACAAAGCACCCTTAACATTGCTCTGCTATATTTGAGTTTTAATATTTACAGTTAATAAACAAGCTTACAGAAAAGTTCAGTTGTAAATCAAAGGGGATTCAGTTCATCTTCGACATGGCTAAAAATAGATGGTAGTGGATCAGTTCCTCAATACTCACCACTCCCGATTTTCTTTTAAAGTGAGATGTATAGCGGGCAACTAATCTGCTAAAGCCAATTTCAAACTCAAGGATTGCTGTAAAAAGAGACATGTCGAAGCTTTTCGTCTTGCACTCATCAGGACACTTCACCAGGATACCAATACAAGGGGAAAACAATAATTTATACTGTATGTGAAGAGAGTGCTGATTGGTTGCCAAGTGGACTCTGATTGGTAGGGGCATTGGCATGGAGAATGCACCAGTGTTGGTGACTAACAGATAAGTGCCAAGCATTGTTTGAAATTTAATACAAGCAGCTTGACCCTGATTGGTCAGGGTGTTGCCCGGAGGCATGTGTCAGCGAATGGCTGTCACTTATTTTGTTTAGCTGAAACAGGCGCAATGTGTGCACCTTTCTGTCTGCAAAGAATTGGGCCCTGTGTATTAAGAAATGTAGCTTCCAGTACATGCAAATGTACCACACTGCGAGCCTGACTGACAATCTTGAATTGGTTGTCGGCGTAATTCTTAGCACACTGAGGGTTATTTAGCAAATGTTGTCCAAACGCGGAATCACATCTAATGTTGAACGCTGTTGCAAGCACAGGCTGCATCTTACCCTTTGCAAACAGAGTCTGTGACACATTGTTTGATATGATCCGCCAGTCTTTGGGACGTATGGCCTACATATCTAGCATCACGCTGGCACTAAAATTCATATTCCACATTACTCATTTGTGTGGCAGACAGAACGTCTTTTTGGCTTGACAGCAGCATCCGCCGTTGTTTTCCCCTTATATTGGTATTCTTGCGAAGTGCCCTGGTGAGTGCAAGATGAAAAGCTTCGATATGTCTTGTTCAGCAATACTCAAGTTCTGTACTACCAAACGACAATTTCACACTCCCGCTAAAGTTGAATTTTATACTCAATATTTGTACAAACACCGTGATTTTACACCAGCAGGATTTTTCATAAGGCAGGGTTTTTTGCCTCTTCGAGGAGCGTTAATAGGCAAAAGACAGAACTCCTGCCCCTCACTTGGGAGAAAGTCCAGTCTCAGGGGGATGATTCTGAATCTGATTGGCCAACAGCTCTGTAATCCAGCAGTGCCAGTGGCAGCAGGGACCAGAATTGGGACTACAAGCAAGCCCCAGATTCTAAGTCCTGGATCCAGGACTAGGTAAGTCTGGGGGCTCTCATGGCGGGAAGAGTGGTGAGGCCAGGGGTGTTGGGGGATCTTGACGGAGAGGCCAGGAGAGGAGGAAGCCCTGCAGAGGAAAGACCGGGGGGATAGGAGTTCCAATACAGAAAAGGGGAAAAGGGCCGTTGGGGGAGGTGTCCTCCCTTCCTGCTCGCGGCCTGAGCAGGGTGATGTACCAGGCTTACTCCCCAGCCCTGAACTTCCCTAGACAGCCTGAAGACTGAGGCCACTTGAGGGCTTCAATTAACACGAGGGCAGGCAGACTGCCCTAGGCCTTACCCATCCGACCATAAAATTGGGAACAGGTTGGGGATGGGCAGGAGGGTGGCGGGAAGGCCACCTAGGTAATTTTACGGGTCCACCCACCTGCAGAACTGCCAGAGAGGGATAGTAAAATTCTGCTCCATGAGTTTGTTTTTCACAAATTATAATGTTATCAACCCAAGATCGCTCCCACTCACAGGGCCTGGAAGGAAGAAATTTATTGACTGAGCATCAGAGGAAATGAACTTTACCTCAGTTTTACCCAAGAGAACAAATGAATCATGAACCATTGAAGCTGTGAATTACTACTGCACAATTGGAATTCTCTACCCTTGTAGCTTCTCCTGTAAACACTAGGCCTGGCAACAAGGAGTCACTTATAACATGGGTTAAAATCTAATGCAATTGAAGACCGAGTAAGAATTGGGCCATTCACATCTGAGACCTGGGCCAGAATTTTCCACCCCTGACTGGATGGGAACAGATGTGAGATAGCAAACAAAATGGTAAAAACTCCCAACCTGTGCCATTTTCCTGACACTGGAGAAGGGAGTAGGCCTCGTACAGTCCTGCTCCTATTAACTAGCTCATTTACATCGTGGTGGGTTCATTAAGAGCCCGTCTCTGGAAAGTTTTATGATTTTCAGCAGGGTGGCTGGGGTTCAGCTGCTGTCGGGTTTTATACCAGCTGCATCGTAGTGAGAAACATGAGATGGAGGCTGGATGAGGTTTCTAATATAGGTAAAATGGCTTTGCCTTCCTTACTGTTCACCAGAAAATTATGGGTTCTGTAGCATGATATGTATCTGTGTTCATTATAGTGAGCCATGCCTGTGCTGTGAATGGGAGATTTAACGAAGAATTAAACAAAGTATTTTCCAAATTTTCACCGCATTATCGGACATGCTATGTGAATTACTAGCTGTGTGTGTGATGAGGAGAGTAATGAACTGCTAGCAATGAACAGCAACCTGGTTGCTCAAGTGCACTTCTTTTTGGACAATTGCAAGGAGATACCTAGGTAGTTGCTTACCCATCCTCTGATGGGGAAATATGAATAACAGCAGTCTAACTTACAAAATGGGGAGTGAACATAAACTAGATTTTTGTGTTAATTATTCCAAATTCTGCTGTCAGGTAAAAGATCAACAATGTAAATGTACAGAAGTTGTGAAATGAATTTAAAAAATACTAAAAATGAAATAAATGGCAAAGTGCAGTTTTCAGTATTGTAATTGTAGCTTAGTTAAATAAGTAACAATTTAAAATTTTTAAGCACTTTTGATTGATTTTCTGTTTTCAGTTTAGTTAGCTGCTGAGATTAACAGTTCTGAGGTCAGATTGTTTATTTGGCAGATTTTTGGGCTCTTGAATGCATCCCAGCTCTTATGATAGGACTCATGAGATCATATGTTTATATAGTGGATAACGAGTGGAGGGTGGGGTAGAGGCTGGGATGGGGGAGTTTTGGGTGGGTGGAGGGAGTTAATTGTTTAGCAAATTTACTTTTAAATACATTTTGAGGCCTTCCTGATACAGTTTAACATACGTCATTAATTCTATCGGAAGATCCAGGTCGATATATTTCGGAACAGACAGGATTAGAGGGCAGGCCTCTTAACCACCCCGCTTGGGAGTCAGCCCACCTCCACTTCCGGCATGAGTCTGCCAATGACGACAGCAGACTCATCTCCAAGCAATTTAAGACCTTGACCTCAGGGAAATCCTGCTTTCTGGCAGGCTGGCAATGTAGACGGGATTAAAATGCAGGATAAGTCCTGCCTCCATCGGGAAAATCTGGCTCCGGCCTCAAATTCAGGCCAAATTAATGGAATGAATGTCTCCTCTTTCACCAAACTGTAAGTGCCACACAAAATGAAGTCTCAAACCAATTTCTTGGATGCATGGGCCTACTGCACAAACTGGCACTGTGAGTTCTCCCACATTCAAGTCTAGCTCAATGCCAGATGAGGGCCAGAAGCAAGACAAGTCTGTTTAACGTCTGGTGAAACTCCTAGTGATGTGTAAGGGAGCAAAAATGAAAAAAAAATCTGCCGCGTACGTTTAATTCATAAGATTTTAAAAGATGGTGCTGACTTATAATTTGCAGTATATGCAATAAATTGAATTATATATCCCTTTCTGTAACCACTTCAGTTCAAAGAATAATTAATTTGGGCAAACTTGGTTTCTACCCTGAATGGTGCTGGTAGCAAAGAAATAACTTGTTCAGACTTATAAGTTAAAAATGCATTCCCCCATATCTGTCAATATTATGCAAAAGATAACATGAACTGAATTGTGTTTCTAAGATGTTACATGTCCTGAGGTTGAAATGAGATTAAATAAACCACTTCTAGCCTATGCAGTTTTCTAAAGGATACATTATATGAATTTGTACTCCTGATATGCTAGACGTACATGGTGGGAGATTGGGCACAAAGGTCAGTGCATCCCATAGGATTTACTGCACCCTATTTTTAACTGATGGAAAATCCTGCAAGGCCCACTGACCTCTGAAATCAGATTTATAATATTTGCTTCTACCATGCAAAGCACTGTACTGGAAATATGGGCAGAATATTACACTTGGTGTTCGGGCATGTGCCCGACACGCCCGAGCGTAAAATGACACACGATGATGTCAGGTATGCATCCCGATGTCATCACGCAGTCTCACGATATTTCGTTCGGCGGCTGCATACTGGAGTCAGCTGCGCTCCCGCCGATAATTAAAAGGTCTATTAAGGCCATTAACAATCTAATTAAATACAAATTTACACCCCCCGCCCAAGCCAACGGTTGGTGAGCAGGCAAAAAGGCCAAGCGGCCTTTACATTTTTTAGGAAAGCTCGTCCATGAGCGGGATGAGGATTCCTAAAGCAAATAAACAGTAAGTAAAAACTTTATTTTTGAATTAAAAACATGTCCCAGAGGGGACATGTTTTATTAAATTTTTATTCTCTTCATTTTTTTTTTACACAGCGCTTCAATCTCCAGCTCAGTGCCTTAGGGAGATTGAAGCGCTCTTTCTCGTGCATGTGCAAACTGCGTGCTAGGTCCAGTTCTCCCTCCTCCCCCTGCTCTGCGCTGCTGCTTGCAATCCATGCGTGAAATCGCAGTGCGGAGCCAATCGTGGGCAGCTGTCGGCTTCCCGACCGCCCCAACCCACCCTCGCTGAGCACCTCCGCCAAGGGCAAAATCCTGCCCATGAATTCATCAAATCTATACTTATATGTAGAACATGTATGGTTAAACAAACATTTTACAAGAATGGGACCAAAGCTTGGATATTGAATATTCAGTATATTTAACAAGCAGAAGTAAACAGACATTGAACCAGTCAATTGATTAGGACAAATACCCTACCAATAGCTGCTCTTCCTCCCTGGCTGACTTCGATGAAGGGTTCTAATATTTGAAAAACAGGAGGTTGCTGATTGGTAGAGAGCAGATGAATGGTAAATTCCATTTCTGGGGATGTATGTTCACCATCAGAAACTGCACAAAGAAAAGCAAACAACATAAGGTTGCAGCCATCTCCAAATATATATGGCAAAATACATTCTTAACATTCTAAAGAAAACCACAAACAGGCCTCGAACATTAATACAGACCACTTATTATTAAGACTGATTTTTTTCAGTTAGATATATCAGTCTCTTGTATTATGCTCATGTTAACACATATATGCTACACAAGCAGGATAAGTGTTTCAAGGCTGTAGGTTCCTCTTACGTGAGAGAGTAGCTCCACAACTTTATCTGGGAGCAAACTACAATGTCAGAGTTGGTATTTCATCAGAAGGTTGGGTTTATCAGATTGACGAGGTGAGGGCTTACCCTACATTAAACATAAAGTAAATAAACTTTCTGGAGGGTCTGTATATTGGGAGTAGATTGGTAGGATGTTGATTTTCATCATGAGCTGAGCATGTTGAACTCATGGACAGGATTTTCCCTGCGAGCTTCAGGACCCCGCCACCACACTCAAATAGGATCAGAAGCCTGCACCATGTGGGAAACAGTCACGCATCTGTGATTTGCCCAAAATTGGCCCATTAGTGACCAGAAGGCAAGTTTGCAATCCAATTAAGGACAGCAGGTGGGATCTTGAAGCTGGAGGACCAATAGGAAGCAGCAACAGCAGGATGCCATGTTAGATAAATAGATAGAGGCACCCTCTCATTTTAAAACTTAAAATACAAAAAGAGGCCATGGCAGCTGCTCGCCAATTGCATGGACGGAATAACTCCATGGGGCGGCCTGCAGCTGAACCCAGGCACAGGGCTGCACTGATGCCCACCACTTGCAGGGGGCCTGGAGGCCAGCTGTAAAATCCAAGATGCCTCCAGCAATAAGCTTTAACAGGCCTATAAGTGCTCTAAGTATCACTTGGCCCCGCCAACCCCCTACCCTGCCACACGGAAAACAACTAAAAATTCAGCCCCATGTCTTCAAACTGTGAGCACAGGTCCTTGCCACAAAAAGGGAAGAGACAATTTCACATAGGTAAATCCATGTTGCTTTTGTAGATCTTTCAGCAGTCACAGGCCAGTGCTGGTATTTATTTAGTAGTAGGTAACTTGTTCCTTTTCTTTGTCTGGCAGTGGTACGTTGCATGAGATTAGAGAGAAGAGGGGACCCAAAGAACGATTCAAGTTACCTTTTTTATGCTGGAAGATAAGTATTATTCAGTTGTGAATGCAATGTACTACGTTTATCTAAGAGAAAATTGTAGTGATCATTTCAATTATTCAGGTTAAAAATAATTTTCTTTTCAGAAAAATGCAAATACTTCCCAAACAAAGCCAATACTCTAATATCACCACTGATATTATCCAGATAATATGGAAATAAAGATTTTTGTAAAGCCATTGTTATCTTGGTTTTATTTTGAACCCTGATTTGCATATCCATGCAAAGGTGTTAACAAAATACCTACGGAGATTGCATGCTTGTCTAGTAACACCCATCCCAACCAATGTATAGTAAATACTGAGAGGATTAAAGGTATGTTGATTGTCGTGTTTCTTTGGTTTTTCAGCAAATGCATCTGTTGAAATGAAGATTTAGTCTCTTCATTTATAAGATGATAATTCCACTATGTTAACATTTGATAGGTCATGAACATATTGGGAATTTTATTCCTGATATTCATAGAGAATTAGCATTTAGTATAAATCTGGGATTTGGAATTACATATTAGGAGACATGCAAGAATGGAGATAACACCTTCCCTGAAAGTCTGGAGCTGCTCCTGTATACAGTATCTGATAACCATCGCTATAGCTTTGTTTCAGGTGCAAGAATGTTAAGATTCAATTACACCACATTCAAAAGGTTAGGGTAGGACTCAAAGCCACCAGGAAGTATTTGACTGAGGGTGATAGAACCCCATTTACTTGAAGCTGTTTGCGATAAATCTATATTTAGGAACTGTATACCTGTAAAAAGGAAGTTCACCGACTCAGGCAGACCTAGGAGAATGAAACCACGTTCAAATTATTTAGTTTGGAGATGCCCACTATTGGAATGGAACAAATAAATGCACCTCTACAACAGTATAAACAATGGTTCTCAGTCTGAATACCATAACAAATTGAACTGTATGAAGTTAACAGCTTACTAAACAAAAAGCATGGTCATGACTTTCAGGATTTAAATTGTGAGACAGGATAAGCTGTCACTTAGAAAGGCAAGGGGTAATCAAGGACACTCAGCCTGGGTTTGTTAAGGGAAGGCCGTGTCTGACTAACTTGATTAAATTTTTTAGGAAGTAACAAGGATTAATGAAGGTAGTGCAGTTGATATGGTCTGCATGAATTTTAGCAAGGCTTTTGACAAGGTCGCACATGGCAGACAGGTTTAAAAAATAAAAGCCCATGAGATCCAGGTGAATCTAGCAAGCTGGATACAAAATTGGCTCAGTGGCAGGAATCAATCATAATGGCTAGCTAGTGTTTTTTCAGGTGGAAGGCTGTTTCTGTGGGGTACTGGAGGGGTCAGTACTAGGTCCCCTGCTTTTTGTGGTGTATATATGAATCACTTGGACTTAAATGTAGGGGGAATGATCAAGAACTTTGGAGACGACACAAAAATTGGCCGCGTGATTGATAGTGAGGAGGGAAGCTGTAGACTGCAGGAAGATATCAATGGACTGGTCAGGTGGGCAGGAAAATGGAAAATTCAGTTGCAAAAACACCGATCAACCACTACCCTTTGTTTCCTGCCACTGAACCATTTTGTACCCAGTAGCAAATGGAATTCAACCCGGAGAAGTATGAAGTGATGCATTTGAGGAGGTCAAACATGGCAAAGGAATGCACAATAAATGGGAGGATACTGAGAGGTCTAGTGGAAGTGAGGGACCTTGGAGTGCTTGTTCCCAGATTCCTGAAGGTAATAGCAGAGATCGGTAAGGTGTTAAGGTGACATATGGAATACTTTCCTTTATTAGTCGAGGCACAGAATATAAAAGCAGGAAGGTTATGCTGGAGCTATATGAAACACTATTTAGGCCACAACTTGAGTACTGTGTGCAGTTATGGTCACCTCATTACAGAAAGGATGTAATTGCAATAGAGAGGGTATAGAAGAGACTTATGAGGATGTTGCCAGGACTGGAAAATTACAGCTGTGAAGAAAGATTGGATAGGCTGGGGTTGTTTTCTTGAGAACAGAGGAGGCTGCTGGGAGATTACATTGAAATCTGCAAGTTGTGAGAGGCCTGGATGGAGTGGATGGAAAGGGCCTACTTAACTTAGCAGAGAGGTCAATGACAAGCGGGCATAGATTTCAAATGATTGCTAGAAGGATTAGAGGAGAAATGAGGGTCTGGAACTCACTGTCTGAAAGGGTAGTACAGGCAGAAACACTCAATTTATTTAAAAGGTGTCTGGATATGCACCTGAAATCCTGTAACCTCCAGGGCTATGGACCAAGTGTTGGGAAATGGGATTCGGCCAGCACAAACATGATGGCAGAGTGATCTCCTTCTGTGTCGTAATTGTTTCTACATTTTCTAAATACCTGAAAAGGAGGAATGTGTAGGGATGTGGGGAGAGGGCAGGGGAGTAGCAGTACCTGAATTGTTCCTTAAGAGAGCTAGCACAGACACGATGGACTGAATGGCTTTCTTCTGTTCTGTAACAATTCTATTGGCAGAATTTTGCCCTTGGCATGCAGGATCAGCGGAGACGGGTGGGGGCAGTCGGGAAGCCAACTACCGCCAGCGATCGGCAGCACTCCATGATTTTACGCGGGCGGGCCAATTAAAGCGTGATATGCGAGCGGCAGCGCTCAGCGCTGCCTGTGCTGGCGGGGGGGTGGGGGGGGGGGGGGGGGGTGGGCGAGTGCGATCGGGCCTAGCGCAGATTTCGCGCATGCGTGTGAGAGAGCGCAGAATAATCTCCCTGAGGCATAGAGCTGTCTCAGGGAAATGAAGAATTTTCAAAAAACAAAATGAAGAGCAGAAATATGTAATGAAACATACCAGGGACATGTTTTGAATTTAAAAATTAAGTTTTATTTTATTTGTATTTGCTTTTGAAAGCCTCATCCCGGCCGTGGATGAGGTTTCCAAAAAAATGCAAAGGCCAATTGGCCTTTTCGCCTGCCCATCAACCGTTAGGTTGAATGGGCAGTGAAAAATTAAAGTCAATTGTTAACTTAATGACCTTAATGGGCCTTATAATTGTCGGCGAACACACTGCCAGCTCCAGGGCCGACCAAACTATTGTTGGGACAAGCAGCCAGTGATAGGAGGAGATAACCAAAAGATGTCACAGACAAAAGAACAAAGAGGTGTTGAAGGTGGTGATATTATCTAAAGGAATGTGCTAATTAAGAGTAGAGAGCAGGACAGGCAAGCTACAGATAGCTCTAGTGAGGGTGGGGTGAAATAATACTAAAAGGGCATAAAAGGTATAGATAAACAATGGGTGGAAATACATTTAAAAATAATGGAAATAGGTGGGAAAAGAAAAATCTATATAAATTATTGGAAAAAACAAAAAGGAGGGGGAAGAAATGGAAAGGGGGTGGGGATGGAGGAGAGAGTTCAACATCTAAAATTGTTGAACTTAATATTCAGTCCGGAAGGCTGTAAAGTGCCTAGTTGGAAGATGAGGTGATGTTCCTCAAGTTTGCGTTGAGCTTCACTGGAACAATGCAGCAAGCCAAGGACAGACATGTGGGCAAGAGAGCAGGGTGGAGTGTTGAAATGGCAAGCGACAGGGAGGTCTGGGTAATGCTTGCGGACAGACCGAAGGTGTTCTGCAAAGCGGTCACCCAGTCTGCGTTTGGTCTCTCCAACGTAGAGGAAACCACATGTGTTTGGTGGTGGCATCATGCTAGAGCTGGCGGAAATGGCGGAGGATGATCCTTTGAATGCGGAGGCTGGTGGGGTGATAAGTGAGGACAAGGGGGACCCTATCATGTTTCTGGGAGGGAGGAGAAGGCGTGAGGGCGGATACGTGGGAGTTGGGCCGGACACGGTTGAGGGCCCTGTCAACTACCGTGGGGGGAAAACCTCGGTTAAGGAAGAAGTAGGACATGTCAGAGGAACTGTTTTTGAAAGTAGCATCATCAGAACAGATGCGACGGAGACGAAGGAACTGAGAGAATGGGATGGAGTCCTTACAGGAAGCGGGGTGTGAGGAGCTGTAGTCGAGGTAGCTGTGGGAGTCAGTAGGCTTGTAATGGATAGCTCTTCTCCGCCGATGCTGCCAGACCTGCTGAGTTTTTCCAGGTATTTCTGTTTCTGTTTTTGTTTTGGATTTCTAGCATCCGCAGTTTTTTGTTTTATATAGGGTGTGAATGAAATTTGGATTTTAAGATAAGTGGAAAAATTGGTAGATTTTCAAAGGGACATGATTACGACTGGCAAGATAAATAGGGCAAGGTTATTATGTTGATTTTTCCCAAAAGTGCTGACCATAATGACAACATAAAAGATTTTTATATTCTGGGAAAAGTAAATTCCAAACACATGGGGGAACAATGGGATTTACAAATCAAAGTAGCAGAAATATATTTAAAGAAGGATGGAAGGCTGTGTGGGGGTGGCTGTGTGAGATCTGAAAGGAACACCATGTGAAACAGACTTGGGGAAAAATCTCTAGCCACTGTGCAGAAGTCTGCTGTCCCAGTCACCAAAATTGTGTTAAAGGCCTTTGGAATATCAAGTGGGTGTTTGTGGTAACCTTGTTGGATTGTCTCTATAAATTTAAAATCTATTTTGGACTGTTACTTTAAAGGGGGTGTGTCATTGGGAGTCCAGTTAAGTAGGAATCTTGGAAATTGTTCTAATATTAAGTAACTGTGTAACTGTAATCTTGTGTGTGTGTTTTATTCTTTTCTATTGTTAATAAGTGTTTTAATTTAATTTTTAAAGTCTCGAAAGATGTTAGTGAACTCATTGCTTCTGAATTCAGTGTATAAACCTTCTCGCAATAAATACAAATGGCAAAACTGTTGTGGTAGCGTAGCCAAGTTTCCCTCGTGGGTTTGGTCAACCTGGCAAATACTACCTGCCGTCTCATTACACAAGACACAACAGCAAATCATCCAGAGTGTCACTGAGTGTGGAAAACTCCAATGTATAGTGGCTCTTCAGAAGTAAGGCAGAATCAAGGGAACTTTACTCTGCAACTGTTTATGCTGTAATCAGCCTATAAATGATTGGGGTTGATCAGAGATGAAAAAAGTAAAAAGATGTGCTACTCTCCAGAAGTGCCATTCTTCACCTTGACGAATACAAAATTCATCCAGTAAATTTAAATTAGGGGGCCGGTTAGCTCAGTTGGCTAGATGGTTAGCATGTGGTTCAAAATAATGGCAAACCACCATTGACAAAAAACTGCCAAGACAAACAGCTCAGGATGAAGCATCAGCAGACAATGAACCAAAGGCCTGCCTTTTGGCAGAGCAAACATGGAGATGAAAATGTTAAAAAGTAGTAGATTTCCCATTTATTGTGATTGGGCATAACAGATCTTCTGGGCACAGTGTGTAAATGAAAATTGATTGGTGGGAGATGAAAGGATCATGAATATGTAATCATTTTCGCTTGATTTTCTGTCCAATTAATGAAGGTATTCGACCTTATGCACTGCACCTATTGACCTTTTATGCCCAAACACTGTAAGAGGAAAATGTTAACTTTGATGGTCTTCAATGCTAAGACTTATTATTAAGCCTCAGAATAAGTAATATGTTTGTTTGTATATATATTTTGCATCATGTTCCTTTCGAATGAAAGAGAATTTGAATAAGCCTTAATAATTTGCCTTAATCGGGGTATGCTCTCAGTGATTAATGTGAATGAAAACCATAACATAACTAAATGGGGAAACCTAATTTTGTTAACATTACTACCTAGCAGAAACATACCACGCTAGTCATGGCATGATATAATGGAAACTCATCTATGACCGGATGTTCTTATACTTTTTTCATTAATGTTAATGGTCCAGAATCAGAAACACTAATGACATGTGCAAGCTGTGACTTCTGTCACCCAGGAAAAGAATATCTGGAACTTCCTGTCACAGAGAAAAAATACTCAATTTATTGTATAATCAAATGAAGACTGATGGAATTGCCAGGTTCTGTGCTCCTGTCGACCATTTATGCCACTATGCAAGTTATACCTTAGCTCAAAATGTGTTCAATACTGATTTATAGATAAGAAATCAATTGACTCAGAATAAGTAATATATATATATGTACATATATATTGCATCATGTTCCTTACCAGTGAAAGAGAATTTGAATAAGCCTCGCGCGTGCAAAGATGCTGCTGGAGGACGGTACAGAATCTTCCCATTGTCAACGTCAGCTTGAGTGAAGAATGTGACTGGGAAGAAAGGGCTGCCAGAGTGTTCAATGGTGCCTGAAAAAAGGCAACACAATGTTTATACAACAGCAACACAAAAACTAATAGTTGCCACCCATGTATTATAATGCAACTCTATTTTTGGCATCGATTCAGTGGATGGAATAGTCGTGAAACTGGATAGCCACCTCTGGTATCTGCACACACAGAGAAAAATGTGGAAATCCAGAAGTTGCAGTCAACTTTCTCCTGTTCCTGCATAAGCTCCACTGCTCTGGCACTTTGCCAACAGATTCAGTATTCAGGAAATTGGAGGGCATAAAGTTGTAATACTTGCCCACTGGATACCTAAAAATGCCAGAAAAGGTTAGAGCTTGTGCATAAGCGAATAATTAACAACATGATAAAACTTAATTACAGCCAAACAACCTCTCCAGCACTGAAAATTTAGTTTTATAAGCGTGGAGTCTCATTTCTACAGATTTTAATTATTGTAGGAGGTTTAATTTTTTAAAAATTCTGTTGCATTTACTTTCTTTTTTTTTAGCTCTCTCAATCTCATCCTTTTATCCTCTCTTAAATTTGCTTTCTTACATTATTTTATATTAAATTAAAAATTCCAATTTATGCTTCCTACTTTAGACATTGCAGGCGGGATTTTCAAAAGGCTGGAGAGTCAGGATTCGGTGCGAGCGAGATTTGAAAATTGCAATCTTGGGGTCGTCTCGGGATCCTGATGCCTCTGGGACAGATTTGAATTTTCAAAGGGCCTATGGGAGGGGCGAGGCTGGGGGGAGGGAAACGGGGAACCCACTCACTGCCGCTTAGCAGCCTATTAAGCTTAATGAGAATGTTAAGAGAGCTGTGCATTCATGATTGCAATTTTTAATCTTTAATTCAGCAAACCCAAACAGTCTGGTGCACATTGGTGCACACAACTTTGGGTTTGCCATGGAGCTATTTCTCTTTACTTATTTAAGACTGACCTTTCCTCGACCTCCTTGCGCCGGTTCTTGCGCTGCTCCGTAATTTAGCCCACATGGCCCCTTTTATCGCCATGGGTGCTGCTGACCCTGTAAGAAGCTGCCTAATCCCTTTAGCAAGGCAGTGGCAGCTCTAACATTTGCCACTGGTGCCAGGCAGGCAAGCAGCTCCCAACTCCCAGAGACACTCAACACAACCACTTGGTTACCTAGCTTGCCTCCTGCCCAGCTACTCCATTAGCATTAAAAAATAGCGTTGATCAACCTGAGAGGGTCGTGATGAGATGGGTTCTGCACCCGCAGCATGTGTTGGACTGAGACCCACATGATTGTGGTGGGGGCAGCCTAGAGTACCTGCACCCAGGTGCAGCGCTCGAACTCCAGGACATGTGGAAGTCAGGGTGATGACATGCTGGGAGGGGATCTTCAAGCTGGTGTGGCACAGACCGATCTGCTGCCCTCTGCGATCCACATCATTGTGCCTCCTTGCTACGGGAGGTTAAAATGTGTGCTCCCAAGTGAGATGAAGGCAGCATATGGCTGAGGAGGGGGTGGGGGAAAGGACACACCCGGCATATTTGTGTGAGGGTTCGGCAGCAGTGGGGTAAGGATGCACTGGACCCCTGCAATGGCCAACTGGACTTGCGGTAGGCCAGCCGCGAGGAGATTCACGGTACAAATATCACTTACCAATGCTCTTTTCTCATTTCCAGGAGAAGAATTCTCATGACACCACCGAGTGGGTGAGGACTGGCGGTGGGCCAGCCTAGTTAGTGCTGCTTAGCCACTTCGAGCAGGAGACCCCCGACCTGGAGAGGTGCCATGCACCCAGTTGCACCGGAGCCGGAGAGGCTGGGGTTCCACGGGCAGGTATGAATGGCCAGCACTCACCTCACCGGTAGTCTACCAACAGCCATGGCAGTGCTGATTGTTGAGTGAGGGACGTTACCAACGCGGCTTGCCCACTGCGTGTGGAATGATGAGCGCCTGATGATCCAGGGGACAGGCATGATTGAATTTCTTTACTCTTCGTTTCAGCCTCAGCGGTGCAGGGCCGGGACCTGGAGCAGCAGAGGCCCCCTCTGACACCTGAGGGCCATGAAGTTCCAACATCACAAGCATTACACCATTTCTGCCAGGCAGGCACCAGCACAGATGCTGGTGCCTCGGTGGGCATCAGATCTTCGGCTAGTGTCCTGGGGCACAGTGGTGAGGGCACTTCACAGTCACTGGGGGAGCTGGCGGAGACAGACAGTGCCCATGGCACCAGCAGTCGGAAGACTGCAGGAGCCCAGGCATATGCTCAGTCTGTGGTGATGAATCTTTGGAGTTGTCCGCGATGCAGCCAACTCATGAGATGCGGCCGGGTGTGCGGGACCATCTGTTGGAGATACATGAGACTGTGCTTGGCTTGGTGTCAGTGGTGGAGGAGTCTACGCGGACCATAGCCAATGCATTGAGCCTCAAGGCTGAGCACCAAGCTTCCTCCATGGAGAGAGTGCTGACTCTCATGGAGAGGCAGCTCCAGGGACAAGATCGTTGATTGGGAGACACCGCAAAGATCACCCACTGACCGCTGGAAAGAGCCGGAGGCATAGAAGTTGAGGGCAGCTGTGACCTTTAGAGCCACGGGCATGGGGTGTCCACCCACACAGTTAGTGGAGATCTCAAGCCCAATCATCTGACAGAGTTTTCACTGTCTCCCTCGAGAGACGGAACCTCCTTCGGCACTGCACCTCAGACATATTGAGGTAGCTGCTTCGCTGCCTGTATACCCTGGCAGCAGGATAGTGGTGTCTTCTGCAGCCCCTTCCGCCTTGGACTACCTCTTGGCCCTGCGCCCCTTGTGCCTGCACCTCTCCTCCCAAAGGTAGCTCCCCTGGAAGCTGAATGTGCACTCATGGCCTCCTCCCACTTCTAGCCCTCTCTTCCTCCTCAGAGGAGGTGCCTACAGTGTATATCTGCCATTCCCAGGCTCAGGGAGGCTTCCTGAAACCTACAAGCCCCAAAACAAATCCTCACTGAAAGCGCTGACCAGAAGGTTATGAGTCCAGTCCAAGCAGCTGGAATGCGTTTTGAAGTTTTCCAGCTCACACAGACAAGTTTCAGTAACTTCTGTACAATAACTTTTAAATCTGTAGAATCCCGACCCCACTAAGCTCTCTTCTCCCGCCCGTGGATGAGGTTTATACAAATTTCTGCTACCCGCCTGCCCATTGCACCTGTGCAGTCTTCGGCTGCAAGATCCCCTCAATTGGAGCCTCAAGGGCTTTACGTGGCCCGTTAATTAATGGCAATGGAGATCATCGCACGCCTGCCCACCGAAATATCACAATGGAGTGCGGTGACATCAGGACGCTCGCCCAACGTCACTGCGCGTCATTTTACATGCCGGCGTGTGGGTCCCACCCCCTGCACGCCAACGGGAAAATTCTGCTCCTAAACGTTAAGCCAATGGGGACTGGCAATTAATGAATAGCTTGTGTAACTAATGTAATTTGTGTGCTGCTATGTTAGGACTGATTGTGACAACATCAAGTTATTTAAGGAAGAGCTGATTTAGAAGGTTCATTAAAAACAGCAACAACCTGCATCTAATTGCAACTTTAATGTAAAAAAAAATCCCATGCTGCTTCACAGAAGCATAAGAAAATGAATGCCAGGTTAACCAAGAAGATATTGGATGGGAGGAGGGGGTTGTGCTGGGGATAGTTATCAAAATCATGGTCAGGAAGGTGTATGTTAAAGAGCGTGTTATGAACACTGGACTTTATAAGATGGTTGTGTTTCAAACTGTCTCCTTTAATCAATGGTAAAACAGGGTGGCTTGGAGTGGGGATGTGACCTCCTACAAATCCTACCCAGAGACAAGCCATGTGACCTGCTCATTGAAAATGAAGTGCAAGTTTTAACACCTGGACACAAAGGAGGCGGCAGCTGGTCTTGCTGTGTGCAGGCTCTCAGAGTCATTCAGACAGAGAAACTTGGAGAAGATGACTGGCAACATGTACTGCTATACCAGGAAGAAAAAGGACTGTTTTTTTGAGTTAATCACCAAGCAGGATGCTTGAATTCTTGAATTCCTGGTTCAGCAAAATGGGGCTTGTGGAGAGTTAAAGACCAAGGAGTCACTAGAGGGTGCCTTATTTTTTTTTAAATTCATTCATGGGATGTGGGCATCACTGGCTAAGCCAGCATTTATTGCCCATCCCCAATTGTCCTTGAGAAAGTGGTGGTGAGCTGCCTTCTTGAACTACTGCAGTCCATGTGATGTAGATACACCCACAGTGCTGTAAGGGATGGAGTTCCAGGATTTTGACCCAGTGACAGTGGAGAAATGGTGATATAGGTGAGTGGCTTGGAGGGGGACTTCCAGGTAGTGGTGTTCCCATCTACCTGCTGCCCTTATCCTTCTAGATGGTAGTGCTCGTGGGTTTGAAGGTGCTGTCTAAGGAGCATTGGTAAGTTGCTGCAGTGCATCTTGTAGATGGTACACACTGCTGCCACTGTACGCTGGTGGTGGAGGGAGAGGATATTTGTGGATTGAGTGCCAATCAAGCGGGCTGCTTTATCCTTGATAGTGTCAAGCTTCTTGAGTGTTGTTGCAGCTGCACTTATCCAGGCAAGTGGGGAGTATTCCATCACACTCCTGACTTGTGCCTTGTAGATGACCGACAGGCTTTGGGGAGTCAGGAGGTGAGTTATTCGCCACAAGATTCCTAGCCTCTGACCGGCTCTTGTAGCCACAGCATTTATATGGCTGGTCCAGTTCAGCTTCTGGTCAATGATAACCCTCAGGATGTTGATAGTGGAGGATTCAGTGATGCTAATGCCATTGAATGTCAAGGGGTGATGGTTAGGTTCTCTCTTGTTGGAGATGGTCATTGCCGGGCACCTGTGTCGTGCGAATGTTATTTGCCACTTGTCAGCCGAAGCCTGGATATTGTCCAGGTCTTGCTGCATTTGGACATGGACTGCTTCAGTACCCGAGTCGTCGTGAATGGTGCTTAACATTGTGCAATAATCAGCGAGCATCCCCACTTTTGACCTTATGATGGAAGGAAGATCATTGATGAAGCAGCTGAAGATGGTTGAGCCAAGGACACTACCCTGAGGAACTCCTGCTGTGATGCCTTGGAACTGAGATGATTGACCTCCAACAACCACAACCATCCTCCTTTGTGCTATGTATGATTCTAGCCAGTGGAGAGTTTTCCCCTGATTCCAATCGAAGCCAGTTTTGCCACACTTGGTCAAATGCTGCCTTGATGTCAAGAGCCAATAGCTATTGCTTTTACCTAGCAGTTCCCACATATCAAGGATACCAACTTATACTGCCTTGGACAGCTGGTGTTAACAACTTTGTGTCCAAAAGTGAATGAACAATACTTCTGCATAGAATGTGATATGAAACAAGAAATATGCCGGAGTGATTTAAAGATAGCAATCTAATTTCAGACAACTTTTTTCATTTATTACAGTCATATTGGAATCAATTAATTAGAGCTACAATTTCCAGGTTTATAGAAATGTGTAAATAATTATCTTAGATATAAACTTTTACAATATTAAGTTTATTACAATGTAACAGCACTGCTTCTAAACATCTGTTTATGATAGAGGCCAGTGTGGAGAATGCTTTCTCATTAAACATTTGCCCTTCTTGCTACTCAGCTGGAAAATAATGATGGTTTTGCTGTTGACCTGCACTCTCTATCCCTGGCCTTCATCACTTATTGATTAGCAGGAAAATGGAGACTCAATGTCACAAATATTGCAGATTGTAAAAGATAGTTGCATTGTTCAACTTCTGTTGATAATCAATGGTGCTTGTAAAACATTTCTAACTCTTCTGGATCATAAATCATCGATGCCAAAATTGCAATTCAGAGGCAACTGTGGGGCACTGCAATTTTAAACCAGTGTTATCTAGTTGGACAGGATTTCATAACAGCAAGATAAAAACAAAAAGCTAAATGCTACTGCGGATGCTGGAAATCCAAACCAAAAACAGAATTACCTGGAAAAACTCAGCAAGTCTGGCAGCATCGGCGGAGAAAAAATCAGTTAACGTTTCGAGCCTTCATGGCCCTTCGGCAGAACTGGAGCATAGTTAGAAGAAGGGAGAAATATAAATTGGTTTCAGGTGGGTGGGTGGGGGGGCGGGGTGGGGGGGACACATTGAGGGTGTGGTGTGGTGGTTGTGGAGATGAGCAGATAATCAAAAGATGTCACAGACAAAAGGGTCAAAGAGGTGTTGAAGGTGGTGATATTTGTCTGAGAAAAGTGCTAATTAAGAATGGAAGACAGGATATTCAAAGTACAGCTCTAGTGGGGGTGGGGTGGAAAGACTAAAGGTTTTAGTTTTAGATTTAAAAATGATGGAAATAGGTGGCGAAAGAAGAATCTATATAAATTATTGAAAAAAAAGCGGGGGGGGGGGGGGGAAGAAACGGGGTGGGGATGGGGGGAGGGGGAGTTTAAGATCTAAAGTTGTTGAATTCCGACTAGGCACTTTACAGCCCTCCGGGCTGAATATTGAATTCAACAACTTTAGATCTTAAACTCCCCCTCCCCCCATCCCCACCCCGTTTCTTTCCCCCCCCCCCGCTTTTTTTCCAATAATTTATATAGATTCTTCTTTCCCCACCTATTTCCATTATTTTTAAATCTAAAACTAAAACCTTTAGTCTTTCCACCCCACCCCCACTAGAGCTGTACTTTGAATATCCTGTCTTCCATTCTTAATTAGCACTTTTCTCAGACAAATATCACCACCTTCAACACCTCTTTGACCCTTTTGTCTGTGACATCTTTTGATTATCTGCTCATCTCCACAATCACCACACCACACCCTCAATGTGACCCCCCCCGCCCCCCCCCCCCCCCCCGCCCCCCCCACCCACCTTAAACCAATTTATATTTCTCCCTTCTTCTAACTATGCTCCAGTTCTGCCGAAGGGCCATGAAGGCTCGAAACGTTAACTGATTTCTTCTCCGCCGATGCTGCCAGACTTGCTGAGTTTTTCCAGGTAATTCTGTTTTTGTTTCATAACAGCACTTTGCCTAACACTGTAGCCAGCAGCAATTTGATTAATTGCAGAAATAAGGCAACCTGAATGGGAAGGTATGTTGAAGGGAAGTTGTTATCTCTTTCTTGCTTTTGGTCAATTAAAAATAAAATAAATTTAATATTAAGGTTGCATGGAATTAGAAACTGTTTTTAGTTAAGGCCTCAGCTGCACAAGAAAATAGCAAGTGAAGCAAGACCAATTGTTTGTGTAGGTGGTGATACTTCTTTAGATCTAAGTTCTGCAGTCCTGCCACATCCAGTCATGAATGGTGGTGGGCAATTAAACAACTCATTGGAGGAGGAGGCTCCACAAATATCCCCATCCTCAATGATGCAGGAGCCCAGCACATCAGTGCAAAAGATAAGGCTAAAGCATTTGCTACATCTTCAGCCAGAAGTGCCGAGTGGATGATCTATCTCAGCCTTCTCCGGAGGTCCCCAGCATCACAGATGCCAGTCTTCAGTCAATTCGATTCACTCCACATGATATCAAGAAACGGCTGAATGCACCAAATACTGCTCCCTGACAATATTCCGGCAACAGTACTGAAGACTTGTACTCCAGAACTTGCCGTGCCTCTAGCCAAGCTGTTCCAGTACGACGACAACACTGGCATCTTCCCGGCTACGTGGAAAATTGCCCAGGTATGTCCTGTATACAAAAAGCAGGACAATTCCAACCCGGTCAATTACCACCCCTTCAGTCTACTCTCCATCGTCAACAGTGCTATCAAGCATCACTTGCTTAATAATAACCTGCTCACTGACACCCAGTTTGGGTCCGCCATGGCCACTCAGCTCCCGACCTCATTGCAGCCTTGGTTCAAACATGGACAAAAGAGTTGAACTGCAATGGTGAGGTGAGAGTGACTGCCCTTGACATCAAGGCAACATTTAACCGAGTGTGGCATCAAGGAGCCCTAACAAAACTGGAGTCAATGGGAATCAGGGAGATAACTCTCCACTGGTTGGAGTGATACCTGGCACAAAGGAAGATGGTTGTGGTTGTTGGAGGTTAGTCATCCCAGCTCCAGGACATCACTGTAGGAGTTCCCTCAGGGTAGTGTCCTCGGCCCAACCATCTTCAGCTGCTTCATCAGTGACCTTCCTTTCATCATAAGGTCAGAAGTGGGGATGTTCGCTGATGGTAGCACAATGGTGAGCACCATTAACAAATCCTCAGATATGGAAGCAGTCTCTATGTCCATATGCAGCAAAACCTGGGCAATATCCAGCTTGGGCTGACAAGTGGCAAGTAACATTCACACCACACAAGTGGCAGGCAAAGATCATCTCCGCCAAAAGAGAATCAAACCATCGCCCCTTGATGTTCAATGGCATCACAATCACAGAATCCCCCACTATCAACATCCTGGGGGTTACTGTTAACCAGAAACTGAACTGGGCTAGCCATATAAATACTGTGGCTACAAGAGCAGGTCAGAGGCTAGGAATCCTGCGACGAATAACTTACCTCCTGACTCCCCAAAGCCTGTCCACCATCTACAAGGCACAAGTCAGGGGTGTAATGGAATACTCCCCGCTTGCCTGGATGAGTGCAGCTCCCACAACATTCAAGAAGCTTGACACCATCCAGGACAATGCAGCCCGCTTGATTGGCACCACATCCACAAACATTCACTCCCTCCACCCCCGAAGCAAAGTAGCAGCAGTGTGTACCATCTACAAGATGCACTACAGGAATTCACCAAGGCTCCTTAGATAGCACCTCCCAAACCCACGACCACTACCATCTAGAAGGACAAGGGCAGCAGATACATGGGAACACCACCACCTGGAAGTTCTCCTCCAAGTCACTCACCATCCTGACTTGGCAGTATATCACCATTTCTTCATTGTCGTTGGGTCAAAATCCTGGAACCCCCTTTCTAACAGCACTGTGGGTGTACCTACACCACATGGACTGCAGCAGTTCAAGAAGGCAGCTCACTACCACCTTCTGAAGGGCAACTAGAGATGGGCAATAAATGCTGGCCCAGCCAGCGAAGCCCACATCCCCTGAATGAATAAAAAAAAGACAGTGACATTGTTGGGGCATTGCCAGTTAATTAAAGAATTAAATTCTTAAAGAATTAAAGAAGAGAATGGTAAGATTGCCAAGTAAGGTTGATGTGTAGAGGGGCATTGTAAGGTGTGAAAGCTTAAATAGTTGGTTTGCAATTAGTACTGCGTTTAGTAAGAGATACAATGAAAGAGAAGATGGATCACATTACTGTAATCAGAGTCTGTCGGTAAAGCAGGTAGAACAGTGGACTAATAATTCAGGAATTAACAGATAGGTAACAGGATAACACAGAGTGGTATTCAAGAGGAGGAAGTGAAGGGAAACCTGTGGTGAGGAAATTAGAGATTATAGTAGCTGAGGATCCAATGGCATGATTGGCGAACAGTTCTCTTTATCATAAACAGAAATTTAATAAGCTGGTGATTTATTCGCCAGGATAATGTTGTTACTATTGCTGAAAATGTGAATGTCAGTGCAGAAAGTGGGAGTGTAGGCTATAGTGATAATCCATCTGGAAATAAATGATCAACAGAGAAGAAGCAGTAAGAGATATGCAAAGATAAGTTCAGGCATCTTGCTTGGAAACTGAAGGATAAAGGGGTATAAATGTATCTTGGGAAGCAGTACAAATAGCATTAGGGAATCCACAGCCCTTTTAACACTCCGCCCATTTTCTTTTATGTTGACTTTATTTTCATGATTATTACCAATTTTTGGTAAATATGCACGGTATATGCTGAGACTTGTGGAGTAGATGAGAAAAATTGACCATGCTTGCAGCTCGACTGGTTGACGTAGTCAACGGATTCATTAATATCCCTGAGTAAAAGGAATTACAATCCCTACCTAGCCTGGCCTAAAACCAGACTTTAGTCCACACCATGTGGCTGATTACATGGGCATTCTCCAACCAGTCTGCTGTAGCTTTGATGAAGTGCCATGGAAACCCCAGGAAAATTATGTTAACGCTGTTTTTACACTGTTTCGCCGGAGTTGCCGTAGCTCCTCTGGCACTTGGGTGGGAAACCCCCACTGAAATGTAATCCCATAATGTATTCTGAAGTGGCCTAGCTCTGCTGTATTCTAAGGGCAACTCAGGGTATATAATAAATGCAGCTTTGCCAGTGTTGGCACACCCTGAGAACAAAGAGAAAAACAAATGGGGTTATTCAACATTCAATTAGATGCCACGATGGGAAAGTTAAGGTCCTAGTTTTAGTTGGACGAACGGCCTTTTGTAATTCTTGACTTTTCTTATATAAAAATGTTAATTTTCATCTGTTTACTTTTAAATTAATTGATGGAATCGTCCGTGCCTGCTTCATCAGGCGTGTTTGGTGGCATGAGCAGACAATATGGCGAGAAGGTCAAAAATCGGTTTCACGGTGTCATGAAACCAATTTGCTCAGCCCGTTGATGGTGGGCTGTGTTTCCCGCCATCAGACATCGGGAACCTCATTATAATACATCAGTATACCATTATAAGGTCAGCCCGCCGGACTCATCCCCCTCCCACGCAGAATCGTCCGCCACGTCAGCATGGAATTTCACAACAACATATAAAAAGCTGGCACTTGGTGGGCTGCACTTCGCTCCGGACTTCAAAGTTTGTTTGCCCACCTTGTTTCAGTCAGCACTCGCAGTCATCAGCATCAGGCTTCACAAGCAGCACCACATCACTTTTAGGGGGGTTCACGGGCGCATCTCTACCTAACAGATCAGCCATATGTGGGTGGATTTTCAATGGCTGCAAGGCTAGGGCTTGCTTGCGGAAGGGAGAGAAATGGCCTGAGGCAAAGGAAGAGGCTGCAGGACGAGGGCTGTGCTGGGGAAGAAGGGTATCCCAGGGTGTGTGTGGAGGCACATGTTGATCTATGCAAGTGGCCTCAAGATGGTGAGGGCTGAGGAGGCAGTCTCCAGAGGAATGGGGCCAGATGGACATGTGAGGGTATGTGCGTGAGAATGGGTGGTGATGTCCCTTGAGCTGGCAGTGAGTGAGATGCCAGTGAATATGTGATGGGCTTGAGTGTGTTGGTTTAGAATGATGAGATGGTTGCCTTACCCTGGCAGCACGGATGAGGTAATTCATCCTCTATCTGTATTGGATGGCCAACCTCTTCTGTGCAGCAATGGCACTGAGCACCATTGCCATCGCCTACGAAACTAGAGTGGTAATGTTGCTGCCCCTCCTGTGGTCAGAGCTGGGGTAGAGGACATCATAGCGGGTGTCCACAGTATCCAAAAGGCACCTGAAGGCTGCAGTCTTCCTGTCTTTTGGGACCATGTCTTGTTTGCTGCAGTCCTGGGCTGGATGCACTGAGTACGGCTGTACATTAAATGTGGTGCCTGGCATGATGAAGCGATGAGACAGCATGGCAGGCAAATCGGAGCCCGCCTGCCATCGAAATGGTGTGTATCTTGGGAATGCATAATTAATGCAACGGATTTGGGACAATACGATGTGAAAGGCTGTCATTGTGGCTGGCAGGTAAAACATCGTTTTTCCCACCCGCTACTGCACTTAGTGCAATTCTAGGACGGTTCCACCTGTTGTCACGTTTGACAAACAAATTAATAATCATAACAAAGCAAGCAGTAAGGAAGATTTCCTGTGTGTGTTACACATATCAAAACCTTAAATCAATTTGTATGGAACAGAGGAAATTTTTCTTCACCGTATGCATTATCAATACTTGCCATGGTCTGGGAGTAGTGGAACAGTGATGTTGTAGATTAGATCATGGTTTGGTGTGTCTCTATCTACAAAGGACAACTGCGTAGCCTGGATTACTGTAACCCGATCTTCAAGTGCCTGTCAAAAAATCATTAGTTATTTAAAAGTATTTCACAAGTAAACAATTTTCCTATTTATTCTATTCATCAAATGTGACGGTTTTTTAAAATTTATTACGACACAGTCGATGGTAAAGACTGAGTTGCTCAAATCCCAGAGGGAAACTTGAAACATCTGTCACAACCCATTTTTGCAATTTGTACGTTTCAAGATGCAGACTTTGAATTCAGTAGTAAAAGACCACCGAGTCTCAAGAGATTTTTTTATAAAACTAAATTAAACATTTATTAATACAAGAAAAATTGTAAGCACATACATATGTCTACAGAATCACTACTATAATAACTACATAAATCCTCTAATTAATCCAACTTTCAGTTACGCCCCCATTAAGGTAACGGTAAAACTCATAGATTTAAAAAGACCCCAGGCAAAGCACATTTGACCTTACAAATTCAAAATGAGGTTCCTTGCAACTTGGTTCCTTGCAGACACAGTTGGAAGTGTACAGGCTGGTTAGATCTTAAATGCCTCTGCCTTACACACTCAAATTCCTTTCTGTTTATACCTAGCTGTTCCTTTGAGTGTAAATTTTCCATTGTATCACTAGGCTTTTAATGGTACATCTTCTAGCAATAATATCCTTTCATTCCACCAATTTTATTAGTAAGCTGAAAAAAAAAACACATTGCTTGGCGTCTTCTAGCTCAGTGCAAGATTTCACCCATTCTTTTGAATGCTTTATTTAAAAATGAAAATTTCTCCCCTTGACAACTATGTTTCTAAACTTTCCCATGTTTATCTAATTACCATTTCAAACCTACTTCTCTCTATACATCAAAGCGTCCAGACCAGCTGTCTTTAATCCAATTAAGACACACAAACATAGACACAGACACCACTAAACTCCATTCTAAAAAAATCATTTCCAATAACATTACAGACATTCTCTTCATGACACTTTTCCATTGCAATATCTAAAGCTAAAACAGGTATAAATAATGTTTGCAGTTAAAAAATTGCTAATTGATTAAGTATGAAAATACATTTAAATATGAATTATATTTACAACAGTAATTAAAGATTAAAAATAGATCAATGGTCAGACAACTATATCTTTATTTACCAGAAGATTTAAATGCTAGAAGGCCATTAAATCTGCAGGTAAGAAAATTCCATCTGCATTTCAACATTGCACAGAAGAGATAATTTTCAACTATTTTCACCTGAATTGGCCACACTGTCCTCTATAGAACCAACTGGATTTTCGTTCTCAAAGTTGGGCGAGATTTATTCAGGATGGGTGAACCAGGTGGCAAAGTTGAAAACTCCCCCCACATGTCCACAGTCAACAGGTCCTAAAGCCACATCTAGCTCTCTGTTGAATTTTCTGACACAATCTAACTCTACTGTTTCCCAGTAGATTGTTTTCCACACATTCAACTACTTACATAAACAGTGTTATAAGTAAATTGGCCTGATTGCATTTGCTCATTGAGAACCTCATACAGAGAATTTACTAAATTTAATTTGGAAGAGTCTACAACATGTAGCTGTTGTTGTTGAAAGAGTCCTGCAGACATACGGGCAGGGGGGCAAGAGTTGAGGTGGTGGGTGGAGGGGTGTTAACTTAACAAGGTAATGCTTACTGTGACTTGTAGAGGAGTAATAACTCCTGAAGCTAGTTGTGGAGCATCTTCATTTTTCTGTAAAATTCCAATTTGAAATATGTGGCTTTCAGCTCCAGTGTAGGTCGTGGCACCATTTGTAACCTGCAACAAAAAACAAATGTGTGGCAGAAATTGTTACCTTGATCCTTTATTAGACGGTACATGTTACATAAAAAAGTTTTTAAAATTATTTGTTCCAAGGAACTGTAATTTGTTTCATATTCAACCAAAAGAAAATCAGTGTCCATTTGATCAGTTGAAGCTCAACGCAAACTAGAGGAACAGCACCTCATCTTCCGACTAGGCACTCTACAGTCTTCCAGACTTAACATTGAGTTCAACAACTTCAGATCATGAACTCTGTCCTCCATCCCCACCCCCTTTCTGATCCCCCTTTTTCCAATAATTTATCATTTTTAAATATATTTTCTTTTCCCGCCTATTTTTAAATTTATTTCGATCTATCGTTTTATCTCCACCTTTTCGCCCATTTTGATTCCTTCCCCCCACCCACCCCCATTAGGGCCATCTGACACTTGCTTGTCCTGCTTTCTATCCTTAATGTCACCATTAGTACATTCTATAGATAATATCACCACTGTCAACACCCCTTCATCCTTTTGTCTATGACATCTTTGGCAATCTCATCTTTGCCTCCACCTATCACTGGCCCCCTATCCAGCTCTACCTGTCCCACCCCCCTCAACCAGCTTATATTTCACCACATTTCTATACTTCCTTAGTTCTGATGAAGACTCATACGGTGTTACACTCCGCAGATGCTGTAAGACCTGCTGAGTTTTTCCAGCTATTTTTGTTTTTGTTTGATCAGTTCTTTGAGTATTCTTGAACCAAGCTGTATTACTGTGTATGCTCTTTGACTTTCAGGACATGGAGGGATTTGTGTGTCCATCTCTTTTTCTTTGCGGGAACATATTTGTTCTGAACTCTCTTTAGTTCCTCCTTGAATGCCTCCCATTGTGTTGACACTAACTTACCTTCGTGTAACTCTTTCCAGTCCACTTTTGCTGAATCATATCCCCACTTAGTAAAATTGGCCTTTCCCCATTTTAAAAATTGAATCTTGGTCTAGTTTTATCCTTTTCCATAATTGCTCTTAAATCTAACAGAATTATGAACGCCATCACTAGAATGCTCCCCCACCCCTTCCACCTGCCCAATAGCTCTCAAGAAGCATGACACCATTCAGGAAAAAAACAGCCCACTTGATCGACACCCCAACTACCACTTAACATCACTTCCTCCACCACCAGCACACCGTGCTGGCTATAGGTACCAACTGCACTGTAGCATCATGTCAAGGCTCCTTCAACAGCATCTTCCAATCCTTAGATTTCTACTGCCTGGAAGAACAAGGGCAGCAGGTGCATGGAAACACCCCCCACCTGCAAGTTCCTCTCCAAGTCACACATCATCCTAACTTGGAAATATATTGACATTCCTTCATTGTCACTAAGTCAACATCTTGGATCTCCCTAGATACCAGTATTGTGGATGTAACTAAACCACAAGGACTACAATGGTTCAAGAAGGTGGCTCACCACCACCTTTTCAAGGGAAGTTAAGAATAGGCAACAAATGCTGGCCTTGTCCGCGAAGCCCACATCCCATTAACGCTCAGAAAAGCACACTTATTTTGCTGGAGCCAGATTTTATTCACCCAGTAACTTGCATATTAATCAGACTTTCTGGGATTTATTTTGAACTTGGGCCTGGACACCTGAGTGTAAATTGAAACTTTGGATGGTCTACATTATAGAAACTGCCTAATATATTTCAGTTTGAATCATCTGTGCAGTTTAAACTTTCTAAACAAAAAATTATGATTTCTCACTTGTCGGAGTACTTTCTCAAATCACACGACTAACAGTTAATGTTCCCGAATTGAAAACATGAATTTATAAAATGAACTGTTATCTTAACACAGTATAACAGTATCTGCAATGATACAAATGCCCACTTTTTACAACTCACCAAAACAAATTTTGTGCTTTGTTGCAAAATTAAATTCAATGTGAATGCCGCTTGCAATGAAATGGAAATTCAGCTTTAAACATCTGAACTAATAATAAGACACTCCATATAAATCTTAATCAAAGAGTTTTAGACAGTTTCACATGGATAGTGCATTCCACACTACTGCTTTCTGCAGTGTAGCCTGAACAGCTGAGATCATCACACTTGAATGGAATCACAACGCTTATCTGCAATGAAGTCTCAGGTCCAAAGCAGGATAAGCCTTTGTAAACTCCATTGCTTAGGAGAATGGATTTCTGACTCACTCGATGTAAAATAATACAATTGTTTCATGCATTCAAGGACTGAGACAGCTGAATTTATATTTCACCTTTCCAATGAAGTAAACTGGTCCATAGAAGTATTTTATATTGCCCATCCTTTCTCTCTTAGAGAGCTAATAAGGCACCAGGACCAGATGAGATATATCAAAGATATTAAGGGAAGTGAGAGTGGAAAGTAAAGAGGGATGGCCATAATTTTCCAGTCTTCCCAAGATTCAGAGGTGATGCCAGAGGACTTCAGAATTGCAAATGTTACACCCTTGTTCAAAAAGTGTGTAAAGATAAACCCAGCAACTAACAGGGCAGTCAGTTTAACTTTGGAGATGGGGAAGCTCCTAGAAACTATAATTTGGGGAAAAATCAATAGGCACTAAGGCAAATGCAGGCTAATTAAGAAAAGTCAGGATGAATATTATTAGGGCAAATCAGGTTTAACTAACTTGCTTAAGTTTATTGAAGAGGTAACCGAGAAGGTTGGTGAGAGTAATGCTGTTGATGTGGCATACATGGACTTCCAAAAGGCATTGGATACAGTACTGCCCAACAGACTTATGAGCAAAGTTATAGTTCCTGGAACTAAAAGGACAGCAGCAACATGAATATAAAATTGGCTGAGTGACTGGAATTAGATAATTGTGGTCAATGAATGTTTCTCACATGGAGGAAGGTGTGTAGTGGAGTTCTCTAGAGATTGGTGTTGGTCCCCTTCCGCTTCCTGATATATATTACTGACCTAGACTTTGGTGTACAGGGCGCAAATTCAAAATATACAGATGATACAAAATTTGGAAACATTGTGGACTATGAGGAGGATAGTGTCACACTTCAAAAGGACAAACAAGTTGATGGAATGGGCAGGTGAGTGGCAAATGAAATTCAATGCAGAGAAGTGTGAAGTGATTCATTTTGGTAGGAAGGATGCAGAGAGACAATATAAAATGAAGGGGACAATTCTAAAGAGGGTGCAGGAACAGGGGGACCTGAGTGTATATATGCCTAAATCATTGAAGGTGGCAGGACAGGTTGAGAGAATGGATAATAAGGCAAAAAGTATCCTAGGTTTTATTAATAGGGGCATAGGGTACAATAGCAAGGACTTGGGTCAGATGATGTAGAATCTGTGTGGGTAAAGTTGAGGAACCGCAAAGGTAAAAAAACCATAATGGGAGTTATGTACAGATCTCCGAACAGTAGTCAGGATGTGGGGCACAAGATACACCAGGAGATAGAAAAGGTGTGTAAGAAAGGCAAGGTTACAGTGATCATGGGGGATTTCAATATGCAGGTAGACTGGGAAAATCAGGTTGGTAGTGGATCCCAAGAAAAGGAATTTGTGGAATGTCTACGAGATGGCTTTTTGGAGCAGCTTGTGGTGGAGCCCACTAGGGAACAGGCAATTCTAGATTTAGTGATGTGTAATGAGGCAGATTTGATAAGGGAGCTTAAGGTGAAGGAACCCTTAGGAGGAAGTGACCATAATATAATAGCATTTACCCTGCAATTTGAGAGGAAAAAGCTGGAATCAGATGTAACAGTATTACAGTTGAATAAAGGCAACTACAGAGGCATGAGGGAGGAGCTGGCCAGAATTGACTGGGAGATGAGCCTAGCAGGAAAGACAGTGGAACAGCAATGGCAGGAGTTTCTGGGAGTAATTTGGGAGACACAGCAAAAATTCATCCCTAGGAAGAAGAAGCATACTAAAGGGAAGACGAGGCAACCATGGCTGACAAGGGAAGTCAGGGACAGCATAAAAGCTAAAGAGAAAGCATACAATGCGGCGAAGAGCAGTGAGAAACCAGGGGATTGGGAAGCCTACAAAGACTAACAGAGGACAACTAAAAAAGAAATAAGGAGAGAGAAGATTAAATATGAGGGTAAACTAGCCAGTAATATAAAAGAAGATTGCAAGATTTTTTTAGATATATAAAGGGTAAGAGAGAGGCAAAAGTGGACATTGGGCCGCTGGAAAATGACGCTGGAGAAGTAGTAGTGGGGAACAAAGAAATGGCGGAGGAACTGAATAGGTACTTTGCATCAGTCTTCACAGTGGAAGACACGAGTGACATCCCCAAAGTTCAAGAGAGTCGGGGGGCAGAGGTGAGTATGGTGGCCATTACCAAGGAGAAGGTGCTAGGAAAACTGAAAGGTCTGAAGGTGGATAAATCTCTCTGGACCAGATGGATTACACCCCAGAGTTCTGAAGGAGATAGCTGAAGAGATAGCGGAGGCGTATGTGGTGATCTTTCAGGAGTCACTGGAGTCAGGGAGGGTCCCAGAGGACTGGAAAATCGCTAATGTAACCCCCCTGTTTAAGAAGGGAGTGAGGCAAAAGATGGGAAATTACAGGCCGATTAGCCTGACCTCGGTCGTTGGTAAGATTTTAGAGTCCATTATTAAGGATGAAATTTCAGAATACTTTGAAATGCATGGTAAAATAGGGCAAAGTCAGCATGGTTTCATCAAGGGGAGGTCATGCCTGACAAATCTGTTAGAATTCTTTGAGGAGGTAACGAGTAGGTTAGACAAAGGAGAGCCAATGGATGTTATCTACTTGGACTTCCAGAAGGCCTTTGACAAGGTGCCGCATAGGAGGCTGCTCAGTAAGATAAGAGCCCATGGTGTTAGAGGCAAGGTATTAGCATGGATAGAAGATTGGCTATCTGGCAGGAGGCAGAGTGGAGATAAGGGGGTCCTTCTCAGGATGGTGGCCGGTGACTAGTGGAGTTCCGCAGGGGTCAGTGTTGGGACCACAACTTTTCACTTTATACATTAATGATCTAGATGAAGGAACTGAGGGCATCCTGGCTAAGTTTGTAGATGATACAAAGATAGGTGGAGGGACAGGTAGCATTGAGGAGGCGGGGAGGCTGCAGAAGGATTTGGACAGGTTAGGAGAATGGACAAAGAAGTGGCAGATGGAATACAACGTGGGGAAGTGTGAGGTCATGCACTTTGGTAGGAAGAATAGAGGCATAGACTATTTTCTAAATGGGGAGAGAATTCAGAAATCTGGAGTGCAAAGGGACTTGCCTCTAACCCTAACCTAACGCAGGATTCTCTTAAGGTTAACTTGCAGGTTGAGTCGGTAGTTAGGAAGGCAAATGCAATGTTGGCATTTATTTCGAGAGGACTAGAATATAAAAGCAGGGATGTGCTGCTGAGGCTTTATAAGGCTCTGATCAGACCACATTTAGAATATTGTGAGCAATTTTGGGCCCCGTATCTCAGGAAGGATGTTCTGGCCCTGGAGAGGGTCCAGAGGAGGTTCACGAGAATGATCCCAGGAATGAAAGGCTTAACAAATGAGGAACATTTGAGGACTTTGGGTCTATACTCGATGGAGTTTAGAAGGATGAGGGGGGATCTGATTGAAACTTACAGAATACTGAAAGGCCTGGATAGTGTGGATGTGGAGAAGATGTTTCCATTAGGAGAGACTAGGACCCGAGGGCACAACCTCAGAGTAAAGGAAAGACCTTTTAGAACAGAGATGAGGAGAAACTTGTTTAGCCAGAGAGTGGTGATTCTATGGAATTCATTGCCACAGAAGGCTGTGGAGGCCAGGTCATTGAGTGTATTTAAGACCGAGAGAGATAGGTTCTAGATTGGTAAGGGGATCAAAGGTTACGGGGAGAAGGCGGGAGAATGGGGTTGAGAAACTTATCAGCCATGATTGAATGGCGGAGCAGACTCGATGGGCCGATTGGCCTAATTTCTGCTCCTATGTCTTATGGTCTTATGGACTTGCATAAAATATTGGTTCTGCCTCAACTGGGTGCCGTACTTTAGGAAAGATGTGAAGGCATTAGGCTGAGTGCAGAAAAGATTCACGGGAAAGGTTCCAGGGATAAGGAACTTCAGTTATGTAGACAGATTGGAGAAGTCAGGACTGTTTTCCTTGGAGGAGGGAAGGTTGAGAGGAGATTTGATAGAGGTATTCAAAATCATGAGGGCTCTGGACAGGGTAGATGGGGAAAAACTGTTCCCATTGGTGGAAGGATCGAGAATGAGAGGGCACAGATTTAAAGTAATTGGCAAAAGAAGCATGAGGAGAAACATTTTTACGTCACAAATGGTTAGGATCTGGAATGTGCCGCTTGAGAGTGCTGTGGAGGCAGGTTCAATTGAGGCATTCAAGAAGGAATTTGATTATTACCTGAAGGATAATAGTGCAGGGTTACGGGGAGAAGGCAAAGGAATGACTAGGTAAACTGCTCATTCGGAGAGTCAGTGCAGACACGACAGGCTGAATGGCCACCTTTTTGCTGCAAACATTCCGTGATGGCATTACATATTGCTTAACAATATCTATAGCTAAGTTCCTCACTCCTGATTTATTTATTAATTAATTATTCATTCACAGGGTGTGGGCTTCGCTGGCTAGGCCAGTATTTATTGCCCATCCCTAGTTGCCCTTGAAAAGGTGGTGGTGAGCTGCCTTTTTGAACTGTTGCAGTCCATGTGGTGTGGTTACACCCACACTGACCTGTTGGTTGTGGGATGGCTTAGCTCTGTCTTTCAGTTGCTGCTTATGCTGTTTGGCACGCAAGTAGTCCTGTGTTATAGCTTCACCAGGTTGACACCTCATTTTTGAGGTATGCCTGGTGCTGCTCCTGGCATACCCTCCTGCACTCTTCATTGAACCAGGGTTGGTCCCCTAGGTTGATGGTAATGGTAGAGTGGGGGATATGCTGGGCCATGAGGTTACAGATTATGTTTGAGTACAATTCTGCTGCTGCTGATGGCCCACAGCGCCTCATGGATGCCCAGTCTTGAGTTGCTAGACCTGTTTAAAATCAATCAAATTTAGCACGGTGGTAGTGTCACACAACACCTTGGCGGGTATCTTTAATGTGAAGGCAGGAATTTGTCTCCACAGCCACTGTGCGCCAGTCACTCCTACCGATACTGTCATGGACAGATGCATCTGTGGCAGACAGGTTGGTGAGGATGAGGTCAAGTATGTTTTTCCCTCTTGGTGGTTGCCTCACCACCTGCCGCAGACCCAGTCTAGCAGATCTGTCCTTTAGGGCTCAGCCAGCTCGGTCAGTAGTGGTGCTACCGAGCCACTCTTGGTGATGACCTTTGAATTCCCCCACCCAGGGTATATTCTGCGTCCTTGCCACCCTTAGTTTCTTCCAAGTGTTGTTCAACATGCAGGAGCACTGATTCATCAGCTGAGTGAGGGCGGTACGTGGTAATCAGCAGGAGGTTTCCTTGCTCATGTTTGACCTGATATCATGAGACTTCATGGGGTCCGGAGTCAATTTTGAGGACTCCCAGAGCAACTCACTCCCAACTGTATACCACTGTGCCACCACTTCTGCTGGGTTTGTCTTGCCAGTGGAACAGAACACACCCAAGGATGGTCTGGGGCATTATCTGTAAGGTATGATTCAGTGGCGATGACTATGTCAGGCTGTTGCTTGCCTAGTCTGTGAGACAGCTCTCCCAATTTTGGCACTAGCCCCCAGATGTTAGAAAGGAAGATTTTGCAGGGTCGACAGGGCTGAGTTTGCCATTGTCATTTCCGATGCCTAGGTCGATGCTGGGTGGTCCGTCTGGTTTCATTCCTTTTTTGAGACCTTGTTACGGTTTGATACAACTGAATGGCTTGCTAGGCCATTTCGGAAGGCATTTAAATGGATGGGGCATGGGGAGTGTGTGAGGGGTGGGGTGAGAGGGTGTGAAGGGAGAGGGCTGGTGACTGTGTTTTTTTTTGTTTTATTCATATTTTTCACAGCTTTAACAAAATGCTAGAGCACCAAGTCTGGCCTTTCACCCAGGCCACCTCTGCACCTGGCAGCCTCCGAACTCTTTCTGGGGGAATGGTGACCAAACTCCCATTTTCATCCACCAGCAACCCCCACCCCACCGAGAATGAAAATCCAAACTTCTGGGACATTTTTTCCCGGGTTGGACTTGTGGAGCCTGGAGTTATCCTAACTCTGCATTACTAACCCGGGAGGGAAAATTCAGGCTGTTGTTTTGCCAATGTAGAAATGTCCAACGACTGAATGAGCAACCTGGGCGAGGAAGAAAGGTAAAGTGTGCTAAAGTTTGCACCCCTTATTGTCAATAAACTGGAGTGTATATTTCTTTTTAAAAATGTGAAAGAGATGCAATAACTTCAACCAAATAATTCTTGTTACACCTGACATTGAGGTACTCCTGAAATGAAAGACAGAAAAAATTATAGCGGATTTTAGAAGAATAACGTTTTTTATATGAATTTCCAAGCATTCTCTCTGGTTTAATGATATAAATGAACAAGCTAATTATATGTTGGCTGGGTGAGTGGGGAACTGGCAGACCCCATTTAATATTACTAAGCTTGGTCATCATTGCATGCTAATTGCTTAAAAGCTGAATTTGGAGATCAGAGAAAAACTGATTGCTTTAAAATGCTAGTGACTTTTTTACTTTACAATCTGGCTAACAGACAATTAATAGAGATGATTTAGATATAGGTGTTGGGCATTCCTTGACTGGTCCTCATCAGTCCTACATAATACGGGCTTTTGCAGCCCCACCATGCCAATTCTGATGAAGGGTTTCACCTTAAACACTAACATCTTTCTTGCTCAAATGCTGATCAGCCTGCATTTCCAGACATTTTTGTTTTTCACTTGAGTTCTGAATAGTTTTACAGGAGGTTTCCTAGTGATTCTTTCCATTATGTTCAGTAGCACATTAAACTATTGCTTCCTAAAGCACGGGGTTCATACAACTGATGGCACTTCTACAGTTAACTTGCTGGGGGGTTTTTAAACAATGTCTTCCTTGCGGCCAGTATGTCTGGCAAGTTTACTTTGATGTTGGTGCTGGCTGTGTGAGACTAACAAGTCAGAAGTCAGTAACCTAAGCTGCAATACAGCGGTTTATAAGTAACTGAAGAGTCTTAATACCAAACCTCCAATGTCAGTACCTGAAACTTGAATGAGTCCTCTGTAGATGTTAACCCTGAGTGTTGGTACCACACAATGCCGTTGTTAAGATCCTGCTGAGTAAATGAGTTTGTCACAGTTGCTATTTTTCCACCAGGCAGCCTTTGCCACCCATCTGCTGGGCCATCAGCTGGCATTGGGACCAAAAGGATCACATCACCTATTGAAAATTAAGGATCACAAAAAATGCACAGCAAGTTAGCTTGAAACATGCTTCATGTAATTATTGCTACTAGAAGCAAAAATCAGACAACACATTTTCAGCTGTTAGTCAGTCCAAAACTGAAATTGAATGAAATATAAAACTCAACAGTGCTTGGAATAATTTTCTAATCTTTATAAAAGTTTCAATTTTGTTCCACTCCTCTGCTCCAAGAAATGACATATGGCATGGTAAAATCAGATTGAGTGAGTTCAAGGGTGGCCTACACCTATTACACAAAGACCAGTCTAGCCAAATCTTGTGATGGGAATCTCTTGCACCAATATAAATGGGTTGTGGGCAATTAGACTACTGCCGAGCAGTTTGCACACAATTCTGCCTTGTACTTACGCTGGTGCAACTGCAGCTGGCAAGGGCTGTTAATTGGGTTGAAGTGCCATTCTGCCAGCTTGCCTCTGTAATTTTCCACTTGACACTAGGAATGGCTGTGTTGGCACTGGATGAGTCATTACAAGAACTGCAGCCACCAATGTGAACAATCAAAGGAAGCTTTTTAATATTTAAAAATAATTGCAACGTTTTTTGGAACAACTACAGGAGTTGCTGGCCAAACTACATTGTGCCATTATCCAAGGCCTGTTGTAGCCACTGCCACCCTCATCTGCCAGGTGGACTTCCCAATAGAGGCAGCAATCCCACTGGGAGTCTATAAGAAAATCAGCCAGGTTCAGGCAGGTGGAATTCCTCTCCTCTCAAAGTAGTGCTAAGAATTTGTCACAGTGGAAGACTCTGGCCCCTGATCTTATACCACATTTGGCTGGAGATTGGGGCAAATCAAGCTTGGCAGAAATGCTTAAAGAACTGCTGCAAGTCATTAAAAAATAGTGGCAGTGAGAAGTGGAAAGTGTAGAAATTGAAAACAATGGCTCAATATTAGTGAACAACAATACTGAAGAGTCAGAGGTCCGTCAGCTGGAGGGTGCCCATATGTGAAGCTGAAGACTAACCTCCAGTTAAAGCACAGGAACTAGTTATATGGGTGGAGGCTGCTAAGTTAATGCAGTTTATCCTTCCACCTGACAGAAAATGAGAAAGAAGGGTCATTTCCTGTGATGCCCATCAACCAAGCTACAAATCCAAGACTGAAACTCTCACACGCTCTGGAAGGTACCAGTTCAAACACTGCACACTCACTGTTCTTGTACACACCTGCTGCTCTTGTGCAGGCAGTTGCGCCAGAGCTAGATTTTTCTTGCAGGAGGAAGTGAGGAGCACAGGAGAGGTATGCAGACCACAAATTGGGACAGAAGGTGCAGCCTATGTTTGAGCTAAACTCTGCTGCAATTGAGTGAGACAGCGGAATTGGGAAGGATTCATGCAAACTAAGAACTGGCCACAAGCAGGAACAAGGAGGCTGGTGTGATATCAAACCCTAAAATATTGTTTTCATGGCTGTACTTCTGACTGGTACTTGCTAGCTATATAGTTGTGCAGGTTTGTACAGAACTAGATCTGGAGGGCCCTGCATTACATCACAGACACACATTCAATTATTGAGTTAGATAGATAAGAGAACAGTACAGGATAATGGAAAGTCAAAGATAATCCTCTACTGAAAAACAGCAATGTTCAGTGGAAGGGTGAAAAGAGTTTCAATAAAGTGATGTCAGATATATATGGCTGTAAAGCTTTACTAGGAGGAAACACTAAAGACAGTAGAGCTCTTAGCATTGGAACAAAACAGTTTAAAGCTCCAATGTGGGTTGTTCAAATTATGAGGAGAATTTAGAGAAACTATTTCTACTATTAGTGAATCAGTAACTAGAATGTTTAAATCTAAGATCATCACCAAACGAACAAAGGAAATGTTGGAAGTTTTTTAAATTATGTAGAGGGTTGTTGTGGCATGGCAATATTCAACCAGAAACAATGATGGAAGCAGAATCCATTACATCTTTCAAAAGGGAAGTGGATAAATATTTGAATAAAAAAAGCTAGTTTATGGAAAAACATCAACCAGCTGGAGGTAGCCCAGTCAAATCATCTACAGTTTTTGACAGAATGGAAGAATCAGATTGCATTATCCAAGTACCAGATGGCATAAGAGTATAGGAGTTCAAAGAGACATTTTGTGCGGTGCTCATAAGGTAAATCATTAACTACCAAATTTAGGGGATTCTTTTGCATGTATTAGATTGAAGATAATCTCGGAGTCACTGGCATCTTTGTCTGCTGCCTGCAAAAGTCTGTTGGTAATCTGTAGTAATCCACCCTCAGGGACCCATCCTCTTAAATTATTCAGGAGCTCTGGCCCTTTGTCGGTCGTCTGAAAAGAAAATAAAGGAAGTTAAAATACAACAGATCTAACAATCTGGATTGGGTGGAACAGTGGATTAGCAGAGTGTCCGCGTACTTTTAGGATCCAAGTTTGATTTGTGGAATAAAAATCTTTGCTATTTGTCAGTTGCAAGACTCCTATGTGAAATGAGCTTGAATGATCTCAAACCAAGTCCCCATGAGTGCACCAGAGAACCACAGAAGTTTAAAATATAGAAGGCCATTCAGGCATCAGCCCTCTGCTAAAACATTCTAATTCGATCCCACTATCCTCCTGTCTCCTCACAACCCCGCACCTTCCTTGCCTCCAAATACTTATCCAACTTTCACTTAATATTCTCTGCCTCAACCACTCGCTGTGCCAAAGCATCTCATCCCCATTGAATACAGACATTCCTTCTAACGTTTCTCCTCAGCCCAGTGACAATATCAACTTGATCAACCTTGACCACTGCTCCCCAGCCAAGAGAAATTCCACAGCACATAATTCAGTAAAATTGGTAGTCTCACTTCAGGTAGCTTCACATGAAAATGCAAAATTTCACTCTGATGCAGTAGGAATGCTCCTGGGAAGCTGGGATTACACTGGTAGAAAAGAACAACAGGGAGCTTTCCTCAATAAAAGTTAGACCATCACATATATCCATGTTATGCCCAGGGATGCTGCTGATTGGCAGCATGCTTTTCTTTCTCTGATACTCATGTTCCTCCTACCGTGTAAAACTGATCTATCTTTCCTCTGATTTTTTGATGCAGGGTCTTGTAAAGGCCTTTTGAAGTCAGTTTTTATTGTAAGTTTAAAAACTTATTTTTCAAGTTTTATTTTTAGCATCAATAATGGAAACAAATTGAGGGAAAATTACTGCCTAAGAAAGGGTAAATTTGCATTTTGTCACAGCACAATACAATAGTTAAGCTAAAAGACAACTAAAAACTATTCACAAAGTGCTTGAGCATTGCTGAAAAAAGGGACATGCTGGCAAAGCTTTTCATCTTGTACTCATCAGGATAGATGCAGAATGCCAAATTTCAAAGGGAGCAACAATTCATGATCCATCAGAAAAGGGTGCTGACTGGTTCTGATTGATCAAGGCATTGGTTGTTAGTGTAATTTGGTTATTAGTGTAATTCTTAGCACACTCAGAATTGTCCAGCAAGTGTTGCCCAATAGCAGAATCAAATCTACCTTTTGTCTTTTGCTCACTATGCAACACTCAATTTAAAATGATCACTTGGGCACATAATGTAGCTCATTTACATTTGCTTGAAGCTACTTAGATTCATATGCAGGGACCTGACCTCTTCAGGCAAAAGGAACCTGTCCCGGCATTGCATCTTTTAAAAAATTATACAAAAGTACAGGGGACAATAACTCCCTGGTGCATTCGCCTTGGCGATTCCTCGACCAGAGCCAACTTGCCAACCAATCACCATGCAGTATAAATTGTTGCTCCCTTTGAAATTTGGCATTCTTGCGCCTGACCTGATGAGTGCAAGACAAAAAACTTTGACAACATGTCTCTTTTCTCAGCAAATACTCAATTCTGTACTGCTAAGCGACTACTTATTTACATAATCCACAGATAAACATTTATGGACCTTAATAGCAGTTCCCAAGGTAACATAAGTTTCCATGACCATAAAGTGCTGTCAAACTTTAAAGGTAAATTTTTACAAATTTAGAAGTTATAATATTTAAGAGTAGACTATGTTCTTTAAAATGCTGGCTGTTAAAGTCTGTGTTTGAAGTTGTACACAGCCACATAGTATCAATGAGCACAAATTTATTTCAAGTCTGGTTTGAGTATGAAATAGTTGATGTTGGAATTTAATTTTGCAGTACATCAAAATGGTATTCAATGATAAAATTAATAGCATGTTCGCAGTTTGTTAATAACACAGCTGAACATTTTTTGATACTGTAGTTCCACCCTCTCAATTCTGGTAACATCCTTGTAAATCTTTTCTGCACTTTCTCCAGTACTTCAATATCCTATTGTAGCATGGAGACAGCAAGACACAATTCTTCTGACTTTATCCGCATTTCATTCATCTTAACGAACATTATAAAAGAACCCAAATGTCCTCCAAATAGCCTGAGTATGATGAAGAGCAATTATGTGATATCACAGGTGCTAGCCACTGTTTCTACAAATGGACTGGTTCTTTTTAAAGTGCCAAATGTTTCAAGCCAGCAGTAATTATATGGCATGAAATGAATATTGAAAACCGAACTGTGAAGCACTTGACTCCTTTCCAACGTGAGTTTAAAACAAAATTTAATTGCAGCCACAATACTTCCACAGGGTGGCAGTACTTAATGCAGTCATCTCCAGGTTGAACAGGAATTAGAATTCAACATATTAAGGAATTTTATTTATTCTATGCTGTTAGAGATGACACACTCTAAGGTTACGTTATGGCACAGGAATTTGAAATGTTAGCATTAATGGACATCAGCATATTTTTTCCCCCATCTCCTAAACTTGTCTCTGCAAGTAAAGAGATCAGATTTTTCACCCTCATTTCCCCACCCCAAGCATTCCCAGTACAAACGGATTGGACTTCCCAGAACATTGAGGGACACACCTTTTGGAAACCTGCTCCTTGGCAGGACCTAACACCAGTGAAAGGGGCATGAAAGCCAGATAAAGCTGCAAGTCTCTCTTCAACTTCCTTGGAGGAATGAGGGTGTGCCAGGATCCTGCACAACTCCATTCACCTGCAGGCTGCCCCATGACATCCAGCATAGCTGCAGTAGGCAATAGTGCCATAGCCTTTGATTGATCATGCATTGAGGTAGCAGGAATGGTCTTAAAGGGAAGTGACCCAAAGGAAGGCTAGGAATATCTGCTCCTGCCTCATTAACTTAGTTTCATCAGGCCACTACAGATATAGGCCAAGTTCTGTGCTGTCCGTCTCTCAAGTGAGTGCCAGAAATCCCTGTGTAACAGAAAAGGAGTGGTGACTCTAGGTTGAATTTTCCAGGCCCCATGGTGGCAGGCTTGGAGACAGGAGAGGGGAAGGGGTGGGGCCCGATCAGGACACATTCCAGCCATGGAGGAACTTTCCCAGGGCGGGATGGGAGTAGGCTCAGCTGCCCATTCCACGGAAGTGGGCAGTCAATTAAGATGTTTAAGGCACCAATTAGGGGCAATTTTGCCACCAGTGGTGTCCCCCTAGCCCCCACCACAAACCCCCACTCCAACTCTGCACCTCCCCATTCCCCCTGCCCCCATTCTTCCCTGCCACCGTCCCCAATTCCTCCCCTGCACCCCGCCCCGCCAATTCCCTTAGCCTTTGTGCTTGATGCACTGGGGTTAACCCTGGGAAATGAATGCACAGGCCTGCTGGAGCTGCTTTTTTTGTTTTACGAGTTAGCTAATTGTTAATGTGAAACTTTAAATTAGAAGTTGGATTTTCTAGCAGGCAACTCAATGCAGCATGAGTGCTGCTATCATGTCCCCTAAACAAGGAACAGAAGGAGGATGCAGATGAACAGGAACCCTATTTCAGGCCTGTGTCAAGCTCTTTTAAACAGACCAGCATTCAAGGGACAATATCCAGACAGTGAAAATGATAATGGCCACTAAACAATGGTTCTACATGAAGCCTCAATAAGTGCTTCACTTATGCTTTGAATTAGGATCAGCCAATATGTAGCTCAACACTGCATTACTGAGACATTAGGTACCAATATGTGCCACATATCATCATACATCAAGTTCAGCAACAACATGCAGTATCTGGAGGACAGCAGACCCAAATTTACAAGCCACCTGTCATTCTTTAAATAAAAGGCACTATTCATTGCACTTATGTCATTCATGCACCTGCCAAAAGTGATGTTCCTTTAGTTGGCAGATACAGTTGTTGCTCTCTCCTCATTCAAATGGTATATAACATCTGATGAAGGATTTACTATATGACATGCCCTGAGGGAATCAAAGGTTCCCCTATTGTTCAAGCGGGAAGACATGGGAGACACTGATTATGCAATCCAAATGTAGCTGGTACCACCACTGCCGGAACCCAATACTCCAAAAGAAAGTGAGTTGGGAGAATAACTGCTGTTTGTCACATGCTGAACAGTATTACCACTGAAAGTGGTAATGTGCACACTGCAGCAAATTAGGGCTCCAGAAGATGAGGATGAGAAACTAGCAGCAGCGCAGGTGTGATCAGCATTGATCTGTGACTTTTTTTCTCTTGAGACCTGTACATAATTGTTTCTGAATACAGAAACAGAATATATACATTGTAGATACATTTTGATTAAAGTTGCTAGCTTTTTTGCCATAAAACTAAACATTTCTTCTTTCTCCAAGGATGCAAAACATGTTTTAGTCAAATGTTACATTAAAAAATGATGAATGCAATTTTACATGGAATTATATAGAATTACATAGGGTATAGTGCACAGAAACAGACCATTCAGCCCAACCAGTCCATTGTAGTATTCATGTTCCACTTTAGCCATCTCCCACCCTTCCTCATCTAACCATATCAGCATAACCCTCTATTCCCTTCTCCCTTTTATGCTTAGCTAATTTTCCCTTAAATGCATCCAAACTATTTGTTTTTAATTACTTTCACTGCTCGCGAGTTCCACAATCTCACCACTCTCTAGGTAAAGAAGTTTTACCTTTATCCTATTTGTGCACATTGCGCTGATCTTAAGCACTTTTATTCTAGTGTGTTATGTTTCTTCTTACATAATATTCTACTTGAAGAAATAGCCTTGCATAATCCCTGAGCGGTTTCCTGTCATCCTGCCCGTGATTCAACTGGCCATCTGCCTCTGTATATTGTAAAGCAGACAGTCATGTCAGTATCCTGAACTAGTCTACCTATTTCACATGTAGCATTTTGATGCTCCAGGATGGTGACGATGGGCTGGTGGCATATTGAGAATCACTCAACTGTCCCTTTGCTTCTGCAAGCATGCTGCATCCTATTACTGGTAATCTCTATGAGCAGAGACCATAGCATTGTTGCAAAGTCTTTGAAACTCTCCCTGATGGATGAGCCCAGAGTGTCAAAATGTCCCATTATTGTGCTACTGTAAACCTCAACGCCTTGATATCATTAGCAGAAGCATTTCTGAAAAGCATTTCAATTGACTGTAGTAATCTTGGGTTTCTCCTGCAATACCAATGATGCCATATCCTGCAGAATAGCAGCCTGCAGAGTGCAGAAATCCTAGCTGCACAACTGGGTGACAGCATCCACAAATCTATCCAGACCAGCTCGTATCAATTTGTGAAACAAAGCAAGTGATTTCACTCACCAGCTCATACCGATGAAGCGTCCTCTAATTCATCAGCCTTCAATTCATCACACAAGAGTTATAAAATTGTTCAGCTGTAGGAAAACTATGTTGCACCTCCCCACAGTAAGTCTGTCTTTCTTTCTTGACCCTCTATCTCAGTCCCTTCTTCATCCATCACTATTGACTCATTTGTGTTGCTTTATCAAATTCACTACTAAAACCTTATAAATTAGTATTTCTCACTGTGCTATGATTCAGCAGCATCGATTTTCTCTTCCTGCATTGGCAGCTTTTCTATTTAAAAAAACTAGAGAGAGGGCAAGGTGAGCATATAGTTTTGTTTGCCCATTGCTGTTACAAAGCTAGCACATTTGTTTTGATGCAATTTTTAAAAAAATTTGCCACTGTCAAAGGCCTTGGAACATTTTTTTTTAATCAGCACAAAAGAATGCCATTCGGCCCACCTTACCTGTGCTGGCTCTTTGAAAGAGCAGTCATGCTTAGTCCCACATACCTGTTTTCTGGCATAGTCCTGTAAGTTCTTCATCCTCAAAAACCTGTACAACGCTTTTTGAAAATTATTTATAGAATCTGCTTCCACCACCTGCTCAGATACAGTGTTCCTGATCCCGACAAGTCTAAGTGAAAACGTTTCTCCTCTGGATCTTTTAAATCTTCAATAATTGACTCAGTCACCAGGGGGAATAGTTTACTCTACCTACTATGACAAAATCTCTCATCATCTTCAAAACCTCCATTAGGCCACTTCTTATCCATCCCTGTTCCAAGGAGAACAATCCTAACTTTTTCAACCTCTCCTCATCCCCGGTAGCATTCCATAGTAAACCTCCTCTATAACCTTTCTAAGGCCTTGAAATCTTTCCTGAATGCCTACAATGCTCCAGCATGATCTCTTTTCTAGGCTAAAGACGCTTTATAAATAGAAGTTACTGTTTTAATGCACACTCAGCATATATAAGGCTTGCACTTGGCAGGCTGCATTTTGAGGGGAACTCGGAGATGAGTGCACAGTAACATTGCGCAGCGCTTGTGAGAGTCGCATGTTGGACTTCAAGGTTGAGGCACGTTGGTGGGGAGGGGGGTCAAGGGCTGCCCCGCAGTTCAGGTGAGTTGAGAGGGTGGCGGGGGGAGGGGGGCGCAAGGGCTTCCCTGTGGTTGAAGGTAGTGCACAAGCACCTGGGGGGTGGGGGAGGTGGGAAGAGGCCACGCATTAGGGACACCTTGTATAAAGTGACAATTCCTCTGCAGCAGAGACAGTTCAGGCGCAGCTGAGCTCACTCAAGCAACGCAGAGGCATGAAAGTGCCACAAAGTGCTCCAGAGCTTTTCACCCCTCGGGCACAAACTGCAAACTAATGAGCATTTGAGCAGGCTGCAGAACAGTTGGACGACTGGGCACATTATACAATCTCCTTGCTAAAGCCGGCCATGTAGCAGTCACTGGTGGAGGTGCTCACAGTCCCTTGCAATGTCATCATCCCGGTTTGGACGAGTCTCCCCCATGGTTCAAGCTAACAGTGCAGCCTTGCAGTATGGGTTAGGAGAATGCCTGCGCCTGAGCTGAGAGCACAGCATGCAATCCAGTGGGCAAAGCTGCTGCCAATCGGTCGTGGAGTGGGGCAGAGGTGGGTGGGCTTTTGGGCAGCCAAGCCGCACACTAAACTCTGGCCATCCAAGTGGTGGCCAGCACTCTCTGGGATGCGTTAAGGGGCCTTCAGACTAAAATATGAGAGGTTCTTAAGACACCCAAGCTAACCCACACGTTTATCTCTCTTTCATCCTGCAGAAGGAGTACACCAGGAGCATGGAGCCTGGTGAATTAGCTGTATGCCTTATAGAGAGCGGAGACAACAGAGAAGAGAGAGATGGGGGGGCCTGGGGCTCCCGTACATGCCCCTGAAGAGCTACAGCGAGTCATCAGTGGTCAGCGCCTAGCTAGACCAAGGTTCGAAAGGCACTGCCTTTCATTCCTGCAGACGACCAAGAACCAGTATCACCGAGGACTGCGCATGTCTAAGGAACTGGTCAGTCACATCTGCCAGCTGCTGCAGGATTTGACGCCAAATGGAGGGCAACCACTGCCCGTGGCCATGAAAGTGACAGTGATGCTCAATTTGACCACCAGTGGCTGCTTTCAGTGCTCTCCACAGGTGACCTCTGTGGGATCTCACAAGCCTCCACCCACAAATGCACCCATGAGGTCACGGATGCCATTTTCACGAGGGCACACAACTTTTTGCATTTCGACCGAGACCATGGGAGCCAGAATGCAAGGGCGATTGGATTTGCCCAGATCTCGGGTTTCCCCGGGTGCAGGGTGCCATTGACTGCACTCACGTTGTACTCGGATCTCCACCGCAACAAGCAGTCAAATATGTCAACCGCAACGGTTTCCATTCGCTGAATGTGCAGCTGGTATGTGACCACCACAAACGCATCCTGCAGGTCTCGCACGGTTTCCAGTGCATGACTTCTACATCCTCAGCCAGTCACAGATACTGGATGTCTTCCAGGGTCCACAGAGGCTGCAGGGTTGGCTCCTCAAGGATAAAGGCTACCCGCAGAGGATGTGGCTGATGACACCTGTGTGGCGGCCTCAGACTGCAGCAGAGCAAAGGTACAATGAGGCTCATGCTGCAACTCGCAACTTGGTGGAGCAAACCATCAGGATGCTGAAAATGAGGCTCCAATGTCTGGATCAGTCTGGTGGAGCCCTGCAATCTAGTCCACAGAGTGTGTCACACTTTGAGAAGCCGCCATTGCGGCCAGTGGGCAAAACGTCATTTTTCCCGCCCGCTTCCGCACTTCGTGCAAATCTGGGACAATTCTGCCCAAAGTCAATGATATGAAGTCACAGCTGCACGAGTTCATGTTGCATTGGGTTTTTGCTGCGGTTTCCTGATTTTCAGCACTGATTAATGAACATTCAGGCTGTACAAAAAGCAATCAAATCAGAGTCATTACGAAACACAGTTTTTAATCCATGCCATTACCAGACAGGTCTTTAGCTAGAGGAAATGAATGCTTTCAGCTTTTCATTTTGTTGAACAATTTCTAAGCTGAAGTAAATAAAGGCAGAACAGCCACACTGGTATATGCTATCTATCTTAAACTTTATACTCCAAACCTTTTGTAAATAGTAATTGGGAGATTACAAAGAAAGTTTGCTTCACGTGACAAAATTAGTTAAATAGCCACGTTTGTCACTTAGAAAGAAGTGTGCAGTAAACTTCAGTACAAATCAGTCTGAAACATTTCAACACAATCTATAATGTCACACAGTAGACTACCACTATTTATGCATTACAAGCATTTCAAATTTGACTGAGAACTTTAGTTAAGATACCTAGTTAACAGAAACTGCTTGTCAGTGGCAGTTAATGGTCAATCAGCTGTAAGTGATTGCCTGATTTGGAGTTAACTATCGTGGTGGGAAGCTGAGTTAGCAGTTGTGGCTTGGATGTGAATCATAATCTCTAGATAAGCAAACAGTATTTGCCACTGCCCAGATTGGTTGTAAAAGAGTACTTTATTAACAGTGTTGAAGTTGGGAATTTGATACAAGTGGGAATTGGTGGAAGAAGTTGCTGAATTTTATTGTCTTATTTTTAGGTCCAGAAGCTGTTGAGTGTTTTTCTTTCACCTCTTAAGCTAGAAAACTGTAACTTGCTGTTATTTTCCTAAATTAGTAACTTAAACTTAATAAACCAAATAAGTAATCAAACTAAAGCAATCAAATCAATTGATACATAAATAAGATAAGATAGACATGGAGAGCAGTGGATAACTGCTGTACATGGAAGATTGTGGAGAACATTGCAATCCTGGAGAACCATATGTGTATAAGTGCAGCCAAACTTCGGCTCAGAGTTGGAGCTACAGACACTGAGGGCAAAACTGTCTCCTGGAACAAAGTGTTCAGGTAGTCACATGCCTTGAGTTTAGTAGAACTTTAGAACTGATCAATGGTCAGGGACAGGGGCTGTGACTTCGAGTTAGGCAGGTTCTTGTATCCTGAATGTGGTGATAGAGGAGCCTTGGCCCTTGTTTTGACCAAAGTGTAAGTGTGTTTGCTACCTTTGTGGATGAGAACAAGGACTGCAGGGTGGATGGGTAAACTTACCACAGCACCATGGTGCAGCAAGTCATTCAAGTGGGGGAGTGGGAAGGAATGTGGTAGTGATAGAGGACAGTATAGTCAGGGGATACCATTCTCTGCAGCCATGACCAGAGGCTCTGAAGCTTGTGTTTGCCTGCCCGCTTCTTACAACGAGATAAGAAATTAGAGCAGTAGGGGGAGGATCCAGTTGTCATGGTCCACAATAGGAACCAATGACAGGGGTAGTGCTAGGAATGATCTGCTGAGAGAATCCGAGGAGCTAGAGCCCAAGTCATAAAGCAGCACCTTAAAGTAACAGGCTGGAATCTTGTGGAGGCGGTCTCATGGCCTCTGAGAAGGCTCACCACATCTTGTGCCACTCAGGCACTTAACAGGCCACTAGTGGGCCTTCCCCTAGGATATAAGACCCTGGGGGGCGTAAGTCCCACCTGCTGAGAGCTGCTGGCCAATTAAAAGCTGGCAGCTCTTCATTACTCAGCAGCGTCATGAGAGAGGCAGTGGCTGCTGCCGGTACCACACCCACCCGAGGCCTCAGATCGAGGAAGGTTCAGGGCACAGGCGAGTGACGGAGGGAAGGGGGTTACAGGAAGGGGAGGGAGGCATATCAGCAGCAAGCGCACGAAGGAGGCTCTCAGCAGGCCCCCCACTTCCTGATGCCAGATCCTTCAATCAAGCACTAAGCCCACAACCAAACACACCAGGGTTTGCTGGTCATGCTCTCTGCATGATGAGCCCCATCTACCACTCCTACACCAGCAGGATGAGGCCCTTAAATTAATTGCTCACTTAAAGGCCTCAACTGCTGGCGGGGTGGGGGGGTGGTGGCGGGAGGCTGTCCATGCGCCTTTAGTTGATGATGGATGACCAGCGAATGTAGCGTATTTGGATTATCAAAAAGCATTCAACAAGGTGCCACACAGAAGCCCAAGTCGGAAGGCCTGGTGTTCAAGTTACAGTCAAGGATTTGTTGGTCATGGAAAAAACATTCATCCGGCTCAAAACAGGTTGTTAATCAGACTGCAAAATCCTTCCAACACTCCACACCAAGGGTGAAGAGAGTGTGAAGATACGCAAAAGATACACAAAACAAACAGGTGCCTCACAAAAGTTATTACACAGAATTAGGAATCTTGAGATTGAGGGTAACATACTAGCATGGATTGATGATTGGTTAATGAACAGGAAACAAGAGAGTAGGAATAAATGGGACATTTTGGGGTTGGCAGGCTGTAACTAGTGGAGTACCTCAAAGATCTGTACTTGGACCTCAGCTTTTTATAATCTGTATTAATGACTTCGACGAGGAGACTGAGTGTAATGTATCCAAGTTGGGCAGAGATACAAAGTAAGGTGGGAAATTTAAGGGTGAGGACAATACAAGGAGGCTGCAGAGGGATATGGACAAGATTTTGAGTGAGTGGACAAGAACATGGCAGATGGAATACAATGTGGCGAGTGTGAAGTTATCCATTTTGGTAGGAAAAATAAAGCTGAATGCTTCTTGAATGGCAAGAGACTGGGAAATGTTTGGATTCAGAGGGACACAAGTGTTCTTGTACGTGAATTACAGAAAGTTAACAAGCAATTGGGAAGGCAAATGGCATGTTTGCTTTTGTTACTTGGGATTGGAGCATAAGAGCAAAGGAGTCTTACTACAATTATACATGTTCTTGCTGAGGTCACACTTGGAGTACTGTGTGCAGTTTTAGTCTTTATCTAAGGAAGGATACACTTTTCTTAGAGTGCAATGAAGGTTCACTAGACTGGTTTCTGGGATGCAGGGATTGTACTCTTCGGAGAGATTGAGTAGACTGGGCCTATATTCCCTGGAGTTTAGAAGAATGAGAGGTGATCTCTTTGAAATGTATAAAATTCTTAAGAGACTAGGCATGATAGATGCTGGGAAAATGTTTCCCGCGGCAGGGGAATCTAGAACATGGATCTCAGAATAAGGAGTCAGACATGTAGGGCTGAGATGAAGAGAAATTTCTTCACTCAAATGGTTGTGAATCTTTGGAAGTTTCGCTCCAGGGAGCTGTGGATGCTTAGTCGTTGACTATATTCAAGTCAGAGCTCAATAGGCTTCTAGGTAATATGCAAATTAAGGGATGTGGGAATAGTGTGGGAAGCTGGAGTTGAGGTAGAAGATCAGCAATGATTTTATTGATGGTGCAGCAGGCTTGATATGGCCAAATGGTTTACTCCAGCTCCCATTTCTTATATTCTTATGAAAGGGGAACAGTATCTGAGGAGAGAGAACTGTTAACAATATCAGCTACCATGGAAGCCAGGAAGCTGGGTGGTCAGCAGTTTAGTGGGAATATGGTTGAAGGAACAGAAGGTGGAACTCATGGACAAGATGAGCTCACAGGGATCATGAGGGGAAGCAGGAGAGAAACTGAAGAAAAATATGAGACCATAGGTGGGGCAGGGGGAGGGGAGAAGGACTCCTTACAGGAAGTTATGCCTGGTGGGGTTAAGGTGTATGGAGGGGAGGAACAGAGGCAACTGATCAGATGGTCTCAATCTTAGTGATGAAGAAGTCAATGATGTCCTTGTACTTGTTGAAGATCAGGTGAAAAGGCAGGTGAGAGGGTTTCAAAACGACAGTATGCCGTAGAGAAACGAAGCCAAGAGTTATTGGCGCATCCCAGGATGATCCTGGAAAAGTGAGCAGGTTTTTAAATTACTTTCCATGATACCACCCTTAAGAAGTTGTAGCTTGAGCCATATTCCTGTCCCTGAATCATTGTCCAGTGATTTTTGCTGGACAATGCACATGTGGACAATCGATGAGGACAAGATCAGCCCCATAAACTAAATTACTATTGGTACTATTAGAATGCATGGAAAATGGACATCTGAGTGCAGTAGTGAGGGGCTCTGGTGCCTATGGAATTATAGGGATAACTCCTCAATCTGATGCTCCTAGTGGACACTAGTGTTCCCAAGAAATGCATGCTGAGACAATTATGGGCACATCGGTGGCATTTTCCATTCATTAAAATTAATCGCTGGAAAGTTATAGGCCGTATGCTAGATGAACTCCATGTGAACACCATCTCCCTGAACAGCTTTGTTGTGTGGACTTTCATGGAAGTTAAATGACAACATGAATTAAATAGGTACAATGCAAACAAGGTCAACTGTTTTCATCCTAAAGGTAATAGAATACTGAGTGGCACTTTCAGATATAAGTGGGTAGAATTTACCAGAAACATAACTGAACCTTCCAATTCTCCATATATTCAGAACACTGGTCAGAAAAGATGACTTCATATCATAGACACAATCAGCAGTTTCATTCATTCCAATTCAGTTCAATTTCCCAATATCTGCAAAGGATAATTTGTAGACTGATTATTGAACCATGTAGACTGAGCTATGAGGATATGTTGTTTTATCTGGATCTAGATAAGTTTGTCGACAGCCTATTAATTTGAAGATATGACCCCCATTCCTAATTTAAGGGCAACTAAAGAAAATGTCAAATTGAGGCAAGTTTTGTTCGAAAAAGAGTGACAGATGGAGCAGAGGTAGAACAAGGAAGTGAGATCGCTTCCTGTGAATATAGGATTCAGGGCTATTAAATTTAGAAATGCATCAAGAGAAGCTTGAGGAAGGTGAATGATAGACTAGATGGATTAATGGTCTGCTCTAAACTCTAAATATCTTAGTTATTATATAATTGGAAATTGGAAATAAAATTGTTACCCCAATAATCAAAACATGTTGTCCAATCAGATTTTACAACCAGAGTTTTAACCATGTAGGAGACTTTAGAGATTATTTGCATCTTGGAAAATTGTTGTTACTTGCATATGAAATTGCAGCCTGGAGCATTCCTTTAATGGATTGCAACTTATTTTATTGCATAGAAGTCAATGCCAGCACATGTACACTGATGATCATTCTGTTCATCCCTGGTGTGTCATAATGTTATTTGTTTTAGGCATAATTCATTACATGACCTCGATAATTGTGTCAAATTGGGGAAGTGACTCTCACAGGGAATTTATGTGAGCAATAAGCTCTTTATCGCTTCATTTGTTTTCTAACAACAAGGCCAGCAGTCTTTTGAACAGTTCACAATATATTACAATAACAACTTGCATTTATATACTATCTCTAACATTTCTTGGAGAGTTGTACGGCTAAAGGAGATTACAGAGATGGTGGGGTGGCGAGGCGAGGGAGGGATTTGAAAACAAGAATGAGAGTTTGAAATTCAAGGCATTGCTTAACCGGGAGCCAATTTAGTCAGCAAGCAGAGGGGTGATGGATAAATGAGACATGGTGCGAGTGAGGATATGGGCAGCAGAGTTTTGGACCACTAAGTAAACTTGACCTCAAGTTTATGGAGGGTAGAACGTGGGACGCCAACCAGGAGTGCATTGGAATAGTCAAGTCTAGAGGTAACAAAAACATAGATGAGGGTTTCAGCAGCAAAGAAGTTGGGGCAGAGGGAGAGTTGAGATATTACAAAGATGGAAATAGGTGGACCTGATGTGGATATGTGGTCGAAAATTCACCTCAGGGTCAAATGTGACACCAAGGTTGTGAACGGTGTGGTTCAGCCTCAGGCAGTTGCCAGGGAGAGGGATAGAGTATATGACTAGGGAATGGGAGTCTGTGGCGGGGTCTGAAGCCAATAATTCCCACTAATTATTTGGAGGAAATTTGGAGGATGTCAGACAAGTCTGAAAATTATAGTTAAGGGATCAAGAGAGATGGTGGTAAAGTAACGCTGAGCGTTGTCAGCACATAGGTGAAAAACAAACACTGTGTTTTCAGTGAAGTCGCCAGTGGGATGTACGTAATTGAGAAATAAAAGATCAAAGAAAGATCTTTTGGCGGGGGGGAACACCGGTGGCAAGATGCAGGAGAAAGATGCAGAGGATAGCCATTACCGATGTTTCTCTGGCTATGATTAGACAGATAAGGATGAAACCAGGCAAGTGCAATCGCAACAAGTTGGACGTTGGTAACTCTCAAAGGCTGTGGACAGGTTGAGAAGGACAAGGGGGATAGTTTGCCACAGTCGTGCAGGATGTCATTAGTAACTCTGATAAGAGCTGTTTCGGTACTTGGAGAGGGCATGAGGGGAGATAGGAGGGAGACTAAAGAAAGAATTGAATTCAGAGCAAGGATAGGGGGGAACCTTAGAGAAGCTTGGCCTGATGCACTGGGAAGAAGGGAGGAAGGCAGCAAAGACAACTCAACAGACAGTCTTAATCTTAATGACAAAGTCCAAGAGTTTATTACACTTGTTGGAGGTCAGTGTGGAAGAGACAGGGAGAGGAGTTTATAAAGATGGTGTGCGGTAGAGAAAAAGCTCAGGATTATCTCTGCATTCTAGGAAGATCCTGGAATATAGAGTTACTTTAGCAGAGGAGAGCAGGATCTGATAGGACTTTCTGCAGTTCAGTCACACCTGGTGGCAAATGTTAAATCAGTTATCTGACATATCCATTTCAGTGTGCACCACTTGGTGTTAAGGGAACTGAGATGAACGCTGTACCAGGGACAATGACCTGGGTAACTGTGGGTAATGGTTTTAATGGGTCTAGGGCATCAAAAGGGGTAAGAGTGCAGCTGAATGGATCTGCAGCTGCAGAAATGCCCTGGTGAATGGCGGGCCAAAGGCTGGATAGTTGGAACTTTGAAAGTGCAGTTGTTTTTTTCCAGGGCCGAGCACAGAACAAGTAGGATTGAGAGGGGAAAGGAGATGTGGGTAGGGGGCATTGCAAGGAAGTGGCTAGAGATAAAATGATAGTTAGGAAACTAAGTTGTGAGGAAGATACAGTGGGATATAGATCAAATCATTCCACGTGATATTAATAAACAGGTGAAGGCACTGAATACTGCAAAGGCTAGGGCCCTGACAACATTCTGGCAATAGTACTGAAGACTTATGCTCAAGAACTAGCTGCGCCCCTAGACAAGCTGTTCCAGTACAGCTACAACACTGGCATCCACCCGGCAATGTGGAAAATTGCCCACATATGTCCTGTCCACAAAAAGCAGGACAAATCCAACCCTGCCAATGACTGCCCCATCAGTCTACTTTGAATTATCAGCAAAGTGATGGAAAGCATCATTGATAATGCTATCAAGCAGCACTTACTCAGCAATGACTTACTCACTGATGCTCAGTTTGGGTTCCGCCATGGTCACTCAGCTGCTGTCCTCATTACAGCCTTGTACCAAACCTCGACAAAAGAGCTGAAGCCCAGAGGTGAGGTGAGTGACTGCCCTTGACCAAGTGTGGCATCAAGGAGCTGAGCAATGGGAATCAGAGGGAAAACTCTCTATTGGTTGGAGTCATACCTAACACCGAGGAAGATGATTGTGGTTGTTCAAGGTCAATCATCTCAGTCCTGGGGCATCACTGCAGGAGTCCCTCAGCATAGTTTCCTAGGCCCAACCATTTTCAGCTGCTTCATCAATGACCTTTACCCTATCATAAGGTCAGAAGAGGGGATGTTTGCTGATGATTGCACAATGTTCAGCACCATTTGCAACTCCTCAGATACTGAAGCAGACTATGTCCACATACAGCAAGATTTGGACAATATTCAGGCTTGGGCTGATAAGCGGCAAGTAACATTCACACCACACAAGTGCCAGGCAATGACCATCTCCAACAAGAAAGAGAATTTAATTTTCTTCCTTGGCTACTCAATGGCAGTACCATCACTGAACCCCCACTACCAACATCTTGGGGATTACCATTGACCAGAAACTGAACTGAATCAGCCATATAAATACTACAAGAGCAGGTTGGAGGCTGGGAATTCAGAGGAGAGTAACTCACCTCCTGACTCCCCAAATCAAGTCCACCATCTACAAGGAACAAGTCAGGAGTGTGATGGAATACTCTCCACTTGCCTTGAAGGATGCAGTTCCAACAATACTCCAGAAGCTCAACACCATCCAGGACAAAGCAGCCTGCTTGACTGGCACCCCATCCACCATAATAAACATTCACTCACCCCACCAATGACGCACAGAAGCAGCAGTGTGTACCATCAACAAGATGCATTGCAGCAACTCACCCTGGCTCCTTCGACAGCACCTTCCAAACATGAGACCTCTACTATCTAGAAGGACAAAGGTAGCAGATGCCGCCACATCCAAGGAAGACCACCACATCCAAGTTCCCCCCCAGGCCACACACCATCCTGACTTGGGACTGTATCGCCATTCCTTTACTGTCTCTGGATCAAAATCCTGGAACTTCCTTCCTAATAGCACTGTGGGTGTTGCGACAACACATGGACTGCAGCGGTTCAAGAAGGCAGCTCACCACCACCTTCTCAAGGGCAATTAGGGATGGGCAATAAATGCTGGCCTAGGCAGCAAAACCCACATCCCATGAACGAATATAAAAAATAGTGCCAGTGAGTTATGGGAATTTGGTGATAATTATCACACTGCCACAGTGATAGTGTTGGTGGGGCCAGTGGGAGGAGCTATAGGCAGGTGTGCAGGCTTCATTTAGGGGTAACATGTCATCATCCATCAGCCAAGTTTCCTTCAAGGTCATGATGTTGATACACGAACGGCAAGGTCCTTTTTCACAAGTGAACCAGCATTCTGGGGAAGATGCATAGTGGTGCTGTGAAAACTGATCCACATGCAGACTCCACAGTGTCAGCACGTTGAGTGGAAATTGGCAAGATTATTCCCCAGCTGACGCATTGGGCCAGAAGGTTAGTGAGAGAGGATGGAGCAGTTGGGGCTGCTGCTCATAAGGAACCAATGAGGCAATGGTGTACACTGTGGAGGGTGTTAAGAGTAGCATACACGAAAAGTGTAGACTTCCCCAATAGGAAGTGAAGCCTGGGATAGTGATGGGAAAATAGAAAGGTTAAGGAGAGCTGAAGGGTTGGATGTAGGGCTTTGGGAGGGAAGAGTACCTAATAGGGAAGAAATGAAAGGAGGAATGAGAATAGGAAAGAGGGGTCTGGGGCAGGGGATGCGGGGGTTACTAAAGAATAAAGGAAAAAGTGGAAATGTTACAGAAATACTCATCGCATTGTACTGATTAAATTGTCAACTTACTAATTTGTCAACAATGATTAACAGAAAAAATGTGTGGAAGCGAAATACCATCTAGGGTTTTACAAAGGTCATGTCAGGTAAACATCAGACCATGTACTGATAGTTTATTAACTGCACTGAAGTTTGTCTTTCACTGTACAATTCTGCTATTTTTTCAATTAAAAGATTTGAAGAGCTCAGACATGAAAAAGTGAGAAATTGGTGTAACAGATTCACAAATGAATGCACTGTGGAAAGGAGAGGCAGGATGCTGGATTGAGTCTGCAAAAGACAGGTGGGGATCCAGCATAACAGATCATTTTTCAACCCTGCTGGAACATTGCTGAAAATCAGGAAGTAAACTGGAAAGTTCAAGTGTCACACACATACACAACTCATGGGAAGCAGAATAGGCACCCGAGTGTTAACTTTTTCTCAAAAGCACCCAACAGCCCTTCATCTTCCAATTTGTCATGATGGATATGGCTGATACATACTGATGTCAGAGTATATGAACAAGCAGAAAGGGTAAGCACCTTAATAATTGGTGACATGATATGAAACACTAACATGGATTATTTAAGAGTAAAACACTAACAAGGAGTTTCTGAGAGTAAACTAAAGTGTAGATTTTCCTTGCTTTCACACCTGTTGAGGTACCTAACATGTCATGAATGCCTATTGGAATACTCAAGCAGGTTCATGTTTGTGGCACATTAGGCATCTCAATAGGTGGGGGCTAGGAAAATTTACCCTGAAATAAAGCATTTGCATGCTAATGAACTTACAGCAATAAACATTTCACAAAATATGTAAATAGTCTGAAATGCAACAAATGAATAAATAATACTACACACTTGAATTTAAGAAATGTAAACACCAAACACAGCTTGATGCTTCTCTGTGTGTAGGGCGTGACTAAATGTTGAAATTGGATCAACATAAATTAACTTGTAGACGATTTCTCTTGGACAACATCTATGTGCCTCTTCAGATGAAAACAGATTCACATGTACTAGTAATCATCAACTATTGAACCACCTACCAAACGCTCAAGCTAATAGAGTGTCTTGTGGTTGTTTTTACACAACATCAATGAATCGAGACTAACTTTTATCTGACTGGCCTGTTGCCGAAATAATGCACATATGTCTCAAGGCATCTACTGTAAGATGCTTTTTCTGCGACTGACATGTATTCTGATATCATTGGCTCACTGGTACTTTGGAACATATGAACTTCCTGTTACTTTCTACTTAAAAAAAATTGACTTGACTCTAAATCTGAGATTCCTTCTTATTGGGTTTATCAGTAGTGGGGAGAGTTCCCAGAGATCTACAGGGATGAGGGAAAGTGGAAGCGTCAGGCTTTGAGAACATGACTGAGAGATACCAGGCACTATGACCACAGGTGACAGGGAGTACAGCAGGTGGCATCACTAAAGATGGTGACGAGATATGGAGCACCGAGGGAATTTATGTGGTGTGTCACAGCTTAGGGAGCCAAGGGTATCTGGTAGTACATAAGGGTGCTGGGGAACATATAGGGTGAGGTGGTTGGAAATCTGGCAGCATTGAGTGGTTACTAGTATCATAGGAATTGAGAGCAGCAAAAAGTTTCTGGAAGCATTGGGGAACTCAACCAACCAATAGAAGATTTCTGATACATGGCAGGGAAAATCCTAGGTTCATACAGCACTTGGGGAGGTACCAAGGACTGTCAGTACTGGGGTGGAAGAGCATGGGGGTCAATGGAATAGGGAGCCCGGGAGTCAGGATCAGCTGGTACCAGGAATGGAGGGTGGAGGTTCTTGGCATGAGTATGTATGACGCGATTGGGTGGTAGGGTGTCATGATATGGTAACACAAGATTGGGCATCCCAAGATGTGGAAGCACAGAGAGGAAATCATGGAACCAGGAACATTGGGAATAGCCACACAGGATTTCACAATCCTCAGGAGAGACCTCACAGGACCTGGAAACACTGGGGTACAGGATCCTGGGATCCAGGAGAATATGAATGTGGAATCCCAAGATTAAGTAGCATTAGTGGGAAGGAAGGTCAGACAATATTTGGACTGCATGCAGCATTGAAGGAGATACTAGAATCCTTCATTTTTATGGTGGGGAGGTAGAGCCTCAACAGCACTGAGGGGCACAAGTGCCTAGGAGAATCTAAGCCAATCTACTAAATTCTCCCAATTGGGTATACGGAAACTAAACATCGATTTAACAATATGCCAGTGCATTGCTCCCATTGCTGGAAGACGTCATGGGTGGGAGTTGTCTATTGACCCCCGAAGAGTTTCCTCACTGTAGGACAAAGTATAAATCAGGAAATAGAGTCATAGAGTCATGGAGTCATAGAGGTCTACAGCACAGAAAAAGGTCCTTCAGCCTATCGAGTCTGCATCGGTCAGACTAGTACCTAACTATTCTAATCTCATTTTCCAGCACGAGGCCCATAGCCTTGTAAGTCATGGCATCGCAAGTGCACATCCAAATACTTCTTAAATGTTATGAGGGTTTCTGCCTCCACCACCCTTTCAGGCAGTGAGTTCCAGATTCCCACCACCCTCTGGGTGAAAACATTCTTCCTCACATCCCCTCTAAACCTCCTGCCCCTTACCTTAAATCTATGCCCCCTGCTTATTGATCCCTCCACCAAGGGGAAAATTCCTTCCTGTCTACCCTATCTATTCCCTTCATAATTTTATACACCTCAATCATGTCCCCCCTCAATCTCCTCTGCTCCAGAGAAAATAACCCCAGTCTATCCAATCTCTCCTTATAACTAAAACACCCCAGCCCAGGCAACATCCTGGTAAATCTCCTCTGCACTCTCTCGAGTGCAATCACATCTTTCCTATAATATGGATTCCAGAACTGCATGCAATTGGAGGCATGTAAGAAGGGTGCTACAATTGTCATGGGTGATTTTAATCTGCATATTGACTGGGCAAATCAGATTGGCAGGGGTAACATGGAAGACAAATTTGTAGAGTGCATCAGGGATTGTTTCTAAGAGCAATACGTTGCAGAACCTACCCGGTAACAGGCTATTTTAGATCTAGTAATGTGTAATGAGGTGGGATTAATAAGAGATATCATAATTAGGTATCCTCTAGGGGGTAGTGGTCATAATATGATAGAATTTCAAATTCAGTTTGAGGGCAAGCAAACCAATGTCCTCAATTTAAATAAGGGCAATTACAAAGGTATGAAGAAACAGTTGTCTGAAGCGGGCTGGAAAAATAGACTAAGGGGAAGGTCAGTGGGTAGGCAGTGGCAGACATTTTAAGCAGATATTTCATAATGCTCAGCAAAAATTTATCATGGTCAAAAAAAAGGACTCGATGAGAAGGATAAACCACCTGTGATTAACAAAGACGGTCAAGGAGAATATCCAATCAAAAGCTAAGGCATACAAAATGACAAAAACTACTGGTAGGCCAGAGGATTGGGAATATTTTTAGGAACCAGTAGCAGATGACTAAAAAGCTAATAAAGAGGGAGAAAATTGATTATGAAAGTAAATTGGCAAGAGATATAAAAACAAACAGCAAGCTTCTATGGGTATATAATAAGAAAGAGAATGGCTAAAGTGAGCATGGGACCCTTGGAGGATGCGGCTGGAGAATTGATAATGGGGAACAGGGAAATGGCAGATAATTTAAACCAATATTTTGCACCGGTCTTCACAGTGTAGGACGCCATAAACATCCCAAAGATATCAGATAACAAGGAGCTAATGGGAGGAAAGATCTTGTAATAGTCTCTATGACGAGGGACAAAGTTTTTGACAAACTAATGAGATTAAAGGCAGACAAGTTGCCAAGACCTGATGGCTGCATTCAAGAGTTTTAAAGGAAGTGGCTGCAGAGATAGTGGAGGCATTGCTTGAAATATTCCAGAACTCACTGGATTCCGGGAGGGTCCCAGCGGATTGGAAAACCACTAATGTGACGCCCCTGTTCAAGAAAGGAGGGAGACAAAAAGCAGGACACTATAGGCCAGTCAACCTAACATCTGCTATTGGGAAAATACAGAAGTACATTATTAAGGAAGAAATAGCAGGACATTTAGAGAAGCTTAACGCAATCAAACAGAGTCAACATAGTTTTGTGAAAGGGAAATCATGTTTGACAAATTTGCTAGAGTTCTTTGAGAGTACAACAAGCAGAGTTGATAAAGGGGAACCAGTAGATGTAGTGCATTTGGATTTCCAGAAGGCATTTGATAAGGTGCCACATAAAAGGTTATTGCCACAAGATAGGAGCTCACAGTATTAGGGGTAATGCATTAGCATGGATTAAGGATTGGTTAACACACAGAAGACCGAGAGTCGGGATTAATGGGTCTTTTTCAGGTTGGAAAGATGTAGCTAGTGGAGTGCCACAAGGATCAGTCCTCGGGCCGCAATTATTTACGATCTACATTAATGACTTGGAGGAGGGGGCAGAGAGTAATATATCCAAATTTGCTGACAAAAATAGGTGGGAGGGCATGTTGTGATGAGGACATAAAGAATCTGCAAAGGGATATAGATAGGTTGAGTGAGTGGGCAAAAACTTGGCAGATGGAGTTTAATGTAGGAAAGTGTGAGGTCATGCACTTTGGTAGGAAGAATCAAAAGGCAGACTATTATTTAAATGGAGAGAGACTCCAAAAAAGTGCAGCACAGAGGGATCTGGGTGTTGCTATGCATGAAACACAAAAAGTTAGCTCGCAGGTGCAGCAAGTAATTAAGAAGAAAAATGGAATTTTGGCCTGTATTGCTAGGGGGTTGGAGTTTAAAAATAGGGAAGTCTTGTTACAACTGTATAGGGTGTTGGTGAGGCTGCACCTAGAGTGCTGTGTACAGTTTTGGTCCCCATATTTAAGGAATGATATACTGGCATTGGAGGCAGTTCAAAATAGATTGACTAGGCTGATTCCTGGGATGAAGGGGTTGACTTATCAATAACAGCTAAACAGGTTAGGCCTTTATTCATTAGAGTTTAAAAGAATGAGGTGCGATCTTACTGAAACGTACAAGATTCAGAGGGGGCTTGACATGGTAAATGTTGAGAAGATATTTCCACTATTGGGGGAATCTTGAACTAGGGGACATAGTTATAGAATAAGGGGGCACTCATTTAAAACTGAGATGCGATAGAATTTCTTCTCTCAGAGGATGGCGATTGTCAGGAATTCTCTACTCCAGAGAGTTGTGGAGGCTAGATCACTGAAAGTATTTGAAGAGGAGGTCGATAGATTTTTGAAATATCGGGGAGTTGAGGGCAATGAGGAGCTGACACAAAAGAAGAATTGAGGCCTGGGGCAGATCAGCCATGATCTTATTGAATGGTGGGGCAATCTTGAGGGGCCGAATTTCTCATGTTCTTATGTAATAGAATTGATTGATTGCAGTAGGCCCAATTGAAATAAGTAAAAAATAAATTTAAAACATTTTCAAAACTAGGTACCACAATGACTTTCCACTGGCAGCCATGTTATGTTTATAACAGGTGCCAAAATGATTTTCCATCTCCAGTTACGTTATGTTACACTAGGTGAAATAAAAGATAGTTTATCTAATTTGTATTTGTGGGTGTTAGGAATAAGCTAAGCTTTAAGTTTAACTTTTAGCTTTAGGTTTGATGTATATTTTTCTATTTGTGGGTTAAAAAGGTGAAACCTGGGATCTAGTTTCATTTTGGAGTGGAGACTACAGGTCTAAGGCTTTGTGTGTCTGCATTCTAATGAGATTTTACGACTCTTGAAGGGAAATTAAAACAAACAAGGTAGAAAAAAAACTGTGCTGTTGCCTAGCAACAGGGGTCCAGAGAGAGGGACCCACAGAGACAGAAAAAAACAAAAAGCAATTTTAATTCAGTTGAAGCCAGGATTCCAGAGAGGCTGGACACGAGAGGGAACTGCAAGTAGCAGGTTCCAAAATCAAAGAAGAAAGTCCCCAAATCCAGGGGAGTGGAACAGGAAAGGTTCCACGAGGACAGTTCAGTCAAAGGAAAAGGTCAAGAACCTGGAAAAGGTCCTGTGAAGTGAAGAGTGAGAACCAGAGAAAGGCTCCAAACTTAAAGGGAGAAGCTGCAGGGCGCCGATTCAAAACAATACAGACTTGCAAGAAGCCAGAAGATTTAAGGAGACTGCTGAAAGTCTGTAACTCTTAACTATGGGCCTATGTAGCAGTGGTGTTCTGTTGGCACAGCTAAGTCTGAGAGAGAGTGCATGAAAGGAAGCTTGAATGCACATGGCGATCAGGGGGAGAGGAACATCAGAAGGAGAGCTTGAAACCCTGGAGGTGGACCCTTGCAGAAGGTTTTTGTGGGAAAGCGTCAGTTTGGGAGAAAGTTCCAAAGCAAGTTCTTTGAGAGTGGAGATTGGAAACCCTTGTGTGAAAGACAGAGTTCAGTGAGACAGGTTGGCTCACGATGTGACAAACGTCTGAGGGGAGTTGATGAAGGATCCAAAGCATCTGTTTGGGGCGGCATCTATCAATTGGTTTCAGAGTGTGGTGTGCCTCACCACAGGTTGCCTATTGGTTTACTTGGACTGCATACTTACTGTGAGCATTAGAGTATGAGATAGCTTTTGTAATTTGTGTTATCCTTATGAATCTGTATATATCTGTAAAGGTATAGTTTTGGGTGAAGGAGTATTATAATACAGTTAATCTTTTCTAGGTTAATAAATATTTTATTCTTTTGTTCAAAGTTCATCAGCTGTCTCTGGTGACTCTGTTCAGTAGCCTCTCCACATTTCTAAACAAAAAATAAAAGGATCCATCAAGTTGGCTTCCATCCTGAGATCTGGCTTGTCCAGCAGAAACGTCAACTGGGATCATAGCACCAGGTCCCACAACAACTTTCTATTGTCAGCTATGTTGTGTTACACTAGATGCCACAATGATTGCCCATCACCAATTAAGACATGTTACACAAGCTACTGCAATGACTTCCCACTACAGTATATTAGAGCAGGAGTCAAATTTTCGCTCCCGACAGCTTCCGGCAGTGGTGCTGACAGGAGTCAGGCCTGCCACCCCTAGACTTCACTATATTTTTTTAAAAACACTGTCATTGATAACAATTAAATCCCTACAAGTACTTATTCTTTATAAAAACAAACATTTCCTTCAAGTATTTAATCCCATATAAAAGCATACATTTCCTTCAAGTACTTAATCTCTTGTGAAAATATATCTTTGCATTCGTAGCCCACCTCAAAGACAGCTAATCTGTTTAAAACCAACTGGAGCTGTCAATCAAACTGTGAATTTACAGAACCCCCCCACTGTGATAACAATAGGTTATGTAAGCAGTGAAGCAGCGCTAATTCTAGAGTCAACCAACAGTGAAATAGTGAACACTGATTTTTTTCAACTACAAACTGGATGCTTCTTTTCAAGATTTAACTTGACAGCTTGACAGTTCCACTGTGCGTAAAAACTGGTAAGCTCTTTCATGTCTACTCTTAATAGCCCCAAGGCAGCTGACCTCTCCAAGATGGTACCTTACCTCACCAATTAACTGCGGCAGCTTTAGACCTTTTCCTCAGATATCTAAAACCCATTAGTCGTGTTTTGGAAATCCCAGTCACGAAAATTGGATCTGTTTCAAGACAGCTGCACTTTTATATGTGCAGTTGCCTCATTGAACCACGGATGTGCAAAGTACAACTTGTCCCCGGCAAAAATGCTTCAGGACTGGGCATTCAGGAATTAAGGCTCCAGCACCATTTGGCTAAGGCACAGAGCCCTTCCATCTCAGCAAAAATTCAGACCTAGGTGTTGGAATGACTAACCATCACCAGAAAGGGTATGTTCTGGGCACGGGGCGGGGGGGGGGGGGGGGGGGGGGGTGCAGGTGTTGCAATGATTTCTTTCTCCTCACCTGAGACAGTCAACTCGACTGGAGCAGAAATACCATCATGAGCCTGCCAGAGTTATTGTAGTTAATTGTAGCCAGTTAAGTAATTTGACCCCGGGAAATGCAAGACTGAGGAGAATGAGCAGATGCACAGCTAGGACCACCATCAAGTGGTACCCTCAATAGGATCAGATAATCCAGGCAAAGGGGAGGGGATTATATGCTGAACTCTACAATATATTTTACTAAAAGGCATTGCTTTCCACATTGGGGATGGAATTTTGCACAAAAAACAGATGGGACAAAAGCCTCTGAATCAAATCAGTACAGTGGTCTAGAGCGTCATTTCAGTTCTTCATGAATGCAAGACCACAAACTAAAAGAAAATCATAACTGGGCCTAAACTAGCAATTGCACACAGAGCACAACTTCTGTTGGAAGTAGAAGTGTCACAATGGTACACTATTTTAGACTGATAGGACAATATACTGTGAACCCGTTCTGGCTACATCTCATCTGGCATTGTTGGAGGCTTGCTCTGTGACAAAAAAAAAGGCACAATACTAATAGTCTTAACAAATAAAACATTCTACTCTCTCTCCCAAAAAGGTTGTATAACAAAAGGTTGCATAAGGTTGTATTATGATTTACAGAAACGTATTTGGGCCAATACCTGCTGAGTAATTTTGATCTGGAAGAGAATATTCAGGATGTTATGGCCATCATTAATCTGCAGTAGCACTTGGTCATGCCGGCTGTTGGTTCCATCATGAGCATAACGCAGCTGTCCCCTTCTGAGATCGTTCAATTGGAATTGCTGTACGCTAACATCTGCTGGGTGCAAAATGAGGTGCCCATGTTTTGGAGGGTCCAAAACTGATAATACCACGTCAGAGGGGTTGTCATCATCTTGAATGTCCAATATCAGATTAGAAATGGCACCGGATTCACCTCTACCAAGCAATAAGACTTTATTAGCCAGCACAAAGGGACCCTGGAAAGAGACAAACCGCAATTAAAAATCACTTATCTCTCTGTTTGATGACTTCGTTTGAAAGTAATTATCGGTAAGATTCATAAAACAAATTGAAGTTCTCGATAAAATGCTTTTATTACTATCCGACTGGAAAATTGTTGGATAATGAAAACATTTTACGAAGAACATGAAACATTTCACTGAATTAATCCTTTTATAAATATGGACAAAATATTATTTTTAAACGCAGAATCTAATCAATGTTTGTGAAGCTGCTCATCAAGAGTTACAATCCTGGAGGCTTAAAATGTATATATTAAATGTTTAATTACAGCTAATGCAATGGGTGCTAAATTCAATAGCCCCAAGAAAACAGGTGCAGGAAATGCAATGCAGGATTAACTTAATTTGCATCCATTGCTTCTGATGCAGACAGCACACTAACCCTCATACCCAATTCTCACCTCTCCCACAATTTCTCCTGATTTAGAAACTGCAGACTGTGTAAGCTTGCATATCTTGCATTCCCCCTCCTCCCCTCATCACAACCCTACCCTTGTGCTTTTCTCGTTTCAGATAACCACGAACTGCAATCTGGATAGACAATGGTGGAAGACCAGGAAGGAAGTGATGGTTAAGAAAATGGTCACTCAATCTACACATGCGCAGCCGCCAGCTCAGGTACTGGCGCTGCATTTAATTTACAGGATGCATTAGAGGCGGGATTCACATGTGGTAAGACACCATGCAGAAGTGACCTGCATCCTGAGTGGTGGAAGGGCACTGTTGGTGCCAGCTCCCAGAAGACGAAGTCACATACGAGTTCCTCTGCAGAGGAGCACTTTAACAGGATGGGTTACAGAAGCCTGATGGGTATGTATAACAAAATGATTGATGCAGTGGCAGGCCTTCCAGAAACCCTGTGATCACTATAAAGGAACATGGAGGAGGTTGACACCAACTTTGCATAGGGCTTTGCACAGAGTTTGGAACCATCCTTTTCAGCATGGAAGTGGTTGTCAACTCCATTAGCACATCTGTGGACTCAAACATGATGCAACATCTAATGCCGATGTCCCAGCTTCCGTTGCAGCACAAACAGAAGCCACCCAATGTCTAGGTGCTGCAGGGGAAGCTTAGATGTTTGCGATGCAAGCTCTGTCTGCAGACAGCATCGTACAAAGGGGTTTGAAATAGCATAAATGACCTCTGATGTAATGGAAATCTCCTCCAAAGGAGTGAAAGCACACTTTTACAACAAGACTTTCACTGAGGTAAAGAAGCAGCTGTTAGTATTTAAAACATTTACTGCCTGTCAGTTGCTCAGCCTGGTCAACTCCTACTGTCCTCCCCTTTCTCAACCTGGCGAGCTCCAGGAAACCCATGCGCAGACTGTTAAATTCAGAATCCAGGATTAAAATAGCAGCTAACAAGCATTTCACATATTTAAATGGCAGACTCATCTGTCCTGCCAGACCTTCCCGCATGCTGCAGGACCCATACTCAGTTTAAAGGCAGAAGTTGGTAGGTTCCTACCAGCTTCCCGACACACTGGAAGTTTAAGCTGTTGTTGAACACACAGAAACCCACCCACCCTGACAGGTTAAAATACCCCCCATGACACTGTATCTCAATGTCATCAAAAGAAAAGAGGAAAAATTGAGAAAAAAATTGAAAGGGACAGAGAACAAATCAGTTGTACAGTTAGTGGTGATGGAAGGACTCAGACTCAGATTTAATACTTAACGGTGCTAGTACAGATGGAACTCTATGGGTGGAATCTAAACAAAGCATATGCAAAGCCTGGTATCCGGTCGAGAACCAGTTTACATTGAACCTGGCTTTATCATGGCTCTTCAACTCAGACACGGCATTAACTTCCCGCTTTCAAGTTTTCCAACCTATAACACGCAGGATGATGCACCATATCTGTCAAAGGAAACATTTCTAATGAAATGGAGAAAATGAAAAAAGCACCCATGACAGGGGTCAGAACAGCTGAATGCTACATTCATCTCTGAGGCTTCAACAACCAAAGAAATGGAAACGACAGCTGGGAAGGCTGCCCTCAGGGTCTTGGACTCTTCCCTGGAGACCCAGCTATGAGATCTGAGGGATCGAAGTGAGGTGATGTTTCCCAAGGATAGGAAGAAGAGGGCAGCTTCTCAAACCAGCAGACATGGATGGAAGTAGCTGAGGAGGTCAGCAGTGGAAATATAGTCCTTCCAACCTGCAGACAGTGCTCCAAGAGGATCCAGGACCTTAGGAGGGTGGGAAAGGTGAGTAGTATAATACTTTGAGAAGTTAAGCCTCACACTCTGATTATCCAAGCATTCCCCTGCACAGCACTCCTCAGGCCAATACACCTCGCAGTTCCACTCTCTCCAGGAACCTCATATCCTCATCAAAACAGCCAACAATCTCACTCACTCTCATCCTATTGTCCCCTCACGCCCATGGCTCACAGTTGCTCTCCACAAATGCTGTCCTTCTTTCCTCGCCACACAATCCATTTCTCACATTCACAACTCTCTGTTTTCTGTTCTTGCAGAAGAGAGCACATAAATGTCAGGAAGGGCAGACACCCAGGAGGGGTAGGTTTTCCCCCCCTGTAATGGCTACCTTGACAGCCACTGGCCATACATACCCACTTGATCCATTGGGAAGGAGGTTGCAGATGTCAGCAATGACCGGATGTGAAATTCTGAACCTCCTGAGGAACAGGTGCTCATACGTGTCGAGAGAGCTGATCCTCTGCCCTCTGCTGGGGTCTCAGCACCTTCAATTTATATCTTTAAACCCATCTATTCCCTCCGAAGAAGCAGCAATTACCTGAGAAGAGGCAACTGCTGCTGTTCTTGTTGGTGTTCCTAATCCTTTCATTCTTCATCAGACGTCCAAGGCAGAGCTGCATAAGCTGCTACCATATCGCAGCAGTTCAATTCAAGGTGAGTGAATCTAAGTCAGGTAAGATGACTTATAAGAAGTGGGAAATCACCTGCCAAGCAGTGAAAGAACATTCTCAAGAAAAGTCCTGTAAGCACCAGCCTCTCACATGGACATGAATGCAACTGTTCAGTTTTACTTTTTGAAGGTTTTCCAGTCTGTCAGTTTCACTGAACAAAGTGCTGTACAAATACAAGTTGTTATTGTATCAATGGTAAATATCTAACAGTGATGGTATCGGAGTGGTGTACAAATGATATGTGAGTGAGCTCTCAAAAGTGATGGTCCAAAAGGAGTACCCAGCAATAATGACACTCACTCAGAGCATTAACAGCTCTTTAAATGCTTCATTTTATTTTCTGTTCAGATTTTGTTTGTCTCTTTACTCTTCCACTATGCATGTTTTGTTGATCTATCTCAAGATATTTTAGACAGGAGTCATTCTTAGGTATACTGTGACAAAGCTGTCTGAACATAATGTCCCAGATCTTCCAGTCAGCGGTGGAGAGGGTGTGCCTGCCACTGACTGTGATTTCATCTGTCCATTTACCATTTTACATTGGAGCCTTTGCACTTTCTGGTGTTGGCTCCAGAAGGGATCCAGCAACGAACAGTCAGGAAGCCAAATGGAATTCCAGCAAAGCCGTGCCCCCCTTTTCATCATGAAATGAAGATAAGCCCCTCAAGGTCTGTCTTCAGTTCACTGACTTACATTGTTTTTAAATAGAGCTGTCACACCAACACTGTTCACCTCTTTCAACGCCCCCCCTCCCCTAACAATGCTCACCCTTTCCTCTCAACCTCTCCTTAGTGTTTAACCTTCCCCAGTCACCCCTCACAATGGTCACTTTCCCCCTTCACTGCCTGACAGCATTCACCACCTCCCAAAGTACTCACTCCTCAACAACGCTCACCTTTTCCCCTCACTTCTCGACAGTACTCACCATCTCACTCACAACAATGCTCACCCCCTCCCTCCCCACCCCCTGGCTTACCCACCCACCACCCTCACCCTGAACGATGCTAATCTGCTCCCTGCACACTCCTTGACAATGCTGACCCTCCTGTCATTGGCCAAACAAGGACCAGGGATTCCAGGAAATGAGTCGTGAGAGAAAGGGTGAACGTTGATGGGGGGGCAGGGGGTGTGTGTGGTGGGGGGAGTGAGCATTTTCAGGAGTGGGGGGCGGTGAGCATTGGTGGGGGGGCAAGGGAAGTGGTATGAACATCATCAGAGGGAGGATGAGTTGCTGCTGTCCATATCAGAAACTTCAGGCCCATTTTTCTATTTAGCATTAATGAATCTGGAGTCAGTAAATGTATGGTTATATGAATTATTAATTATACTTAGCATCATTAAGCTTATCTTCCATAAAAATGCCTAAAGATGACAGATCTTCCTATTAGTATGATATGTAAATCTATGCGGCAAAGGCAGAGTACAAAGAAGATCTTGTGTCAGCCTGGAAGATAATTGTTGAGCTTGTTAATAATTCAGCAGCAATTTACTTGAAAGGACTGATAGATGATTCAATAGATACTAAAGGAAGGGGCAGGGCCACAGTGACCACTCTCTATTTGAACCCTATCCCAGCCACCTTCTTCTCTGAATCTTTGCAGTTCTATCTCCTTCCCCCAGACCATCCAGGCAGATATGAACATACCTTGCATGTCATAGCACTCAGCACAGTTAAATCCAATGGCAGAACCCTGACAGCAACCAGCAAAAATCTGACCTTGGCAGCAAACCAAACTATAGGAAGCAGTTCTCAGGCCAGAGCTAACACCACAATTGAAACCCAATGGTGTCATCAGGCCTCAGTCTACATATTTAAACAAGGGCTCTCCTGGCTTCAGGCGGTTGCTTTTGCTCTCTGGTCAGAACAGCAGGTTAAAATGAAAGATGGTGCGATTCAAATGGGACATTAGTGGGTTGGATACCTGGTTCATTTTACCTACCTGGGTAGGTAGCTTTTAAAAACCACCCCTATAAATTCTGCATTAACTCTGTCATAATGAGAAATGTTTGGGATCTGCTTATTTGAAATGCTTTAAAAGCAGAATTTAGTTTTAATTAACAAGTAGTAAATAGTAGTGGATAATGAAAATCAAACACAGAAACAAAAAGTTCTGAAAATACACAGCAGGCTAGTCCACATCTGCATGAAGGATGACACTCAACTTATTATTTTTCATTTAGATGCTTATTGGTTTGCTGTGCATTTTGTGATTTTTTTTGATTAAGTGTGAATTTAGGAAATGCAGAAATAAAACATAGTTTACCATAGCACCTAACATTCAATGTCATGAAACTGTAGATCAGAAGTTTTTGTTGCAGCGTTAAGAAACTCAAATATTTACCTTCTTTGTTTCGTAACTCAGCAACTCCAGTTCCCGATGAGCCTCAAGCCTCTTGCGCACGTGGCCAGCTGCGAAAAAGCCACACATGCGCAGTTATGTTTTTTTCCGCTCATCAGGCTGGGGACCAGCCCTGCACACCTGCGCGGAAGAAATGGAACGGTGCGAAAACGCAGGTCAGATGACCTGATAGGGAGCGCTATTGTAGTGAGTGTATCCCAGGGAGCAGAACATGAGAGGGGGACAGGGAGAAGTCCAAAAAGATAATCCCAGGTAAGGGATGAAGACAAGGGACAGGAATTGGTCCCATTAAATAAAATTAAAGAAAAGAACAGAGTAATCAGCTCCGAAGTCAAGGAAGAACTGCAGCGAGCAGACTTTAAGTGAAGTGAGCACAAGTGGAGCCCTGAAGATCTGAGAAAGCAGCCGAAGGTTGGCGACTCCATACTGTGGGCTGTTGGGGCAAAGGTACCCCTTCGCAGCAGTAGTGTTCTGCTTAGCATGACAGAAGATTTGAGTTTGTGCATGGAAGGTGAAGCTTGAGTGTACTCAGTAATCCAGGTGAAAAGAATCTCGGAAGGCAAGGCTGAAACCCTGCGAGGTGGGTCATTTCATTGTTGAAAACGTCCAAGTGGAAGCGACTTTTGAAGAGGATTGCAAGGCGTGATCTTCAAATGTGGAGATTTGAAATCATTGTGAGAAGACGAAGTTTCAGTGAGAGTGGCTGGCTCACAATGTGACAAACGCCTGGGTGGGTTGTTAAGAAATGCATGTAATCTTTTTGGTCGCATCTGTCATCCATTGTGTCATATGATGGGTCCACAGTTTGCCTGTTAATTCACATATACCTCATACTTACCATGAATGTTAGAATATATGATAGATATTATAAATGTTTTATCTTTCTAAACTCGTAAAGTTTATTTTCGTTTGTTCAAAAGCCGTGGAATCTTGTAGCTTTATTCGCTTAATAAGCATCGTGAATCTCAAATTTTATCTACTTTAAACAAAACGTTGTTGGTCCCTAACTGGACCGGCCCCCAGGTTCCATGGTCTGTCCAAGGATCAGAACAGTGGTTTCCCACAAGGCAAATTCACAACTTTGGCTGTGTCATCAGAAGACAGCCACATCGTGGGTGGATTATTTTTTGTGTTCATCAAGGTGAGAGATGGCAGTATCGTAAATGGTAACCAAATATTTTCATTTATGCCCTTCAACTCAATGCCTTTTTATTTAAGAGGTGTTGCAATTAAAGCCTGTGAAATTCTAATTTCAAGTACTTTATGGTATAGCTGAGAAACCCCATACCACTTTGTTTTTGCTACTGTTCTGACCTAAAAGATTTTTTATCCTCTCTTCCACAGTACAAAGTCCACTTGGTCCTACAAACTTGTTTGTTCAGACATTTGTGCTGTGAAAGCTCACTTTCTATAAGTGAGGTGCAAACTCCCTCAGCACAATAGTCTCAGCCATAGCACCTTGATGTCTCACTATGTCACAGCTCAACCTGTAGCAAAGCAACTACCCAAAGCTAAGTGCATTTTTTTTTTAAACTCATACTTTCCAATACCATGATAATGCTTTATTTGGCAAGATAGGAATTGAACAGAATGCAAGAAATTCCTATCTTTTTAGAAGACTGAGCTAACTCTTGTAACACACACACTTTAATAAAAACAAAAAACTGCGGATGCTGGAAATCCAAAACAAAAACAGAATTACCTGGAAAAACTCAGCAGGTCTGGCAGCATCGGCGGAGAAGAAAAGAGTTGACGTTTCGAGTCCTCATAACCCTTCAACAGAACTGAGTAATATTAGGAGAGGGGTGAAATATAAGCTGGTTTAAGGTGGGGGGATAGAAGTTGGGGGGCGGGGGGGGGCGGTTGTAGGGACAAGCAAGCAGTGATAGGAGCAGATAACCAAAAGATGTCACAGACAAAGGAACAAAGAGGTGTTGAAGGTGGTGATATTATCTAAACGAATGTGCTAATTAAGAATGGATGGCAGGACACTCAAGGTACAGCTCTAGTGGGGGTGGGGTGGAAAGAGTAACCGGGCATTAAAGGTATAGATTTAAAAATAACATAAACTGGGCGACCGCTTTGCAGAACACCTGCGGTCTGTCCGCAAGAAAGACTCAAACCTCCCTGTCGCTTGCCATTTTAACACTCCACCCTGCTCTCTTGCCCACATGTCTGTCCTTGGCTTGCTGCATTGTTCCAGTGAAGCCCAACGCAAACTGGAGGAACAGCACCTCATCTTCCGATTAGGCACTTTACAGCCTTCCGGCCTGAATATTGAATTCAACAACTTTAGATCTTGAACTCCCTCCTCCATCCCCACCCCCTTTCCGTTTCTTCCCCCTCCCTTTTGTTTTTTCCAATAATTTATATAGATTTTTCTTTTCCCACCTATTTCCATTATTTTAAAATCTATACCTTTAATGCCCGGTTAGTCTTTCCACCCCACCCCCACTAGAGCTGTACCTTGAGTGTCCTGCCATCCATTCTTAATTAGCACATTCGTTTAGATAATATCACCACCTTCAACACCTCTTTGTTCCTTTGTCTGTGACATATTTTGATTATCTGCTCCTATCACTGCTTGCTTGTCTCTACAACCACCCCCCCACCAAACTCTCTCCCCCCCACACCCCCCCCCCCCACCCACCCCCCCAAACCAGCTAATATTTCACCCCTCTCCTAATATTATTCAGTTCTGTTGAAGGGTCATGAGGACTCGAAACGTCAACTCTTTTCTTCTCCGCCGATGCTGCCAGACCTGCTGAGTTTTTCCAGGTAATTCTGTTTTTGTTTAACACACACACTTTGTTCCTTGTATTTACTACTTCAGACAAAAGTAGGGTGGGCATCATTACCCTGTCTGGTATTCTTTATTTACAGACAGGAAGTGACCTTAATGGGAGGCCCCTCGTTCTCAGGTATATCATTTCCTCTTCGTTAAATCGTAAAATGGCAATGACCTTATTCTTAAAACCTAGAAGCCAATTCTGGGAGGAGTTTATAATAGGTGAAAGACTGATTCAACAATGCCTCGGTGAAAAGAGTGAAAAATGATCAGTTCAGCTTAAAATCTGGGCATTGTTGTCCTCTACTTTTTCCAGCTAAAGAAAGATTGAATACCCAAAGCTTTGAATGTAGAAGCAGGAAATATTTAATTTCAGTGAGTACCTTGAATGAAAGAGCTTGAGTTTTAATTGTTTCTGGAAGGGAGTATAGTTGGTGGTCACTGGCTTTCAGGATAAAGTGACCCTTCCTGTCAAATAAAAAAGACAAGAGATAAAACAAAATTTTAGAGTAATAGGAAATCACTTGTTATTTTTAATTTGAACTTTTACAAACTCATACAAAACATCACAGCATTTGACCGTTGAGGTCTAATTGTTGGCTGCAGCCTCCCATTATATGGCAGCTACACAATAAAAACGGTTTCTGTGAAAATAATGAATAGCAAAATGATAGCAATGCAAAGAACCACAAAATATTCCTGTTATTCAAACCGTTTTCTAAATGGCACTAATATTAGTAATTTCAGTTCATAAATGCTCTCTGTATTCTCAGTCTGGCTGGAACCATCATCACCTTTGTTGTATTCTCCAGTACTGATGGACTTGAGCTCATAAGTTCTGGCAATAATTTCAGGATATGCCCTCAATTCATTCACTTAGTCATGCTTTTCTGTATATTTGCAAATACAGTTGGGATTTGATTACTGATATATGAAATGCATCTTATTTAACAATTTGCACAAGGTTCTAGACAGTAAGATTTTAAATTCTGTTTAATAGTTTTGACAATTCATGAAACAAATTTTTCATAAGCCTCTTACTGAACAGTGCTCTTGGTTTTCTGAAACCAAGCTGAAGAGTATGGCAAGTTAGTACAGGGAAACAACTTCATGTGAAACATATACAGGCTAAAGCACAAAAAATAGCAACAGTGACATACAAATGAATTAAAATATTCATATGATAATGTCACACAACACTATTTCATCACCTAACTGTGCAACTGTTAAAAATGCAAATCACTACAATAGATATTAATGGCTCTGATTTTGCAATCAGTGCCAAAGCAAGGATGCTTGCTGCTGACCTTGAAGACAGCTGCCCACAAAGATCTAGCGATTTCTGTGTCATGATTTTTGTGATGTTAGTTTAAATCTGGTGCCAAGTGAAGGTGGGTGTCTAGGTGTGCAGCAGCTATGTCTCAACAAGCAGGTAATGTAAGAACATAGGAACAGAAGTAGTCCATTTAGTCCCTCGAGTCTGTTACACCATTCAATGAGATCATGGTTGATCTGTAACCTAACTACAAATACCCACCATTGCCCAATATGCCTTAATACTTTTGGTTAATAACAATCTATCAATCTCAGATTTAAAATTAACAATTAATCTTGCATCAATTGTTGCTTGTGGAACCAAATTCCAAACATCTGCCACCCTTTTATGTGTTGAAGTGTTTTCAAATTTTACTCCTGAAAGGACTGTCTCCAATTTATAGACCATACCCTCAGCCCTGAACATTCCAACCAGCAGAAATAGTTTCTCCCAATTTTCCATATCTGTTTCCCTCATCTTGAAGACGTCAATCAAATCGCCCTGCAGCCTTCTAAATTCAAAGGAATACAACCCTAGTTTGTGTAATTTCTCTTTATAATTTTTAATTATTGCGGTCCAGATATCATTCAGGTAACTCTACGCTTCACTCCATCCAAGGCTAATACATCCTTCCTAAGGTGTGCTGCCCACAACTGCTCATAGTACTCCCAAGTGTAATCTGACCAGGGCTTTGTATAGCTGAAGCATGACTTCTACCCCGGTGTAATCTTGTCCTCTAGGTATAAAGACCAGCATTCCATTAGCCTTTTTGATTGCTTTCTTTACATGTTCGTGGTATTCTAATAGCCTACGTAATTGGACCCCTAAGTTTCTTTGGACCTCCAATGTGTCTATCTTCTCACCATTTAGGAATTACACTGTTACGTTCTTTTTAGGTCCAAAGTGGATTACCTTAATTTTGACTAAGTAAAATCCATTTGCCACAATTTTGCCTATTTATTTAATCTATTAATATCTCTTTGTAATTTAATCTTTCCATCTACGCTGCTTACAGTGTTGCCTGTCTTGGTGTCATCAGAAAATCTAGATATGTGACCTTCTGCCCCATCATCAAAGTCATTAATAAATACAGTGAATAGTTGAGGCCCCAATCTTTGAGATCTTTGTGAGACACCACAAATGACATCCTGTCAATCAGAGTATCTACCTGTTATCCCTACCCTCTGTCTCCTGCCATTCAGCCAATTTCTGAACCAAGCCAACAATTTTCATTCAATTTCATGAAATTCCAGCATGCTGATCTCTTCCTCAACTATAAGGAGGAATTATGTAATTATTCAACATGTCTGGCGTTTTCTCATTTTCAATGACAATATCAGTGTCATCAGCTTTTAAACACACTCATTGCTCCAATACACCCTCTTCTTACTAATATGGTGATGAAGATAAGCGGCCAATCACACAGAAGTATGAACACAACAAACCAGGAAGTTAAAAGTATTTAATACCTTTTGCTTTTAATTTCATTTTCAGAGAGCATAATAAATTATGATTGGATTAATAAAGAAGCAAAAATAAAGATTTTATTTTCTTTTTAAAGTTTAAAATAAATAGCATGCATCATCACTGTGGAGAAATTTGACATTGCACAAATAAGAAGTTAGCCTTTCGGGACCCTGAGGATATTTAGTAGTAATTATGAACTTGGTACACCAGTAAAAACCAATTATGCCTCATCAACAAGATGTAACTTTTTTGATGGTTTTTACAGCAAACACAGCACAATAGAAAGGAAGACTTACATTTCTATATTGCTTTCCATGACCATTGGACATGTTAAGTACTTTACAGCTTCGTAAGAGTGTCCTGCAGTCAGTTCTTGTTGAAAATAACAAGAGTGACATCACAAGACAGCGCGAGAGAGCGGCGGAGAGATCAGAACCAGTGCGAGTGCGGGGAAGCTTCAAAAAGTGACGTCAGCACAAAGGTGGGAGCTGATTGGTGAGTAGTGCAGAAGTGCTTTTCTCCAGTTTAAAATAGATTAAGCTAAGGAAAGGTAAGGGTTCTAGTTTTTATTTAAAGTACATAAATAGTTTAACTTTTTTAAATGTATATAACTTAAAATAAGGGGTGTTTTTTCAACTAAAGGCATGGCAGGACAGCTCAGTCCTGTGTACCGCCTGCAACATGTGGGAAGTCCCAGACGCTCCTTGCACTCTAACCAACGACGTGTGCAGGAAGTGCCACCAGCTGCAGCTATTTGAGCTCCGAGCTTCGGAGCTGTAGCAGTAGCTGGAGGCATTGAGGTGCACCCACAAGGCTGAGAGTTTCGTGGATAGCACATTTTTAGACGTGGTCACCCCTCAGCTTACGGAAGTGCAGACAGAGAGGGAATAGGTGACCATCAGTCAGAAGGAAGGTGTCAGACAGGTAGTCAGGAAATCCCCAGCGTGAATCTCGCTCCAGAACTTTTTTTATATGTTGGAAAACAGTGAGAGTGACCGTTCCTCTGGGGAGTGCGGCCACGCTCATGGCATGGTGAGTGACTCAGCTGCACAGGGTAGGGGAGGAAAAAGAGGCAAAGAGCAATCGTGGTAGGAGACTCAATAGTAGGGGGAACAGACAGGCGTTTCTGTGGCTGTAGAGGTGTCTCCAGGATGGTATGTTGCCTCCCTGGCACCAGGGTCAAGGATGTCACTGAACGGCTGCAGGGCATTCTAAAGGGGGAGGGCAAACGGACAGAAATCGTGGTGCATATTGGTACCAATGGTACAGGTAGACCATAAGACATAGGAGCAGAAATTAGGCCATTCGGCCCATCGAGTCTGCTCCGCCATTCAATCATGGCTGATAAGTTTCTCAACCCCATTCTCCCGCCTTCTCCCCGTAACCTTTGATCCCCTTACCAATCAAGAACCTATCTATCTTCGTCTTAAATACACTCAATGACCTGGCCTCCACAGCCTTCTGTGGCAATCAATTCCATAGATTCACCACTCTCTGGTTAAACAAGTTTCTCCTCAGCTCTGTTCTAAAAGGTCTTCCCTTTACTCGGAGGCTGTGCCCTCGGGTCCTAGTCTCTCCTACTAATGGAAACATCTTCCCCACGTCCACTCTATCCAGGCCTTTCAGTATTCTGTAAGTTTCAATCAGATCCCCCCTCATCCTTATAAACTCCATCGAGTATAGACCCAGAGTCCTCAAATGTTCCTCATATGATAAGCCTTTCATTCCTGGGATCATTCTCGTGAACCTCCTCTGGACCCTCTCCAGAGCCAGCACATCCTTCCTGAGATACGGGGCCCTAAATTGCTCACAATATTCTAAATGTGGTCTGATCAGAGCCTTATAAAGCCTCAGCAGCACATCCCTGCTTTTATATTCTAGTCCTCTCGAAATAAATGCCAACATTGCATTTGCCTTCCTAACTACCAATTCAACCTGCAAGTTAACCTTAAGAGAATCCTGGACTAGGACTCCCAAGTCCCTTTGCACTCCAGACTTCTGAATTCTCTCCCCATTTAGAAAATAGTCTATGCCTCTATTCTTCCTACCAAAGTGCATGACCTCACACTTCCCCACGTTGTATTCCATCTGCCACTTCTTTGCCCATTCTCCTAACCTGTCCAAATCTTTCTGCAGCCTCCCCGCCTCCTCAATGCTACCTGTCCCTCCACCTATCTTTGTATCATCTGCAAACTTAGCCAGGATGCCCTCAGTTCCTTCATCTAGATCATTAACTTATAAAGTAGATCATTAATGTATAAAGTAGAAAGAGGAATGAGGTCCTGCAAGCAGAATTTAGGGAGCTAGGAAGCAGATTAAAAAATAGGACCTCAAAAGGTAGCAATCTCTGGATTACATCCAGTGCCAAGCACTAGTTAGTCCAGACGAATGCATGGCTGGAAAGATAGTGCAGGAGGGAGGGCTTCATATTTCTGGGGCATTGGGACCGTTTCTGGGGGCGGTGGGACGTGTACAAGGTGGGCGGGTTGCACCTGAACCGGAATGGGACCAACATCCTTGTGGGGAGGTTTGCTAATGCTGTTGGAGAGGGTTTAAACTAACTTGGCAGGGGGATAGGATCCTGAGAGGAGGTTCAGCAGGGGGAGATGCACAGCCAAAATTAGAAGAGAGAGCAAGTGAGTCTGGAAGACATAGAAATTATAGGCCAGTTAAGGCACAAGGGAGTTTGGCAAGGTTGGATGGTATTTATTTTAATGCAAGGAGTCTGATGAATAAGGCAGATGAGTCAAGGGCATAAATTAACACGTGGAAGTATGATGTCGTTGCTGTCACAGAAACATGGTTGAGTGAGGGGCAGGATTGGCAGCTCAATATTCCAGGATATAGGGTCCTCAGGCAAGACAGGGAAGGAGGTAAAAGAGGAAGGGGTATTGCAATATTGATCAAGGAATCAATTATAGCAGTAAGGAGGAATAACATCTTAGAAGGCTCCTCAAATGAAGCTATATGGGTAGAACCTAAAAACAAAAAAGAAGCAATCACATTGCTGGGAGCATAATATAGGCCCCCAAACAGTCAGGGAGAAATAGAAGATCAGATATGTAGGCAAATTTCAGAGAAGTGTAAAAATAATAGGGTAGTAACAGTGGGGGATTTCAACTTCCCCAACATTAACTGGGTTAGTCATAGTGTGATAGGTTTAGAGGGAGCGGAATTCTTAAAATGCATCCAAGAGAGCTTTTTAAGCCAGTACGTAGAAGTTCCTACAAGAGAGGGGGCGGTCCTGGACTTAATTTTAGGAAATGAAGCCAGGCAAGTGGTAGAGGTATCAGTGGCAGGGCATTTTACAGATAGTGATCATAACTCCGTTAGATTCAAGGTTGTTCTGGAAAAGGACAAGAAGGGCCAGAAATCAGAGTTTTAAATTGGGGGAGGGCCTATTTTAATAAGATCAGAAATAGGGAAAGAACAGGGCCAACATATTCCAGTAAAGATAAAGGGTGGGACCAACAAATCCAGGGATTACACTTGGAGAGGCAGGGATTAATCAAGGACAGTCAGCATGGTTTTGTTATGGGGAGGTCATGTCTGACCAATTTGATTGAATTTTTCGAAGAGGTGACCAGGTGTGTAGTTGAGGGCAATGCATTTGATGTAGTCTACATGGATTTCAGCAGGACTTTTGATAAAGTCCCACATGGGAGACTGATAACAAAGGTAAGAGCCCATGGGATCCAAGGCAATTTGGCAAATTGGATCCAGAATTGGCTGAGTGGTAGGAAGCAGAGGGTGATGGTCGAGGGGTGATTTTGTGACCGGGTACCTGTGTCCAGTGGGGTTCCACAGGGATCGGTGTTGGTTCCCTTGCTGTTTGTGGTATATATAAACGACTTAGACTTGAATGTAGGAGGGTTGATCAGTAAATTCGAGGATGACATGAAAATTGGTGGGGTGGTCAATAGTGAGGAGGATAGCCTTAGATTACAGGAGAATATAGACGGGCTGATCAGTGGCAAGTGGAATTTAATCCGGATAAGTGTGAGGTGATGCACTGGGGCAGGACAAACAAGGGATGGGAATACACGATGAATGGTAGGATCCTGGGAAGTACTGAGGATCAGAGGGACCTTGGTGTGCATGTCCACCAGTCCCTCAAGGTAGTGGGACAGGTAGATAAGGTGGTGAAGAAGGCATATGGGATACTTGCCTTTATTAGCCGAGGCATAGAATATAAGAGCAGGGAGACTATGTTGGAACTGTGTGAAACGCTGGTTAGGCCACAGCTAGAGTATTGCGTGCAGTTCTGGAATCCACATTATAGGAAAGATGTGATTTCACTCAAGACAGTGCAGAGGAGATTTACCAGGATGTTGCCTGGGCTGGGGAGTTTTAGTTATGAGGACAGATTGGATAGACTGGGGTTATTTTCTCTGGAGCAGAGGAGATTGAGGGGGGGCATGACTGAGGTGTATAAAATTATGAGGGGCATAGATAGGGTAGGCAGGAAGGAGCTTTTCCCCTTGGTGGAGGGATCAATAACCAGGGGGCATAGATTTAAGGTAAGAGGCAGGAGGATTAGAGGGGATGTGAGGAAGAATCTTTTCACCCAGAGAGTGGTGGGAATCTGGAACTCACTGCCTGAAAGGGTGGTGGAGGCAGAAATCCTTGTAACATTTAAGAAGTATTTGGATGTGCACTTACGATGCCATGGCATTCAAGGCTATGGGCCCCGTGCTGGGAAATGGGATTAGAATAGTTAGGTACTTGTTTGACTGGTGCAGACTCAATGGGCCAAAGGACCTTTTTCTGTCGACCTCTATGACTCTATGCCAGCCAATCAAGTATTGCTTTTGAAGTGTAGTCACTGGGCAGAATCGTGTTGAGGCGTTGGGGATCTCTGGAGAACAGATGAGAGACCAGCCCGGCTTCTTTTCGGGAAGGCCTACACCAAACCAGATGACAATCAGGCAGTGGCAAGGCCAGAAACGGAATACCCTAGAATCAAGCCCCCGGGGGTGGAAGTCTCCCCTGCGAAGGGGTAGTTTGTGTGGGGTGGGGGGGGAGGGGTGTGGGGGGATTGGCAGCAAGGGTACTGGAGTGGCTGTCATTGGGCCCTCCCCCTTCTCAATGTCTAGTCCCTTGATAAGACACTGAGTGCCTTTGATTGAGGGATCCCCTCCCACAGGTAACAAGCTGATGTGTTGTGCATGCCGCATGGTGACAGGCCCAGCTGCAGCTGGATTAATACAAGCAGTGGCATGGGTAGGGAGGGGGTTTGGTTGAGGTTCTTATGTGGTCATTAATTGGCCACTTAAGGATCTTCGTTGGCAGTGGGGCAGGAAGGTCCACCATGGACCTCCCTGCCAAGAACTTAATTATGGCGGAGATGGGATGCTGGCAAGGTTCCTGTACGTCACCATGGCACCTAAGTAAAAGCACACCCTACTCCAAGCTTGAGACCAACGAGAACACAAGATTCCAACCACTGTTGTAATGTAGGAAATGCAGCAGCTAATTTATGCTTCACACACTCCCACAAACAGCAATGTGACCATGACTAGATAATCTGTCTTTTGTGATGTTGATGTAAGAGTGGAAGTTCTCATTAATTCTATTGATTTCCATGATTGAAGTACGGTACAGAGATAGGGGAGGGAGGCTGATATGGCAGCGGTGGTAGGGGGTGGTGGTTCTCTGGGCGGGGAGGGGGGCTGTACTTCAGTAGCACACCCTCTGGAAAAGTGTAGAATCATGAACAGAAAATTCTGGATTTCCAAGATAATCTGACTGGTGAGCAAAATCTAGGTCATGGAATGAAAGGGCAAGTAGGCACTTGGATAAGAAGTTGGCTGAATGACAGGAAACAGAGAGTAGTGATAAACAGTTGCTTTTCAGATCGGAGGAAGGTTCTGCAGGATCTGCAGGAACAGAGGGACCTTGGTGTATACGTGCATAGGTCATTGAAGATGGCAAGGCATGTTGAGAGAGCAGTTAATAAAGCATATAGTATCTTAGGCTTTTTTAATAGGATCATTGAGTACAAGAGTAAGGAGGTCTTGTTGATCTTGTGTAAGAACTAGTTAGGCCTCATCTAGAGTACTGCATCCAGTTCTGGGCGCCATACTTGAGGAAGGATGTGAAGGCATCAGAGAGATTCACAAGAATGGTTCCCAGGATGAAGAGCTGTAGCTATGAGGATAGATTGGAGAGGTTGGGACTCTTTTCCTTTGAGAAAAGAAGGCTGAGAGGAGACTTGATAGGGGTATTCAAGATCCTGGGGGGTATAGGCAGGGTAAATTGTGAGAAACTGTTCCCACTCAACAGAACATCAAGAACTAGACGGCACAAATTCAAAATAATTGGCAAAAGGAGTAAATGTGATGTGAGGAAAATTTTTTTCACCCAGGGGCTGCTTGAAGTCTGGAAAAACTTCCTGAAAGGGTGGTGGAGGCAGGTTCGATCAGGGTGTTCAAAAGGGAATTGGATTGCTACCTGAAAAGAGAGAATGTGCAACGTTACGGCAGGGGAGTGGGACTAGGTGGAATGCTCTTTCCGAGAGCCAGTGCAGACTCAATGAGCCAAATGGCCTCCTTCTGCACTGTAAAGATATTGTGATTATGTGCAGACTCCAAAAGTTGTCATTTTCAGTGGATGAATGGCAGTGAGCATTGACAGTAATGCCATCATTACCAGAGCAAAATTCGGGCCATTGGGATTTGTACTGAATGAATATTCTGAAATGATTATTCCAAAACTTGTCCAAAAACCCTAGAATTACACAGGGAATCTCTTAGCTTCCCATCATAACTCCAGTGGAATTGCCCCCTAAGGAGCAGGAAACATGATATACTTAAGTTATGCCAGTCGTTTGCTGCCTTTTTGTGGGTTCCCTTAGTTTCCTGTTCAAGTCACAACAGAAAATTAGGAGAATTCCTGTGAAATTTCAAAATCATAGTACATGGAACATAAACATTTGGTTATCATTTATGAGCCACCTGAATCACTCTTTGCTAATTCAGAAATGCTATATTACATCCACAAAAACTGCATGGAATGTTGTGATATGTTTAGTAACTGGGAAATTAGTATTTAATTATTTTGGTTCAGAAATGGTTCCAACCACTGCTGGTTTGATGATTAATGTTTAATGAATGCATCAAAGTCACTGGGTTCCTCTGCCTCATGTTCAACTGGCAGTAATGGTAATGTGGATTCACTGTGAACATTATGACTGGTGTTCAGTGAAGTTCAATGTCACAGATTCAGTTCAGGTAAAGTTCAGCTGTTTGTGAAATATCCCATTTGACCGTTTGAACAAAATGCTGAGCCTTGCCCATTGACAACAGTAATATCTATACTGTGACAGCAAGTTGCATATGAATCTTTCTCTTGTCAGGAGTTTAGTCTTCAAATGTTAGGGCATTAGAGATGCTGAATGAGCAGATACAGAGTTTATCTATGAGGAAACCTTGTCAATATTGCTGACTAGCATTATTCTTTTATTGGATTTGCCAAGCTGCATTTACTGTATCAGCAGAAGAGAATTCACAAACTCTTGGTTTTGACTAACATTGACTTGCTTATCTGAAATCCTCTGACCTCATTTACAATTGTATGCCATATAGTGTTTTCTGGTTTCATACAAATTATTAATGCTGCATTACCAGAACCCCATGACATTATCTTACAAATGTTTTTCCTGAAATTATTTTTGATGCAACTCATTTCTATTACATAGACAGTGTAATTAGATTCAGCATGCAAATTTAAATCATACTGTATATAACCACAAGTTTTGGCTTTCAAAGTTGATTTATGAAAGTTAAAAAATCTCTTCAAGCTTTGCATTACATAAAAGCAATTTATAAACTAAAATGAAGTGTATTGTTTCAACAGTGTATGCTGGTCTTAATAAGTTAATACCAGCATCACAAGGTCAGAATATCAGTCAACATTGAAGAGGTCTGCTTCAGCAAAAATGTTTACCTTGATTTTTCTTTGTCATGAATAAAGAGGATGTTGTGCATCCTCAGCTCTTGCATGGTGAATGAGTCTCCTTTCCGAAGATGGATCTGCTTCCCTTTTTCCATTTTAATCAGTCTTCCATTGTCAGGGGGGTTGACAATGTGGAGAATGAGATTTTCAACTGGTGTGTCAGCATCATAAATGTTCATAAAGGTAGGGTTCAGTACCTGGCTCCCACCGATGTCCACATTTACAGAACTGTTTGCATGAAGGACTGGTGCATAAATATTAACTGTAAAGATAAAAATACTTATTAAGTTTGGTTTACTCAAAGCACCAGGACTGGATATTCTTTTGCTATACCACCCCGAAATCCGGCAACATTAAGGATGAAAATCAAGAAACATTGGGCAGAGAGGCCTCCCACCTCATTCTTGCTCTGACCTGGAATTTCTTCCCTTGGCCTTCAGCGGTGAAAGCTCTCAGCCACTTTTTCATCACCCTGCCAAATGTGAAGGACGACAGGAAAGAGGAACCAGGCAACCTGGTTTATCTCCTTGCCTTCCATCACGGGCACCATCAATGCCAGGGACCACCAGGAGAGGGGTAGTGGTAAATCCTGGGGCAGCCCATTTAGTTGGGAGAGGGCCCGATGGAACCAGTTGCAGAGTAAAACTTCCTCCATTGTACTCTAACAAAATCCCTTAATCCTAACACCAGAAGACCAGGTCGACTGCATTGGTACAGTAGTTCTCAAGTATTTTTGTTTGAAGCACCCCTTTTCATTAGTAATCTCAGACTCCCCATCTAAATTATAATTCTACTTAATACTCAGAACATGAAAGTATACATGTTAAGAGAAATTTATTAATGTTTTTAAGAAAATAGGTATTTACTTAATTTGAGATGGGCGTGCCTAATTCTCACTACATAACATGCAGTACTTAAATATTTAATAAACTCCCCTCTCTTGATGAAGGTTGAAATCATTTGGCACGCACCACCAGATGTGATATTTGCGGGACGACCTAGCGATCTTCATGCTGCTCTCAGCATTATGCCTTCTACACTCCCTTCCTAGGTGAGACAGCTAGCCCGCTCCTTGTGCACATGTGGCAGCCGCACTCTGCTCCGTCCTTTCACACCAAGCCAGCCTCCAGCCACCGCTCAATTATTTTGTGGACTCTTGGCAACTCTATATGGGTTCACTGACCCCAGTTTCACAGCCACTGCACTTGTATGACGTTTGTTTTCTATTTCCCCCAGTCAACCTCAGGCCAGTCCAGGTAACGTTACCAATCAGCACCAATAGAAGAGGTTTAGTGCTGAAGGTTCATGCCCAGTAGAAGCTGGAACTAGATTCTGACAGCTCAAACTCATTTTAAATAGCACCCTGATAGTTAGAAAAACCTAGAAGACTTTTAATCCCATCAGCCTGGGCTGCATTTAAACCTATGTCTCAGGGGTGAAAGGCCAATTGGTACACTTCTTTCAAAATTTAAAATGTAATTTATATTTACTTTAGTGAAAGCAAAACTGGATATTTTGAAGCATCCCACAGATGTGACAACAATAATGGATTCAATGGCATTCATACATCAGAGGGGCTTGCAATGGGAGTTTTAGCAGTTTAATCTTGTGCCAAAACTATCTCTGACAAGGCAATCTCCCACTATCTTATACATGCTACATTGCTTCAAACCGCTTAACTTTAAACTTGCAGTGTAACATCTAGTCCCACTTGTCACCCTGGCTACCTCTGAGATTGACAGTTGTTGGCTCAAGTTCCATTCCAGGGACATGAGCACAAAATCTCAACTGACACTATCAGTTATGATAATGTCACTTTTCAGAAGGGACGTTAAACTGAGGCCCTGTCTTTTGATGCAGGTGGATATAAAAGGTCCCATGGCACTATTTCAAAGAAAAGCAAGGGAGTACTCCTCGGTATCCTGGAAAAAGTTATCCCTCAAACAACATTTTTAAACAGATTATTTGGTCATTATCACAGTGCTGGTTTGGGGATCTTCGTCTGCACAAAATGGCTGCTGTTTTTCCTATATTACAATAGTGAATACATTTAATTGGCTCTAAAGTACTTCAAGATGTCCTGAGGTTGTGAAAGGTGCTATATAAATGGCACTATAATCCTTGTCTGTTTGTTTTATTACACTTTCTGCTCTGGGTGACTAACTTCAAACACAGATTCCATGGATTTCACAATGGAGTCTTGCAGACAAACCAAACACAAGTGTTATTTATGCATAAGTCATCATTATTATTTGAGAGTTGTCTGTGAGGAAAACTGATGTTGCAGCTGATCTTCAATTATTCCCCATTTCATCACAAAGTTATTTTACAAAACAGTTCATTGCTTAAAAAATGCAGTCTTGTATTCAAAAATACAGACACTGATTGCATCTAAAACCCAGATATTTCTCTACCTGATGTTTCAGACAAAAGATCTAATCACTATCTGGATTCCTTGATCAAAGCCCTGCTTGATTCTCTTGTATTTTGTCTACTGCATCTGTAATCAGTACCGCAAAACGATTAACTGGTCTAGTTATTTTACTTCATACAGGTAGCTATGTTATTTTTTTACTGTGAATACAACCAACAGACTCTAGCAACAAGATGAGAGTTACAGGGCCAATTCCTTGGGAGCAGAGTGGAAACTAAGCACAAGAGGCACCATACTACTCCTGATTCAGTGGAAGATGATTTTTGACGCCCTGATGACAGCATGCACAGACCTTGATAGCTCTTGAAAATCATTAAAATGCAATTTAATAGACACTACAACAAATGTTTCTTTGCCAGTCCACTCTTTCTGCAGATTGTGTTTGGATGTAATGTTATTTCTGTATTCTTTGCTTGTACAAATAGCTTTTAAAGCTGCTTGTTGCTGAATTTCTGAAATGCAGTTCTTCTTTTTGCTCAGAACTCCAATTGCCAACCTGCTCTCTAACATCCTGTTCAACATGGGCCTTCCATTGGGCCTTGTCAATGTTGCAGAATTGGAGGTAGAACCAGGTTCCATTTGCAACTCAGGCTACAACAGTCACCTCCATGCAACATTAAGCAATACAACTTTTAGTGAAACAGCCCTTGGAGCTGCTGTACTCTTCAGTTGCTGCCTACTTGTTGCCACAATGTTACTTGCACACCCAGAAAATGCAAAAGCACCTATGGGAATTGTTCAAATGAACTTGGCAGGGTCGTAAGGCCACCCTACTTGAATGGGAGTAAGCAGGAGCGCAGGGATCACAGCTGGATTTCCCCGACCATTGAGTCATTAGACCTGATTTCTAAAGTTTCTTACCTTCACATACTCTCTTGTACACATTACCATAGTAACCTGGACCACAATCAGGAACACAGAGCTCATTCTTCAGGAAGGTGATGCTATTACATAACTTGCACTGCAAGGCGCTGTCGCATTCTAAACACCCAGTAGAACAGGCTACAATTTAAGAAAAAAACGTTTAAGAAATGAAAATGCTGAAACTGAGGAGACCTGCAGCAATAAGTGACCAATATTGTCAAGGGGATCAAAACATGCAAAGCCAAATAAATCAGTAATGATAGATGTGAATCAGTGGGGACTTTTGGGGCAAACATTAGATAAATCTCTAAGCTATTTATCAATGACTTGGAAAGAGCAAATTATTGAATATACCACTGCACAAAAAATAGTGTAATGTACTCTACCAAGAAAACTACATTATTGTCCTATTATTCTATGCACCAAACCACGGTGTCCAGTTCATGGATTTAGTCACGAACACAAAGAGCCAACTTGATCTACTGCTTGCTTTGCTTTAGTAAGATAATTGTTTTCACCTATAAAATAATTACCAGGTAATCAACATCTCTTCAGGGTTCTAATTATTCAAACACAAAACAATCAACTCCTGAAGGCACCTAAGCTATGGGATGTGTATAATTGTTTCTTAAAGGGAAGGGAACTTGTGTTTCAACAATCTGTGAGAGTTTTTCCAGGTTGTAACTAGTAAGGGAAATACAGGCAAAAAACATTTGATAAAGTGCCACACAAGGGGTTATCACACAACATTACGACTCATGGGATTGGGGTAGCATATTAGCATGGTTTGGCAATTGGTTAAGGAGCAAAAAACAGAGGGCAGGAATAAATGGATCATTTTCAGATTGGCAGGCTGTAACTTGTAGTTTTCGGTAAAGAGCAGTATTTCTGCCTCCACTGTTTACAATCTATACTACTGATTTAGGTAAGGGGACTGGCTGACGATACAAAGTTAGGTGAGAAAATACGATATGAGGAGGACATAACAAGGCTGCAAAGGGATATAGACAGGTTCAGTGAGTAGGCAAGAACATGACAAATGGAATGCAATGTGGCTAAGTGTGAAAGTATCCAGTCTGATAGGGAAATAGAAAAGCTGAAAATTATTGAAATGGTGACAAACTGGGAAACGTTGGCATTCAGAGGGACCTGTGTGTCCTTGTACACAAATCACATGAAGTTAACGTGCAGGTACAATAAACAACTAGGAAGGCAAATGGTATGCTAGCCTTTATTGCAACTGGATTGAAGTACAAGAGTAAAGGAGTCTTACTACAATTATTTGGTGGCATAATAAAGCCACACCTGGAGTAATGTGTACAGTTTTAGTCTCCTTAACTAAGAAAGGAGAGGGAGTGTGACAAAGGTTCACTAGACTGACTCTTGGGATGATAAGATTGTTCTATGAGGAGAGATGAGTAGACTGAGCCTATAGTCTTTAGAAGATCCAATTGAAACTTGTAGGAGGTTTAATTCTCAAGGGGCTTAGAAACCATAGAAAAGTTACGGCGCAGAAAGATGCCAGTCAGTTCATCATGTCTGTGCTGGCCAGAAAAAGATGAAAAAGAAACTAGCCACTCATTTTAATTCCACTTTCCAGCACCTGGTCAGTAGCCTTGCAGGTTACAATGCTTCAGATGCAGATACAAGTCCCTGTTAAATGAGTTGAGCATTTCAGCTTCAACAACCGATTTAGGCAGTGAATTCCAGATGCCCACCACCCTCTGGGTGACAGGTTAAACGCTGGAAGGATGTTTCCCTTGGCTGGGGAGTCTTGAACAAAGGGTCAGAATCACAGAATAAGAGTTTGGCTATTTAGCACTGAGATGAAGAGAAATTTCTTTACTCAAAAGGTTGTGAATCTGATTTGAATTCTCCAGCCCCAGAGAGCTGTGGATGGTCAGTCATCGAACATATTTAAGTCACAGGTCAATAGATTTTTGGGTACTAAGGGAATTAAAGGATGTGGGAATAGTGCAGAAAGATGAAGTTGAGGTAGATGATTAACCACGATCTCACGAAATGCCAGGCAGGCTCGAAATGCTGAATGGTCTATCCCTGCTCCTATTTCTTATGTTTCATTACGTGGCTGCCTGACACCCTTTCATCATTCTGATATTTACCTCTCCCTTGTGCTGAGGCTAATTGTAGAATCCCCAGTAAGATAGCTAACCAACACAGACCATGAGCCTTAATATCTACTGGACCCATACAATTCAGTTTCAATATAATACAAAAGTAAAATACTGCGGATGCTGGAAATCTGAAACAAAAACAGAAAGTTAACGTTTCGAGTCCCTTTGACTCTTCTTCAGAGCACTGGACAAGAGTTACAAACTGAGAAACTTTGGATCTAAAACTATGTTTTCACATATACCACTACAAGTATGCGAACAGACTCTGCATGGAATAAATTATTGCTCATTTACTTTAAAGAAAAAGGCATTAAATCTTACCTATGCATTTTTGTTGACTGTGATTGGAGTTATATCTTTTCCCACAGTCTCGAACACACTGTGTTTCTAACAGTAGGTAAGGTGTCTTGCACTGGCTACACAGACCGAGTCCACTACACTTCGAACAACGTTCATTACATCCTCCAGAATGAATAATTAAAACAGTATTTATTAAAGTTCAAATAAATGTGGTTTCATTTCCTAAGTACAAAGTTTTTATTAAATTCTTCATAAATGTTGATGACAATTGGAATAGTGAAAATGTTTTGGAAATGTGAGTAGAAAGCAGAATCTGCTAAATCTATCATGTGCAGAAGGAATGCTGTTGGAAATCTCAACAGCTTTAAATTTCTATAAGATGAATGTTTACGATTTTGGGGAGGAATTTTAACACAAAAACTGAGTGGATATGGGTCAGGTGGGAGGTTAAAGTGTTAAAAATCTGAATCCTTTCCCCAAGCTGCCTATTTCTGATTTTAACAAAAGCAGGACAATGGGGGTGCAGCCAAACCAGTCCAATGAGGCAGGTTGGCATTTTAATCTTTATAACCAAGCTGCATGCCTCATTGCTTTTCCCCATTTGAAATTTAACACCAGCCTTGGGAAACCTCCTCCCGAGTTTCTGATCCCATCTCGCACCCTACCCATTCCCCCAATGGCCCCCAAGCCCTTCTGAGGCCTCCAATCCCACCTCCCAGATCTCTGACCACATAACCCCAAAGACTCCAATCCAGTCCCCCAACCTAGCCTCTGATTTTCCCCATCCTCTATATCTCTCCCACAGAGGCCTTGAAGCCCCCTCCCAAGCCTTCAAACCCCTGCCCCCACCCATGGCTCTTATCACTCCTTCAGGTTTTCAACCTCCCCCCCACATTAAAACCTACATACTACACATTACTGGAAGGTGGACTTTCTGTCAGATCTGCTGAATAGCTACGAATACTAAATAATTACACAATTGAAAGATTTTCAGACCAAAACTGTGTGACAACACACTTCTGTTTATAAATGGTTATCACTGCACAAGGTGTATTCAATTTCATTTGCCAGCCATGATGAAGGCAAGAGGTTTTGAGGAACTGATTCCTGATGGTATATGCCTACAACCTAAGCAAATAATAAATCAGTACTGGCAATCAGTTACAAAAGGATAAGCAACATTATTTTGGATCAGAATCTTTTCTGCTCCTGCCCCTTCATACATCCAAACGTAACATACTGTAAAAACTGTAGTGAACTCACGTATGCATTCTTCCTCCACTTTGTAGAATCCTGCTGCACACTGCTCTACACAGGAGCCCTCTTGCAATATATAACCATCCATGCACTGCAGGCAGTCAGTTTTGAGTGGCCCCTTGCAAGCATTGCAGCTCCAGTCACACTCTATCAAAAAAAAAGTGTTGTTAACTTCTTTAAAGATTGCGGATTGACATATAATATTTAGGGTCAGAAACCTACTGCAAGAAAAGGGTGCAAACCTTGATGACAACACAGATAACACCGTTGATTACAGAGGTAGATATGTTTCCTGGCCACTAGCTAAGCTGCTCAGGTGACCCAGATATGCCAGGACAATAAATTTGCCCTCACAAGCCAGTCAATGTAGAAAGTATGATGGGTTTTTTTAACAAAACAATAAATCACAATTAGAAAAAAACTTCCAATGATCCTTCCAGTTGCTGGAAAAACACCCTGCAATATGTAAACAGTAATTTCCACAGTATCAGGACAGTAAGCCAATAATGAAGGACCATTTCAATGTAAGACTTCGCGATATAATAGGGCAATAATTAAAATAATTACAAGAGATGGTTTTGCAACCGGCATATCTTGGGCAAATCTATATTTTCCCCTGCTTGCACAAGCACCCAGACTGACCTCTCAAGTAATCAATCAAAAGTCTGCAGTGTTTGTATATACTTCAGCCATGAAGGCCACTGAAATTCAACTATTCTGGCAATGAAGATATACAGCACCATGGTAGCTTCAGTTCAGCTCTGAAAGAGGTGGTCAAATATGCATACAAATGCTCCAACATATAAATGCACTGCCATGTGGTACTCAGCCACACAGACCATACAAGTCCCCAGTTCAATTGGTGTCTGTGGAGTCAGCTGATCTCAGTTGCAATGGCAGTAGAGGCAATACAATTGACCTGAGAGAGAGAAAACACAGCCAGGATTCCTGTTCCTTATTTCTGTCTAATCACATTGTTGGAAAATGGGAATATATAAACAACAGGTGAGGACACCACTGGACTTGACAGTGGTATCTCACCCTCATCAAAAAGTCTGTTAAGACTCACTGAAAAATGAGCATTTTGAGAAGGTGCTGATGAGTTCTTAGTGCCCACTGCCTCAAGTGAAGAAATAAGAGTAAACCAGAGGAAACTTAAACAAGAAATTACAAGTGAATTTCTATAAGGTTGCTTGTCCATGGTAATTTTGACAGGGGAGCTGCAGAAATCCTGCACAAATGATGCAAATGCTGCTCATATTGTTTTTCAGGGTTTCTATGGTCCTTCAAACAAAGCTAATGGGAGAATAAAAACAAAAAACTGCGGATGCTGGAAATCCAAAACATAAACAGAATTACCTGGAAAAACTCAGCAGGTCTGGCAGCATCGGCGGAGAAGAAAAGAGTTGACGTTTCGAGTCCTCATGACCTGTTCTGTTGAAGGGTCACGAGGACTCGAAACGTCAACACTTTTCTTCTCCGCCGATGCTGCCAGACCTGCTGAGTTTTTCCAGGTAATTCTGTTTTTGTAATGGGAGAATCCCTGGAGAAATTCACTGCCACTCTGTATAGTGTCAGACTGCTTCTAAATTTAAACTGACTCCAGCAAACTGAGCTTAATAAATCGCGCTACTGGCAGGAAGCTTTGGCTTTCATGAGAGGGTATTTTCAAGATGGCTTTCATATCTGTAATAAAGTGGATATGAATTCCAAATGCCCAAGGGGGTGAATTTTAATGCCAGTTTGATACTGGCATGAAAGATTTCAAATAAGTCACGTGTTCCATCCAATCAATTTTTAAGACTGTACAAGCTGCTATTGAGCAGCTGGTAGAAGTGGTGGAATAAGAGGATGATATATGAAGCAAAGCCAAGGGCTCATTTGGTTTTCAAAGTATTTTTAAACATTACGATGCAAGGAGATTCAGGTGTGCAGTATAAGATGGATAAATCAACGTGATTGAATGTCACTGCCTGCACACAGAAGAAACTTGAAAATATGATAGTGGAAATGTCTGGAGACATCCTATGCTGTAACTAACTCAGGTCAGTTCATTTTAAATGCCGCATTCTTCATCTGCCGTTTCCACTATGAGTTTTGTTCTAAGCTAACTAACTATGGAAAAATTTCCAGTTTGGAAATGGTGGGATAAGTATTCAAGTTTCAGCTTGAGATTATGTATGACTTTGGATTTGTGAAAACAAACAAATAAAAAATGAGGAAAGATCAATAACAAAGACATTGGAGGTAAAAGAAAAAGCAACCAAACAATAAATAATTAATGAACACAACAGTATATTCAGAGTCATGTCATCAAACATCAATGATCAGATGCCTTACTCACATCGCCAAAATAACATCACCGTGCAAATCAGAGATGCAATTATATTTCAGATACTCAAGGATAAATTCTGATGTGAATGTTTTCACTAACCTTAAAGAACATTAAGTTTATTATGGGGCCAGTACAAATATTAATTTCTCAATCAAACAACTTACGTCACTGTGCCATAACTCATCTCATTGAGGGGGGCAACACGCAAACTACATGCTACCTGTTCATCAACATAATTGTAGCTTGAAGCAGTGCAAAATGTATTGCTGACTGGCTACACATTCAACAGGGTGTCCGTCTGTGTGCATAGCTCACATGACATACAGCTAGGCCATGTGTTTTAAAGCCAGCCTGCCCCTCTTAAAAGGGAAGCTGCACTCAAGCTAAATCAGCTACTGGAATAGTCTCAGGAAGACTTTTATGGATGGAAGAAGATTGGTAATGGAGCAGCAGGCCAGAGAAAGGGCTCCCAGGTTTTTTGATGCAGTGTTGGAAGCCTTCGTGATGGTGGTGGAGAGGAGAGAGATGATGTGTCCAGGTGGCCAGGAGGCTCTCATGGTACACGCTGCATATGGAATGGGAGCATGTGGACACGGATGTTGGTTCTCATAGTTTGGTCCTGAAGATCTACATGCAGTGTCAGACAATGTTCGATGGCCTCACAGCTATGGTCAATGTAAGTGAATGCATCTTCAAATGGCATCACCTATCCACTGCACCACCCTCTCGCACTGCTCAATGAACTACAGTCCCCTCACTTACCCATCAGCAACCTGGACTCGTGTTTAACATTCAGATGCTCCCCCTCACACTCACTTACCAATGCTGCCTGCCGCAGGCTCAGTTCTTGCAGATCCCATATACCTCCAGCTATTCAGCTATGGCAGACACATCACCGAGAAACACTGCAACACACTTAGTGACATTCTTCTTTCACTCTTGCCGGACAACTGTGCAAAAAAGAGCAGGGAGCAGCAGACCGGCATCGCTGCATCTCCTGAGTCCTTTGAAGGAGATGGTGCTCTGCATTATAGGGCTGGCAGTGACTGAGGCCATTACATCTGGTGTTGTCAAGAACATTCAGGGCAACTGTATGTTCCTGCTTTATTACCTTCTCAAATCCCATTTCACGTTCATCCTGCTATCTGGCATGAAGTGAAAGCTACAGATGGTATGATCATGGACCTCTTGCTTTCCACCCTCCCCTTTTTCCTTACCCCAAACCTCCCCTATTGCATTTTTGCTTTTAAGATATCCCAAGATTTGGCCCTAAAAGACATGAGCAATTGTAGACCTCTGACGAAGAAGCACCATCACTTGCCTTAATACTTGCAGCCACCAGCTCAGATACTAGAGTGCGGTATAGATGCAGGATCAGCACGTGGTGAGTCACTGGGCAAAAATGGGGTGCAGCCAGGGCAGGGTGAAAGGGTAATGTGCATGTGCTAATTCACCAGAGGGAAAAGTCACAGAGGAGTTCTGCTGCAGGGGATTCAGATGAGAACACTGATAGGCATGCAAACAGAGATGCTTGATGCATTGGCAGACCTGCCATGTTGCCTTTTGTTATTGTCAAGGAGTATAGAGGAATCTGATTCCAACTTGGCACAGAGCATTGAACAGAACTTGGAGTCAATGCTTTCCACCATGGAAATGGTAGCCATCACCATGGCAGCCCTTGTGGGCCTAGCCGATATGCAGAACCTGGTGGTCAAAGTTTATGCCTCTACCGCAGCAGAGGCCAACTCCACAAGCTTCTGGCATTCGAATGGCACACTCACGCTTGCACATTTACAGTCAGGGTACGCTGTACCAGAAGTCGACAGAAGCGGTCCAGCCAATGTTTATTTATGTTTCAGGCTTCTGTTCTACTGGAACAGTGCTATAAAGCCAAATTATGTGGCCGTGGATTTCAGATATTCTGAAGAAACAGTAAACCCTGTGGCCTGCCACAACAAACTTCAAACCTGTAGGTAATATACTGTTGTTTTAACCTTTCCTGATTAGTAACTCCAGTCAAAATCAAAAATAATTTCACAAAGCCATTTCTAGTAGTGTTACTCTTAAATCAAAGGAAGCATTTATCTGCAATTTAAGTACCAATAGATTTAGCAGCCAACAATTTAATTTCTTTGTACACTTCTCCTGCATTTAGCTGAAGAGATTTCCATAATCTTGCTGCCACAATCCACTGTTGTGCTTTGTGTAAAATAAGCAGTCTGTATTCTAAATCACCAGGGCACTCCAAGAAAATCAGGAATAGTATTTCACAAAGCCTGAAGATATTCTGAAAAGACTGAGTTGCCTGGAACCCCAGCTGACAATTTGTCCACATAGCGATGTTCACACTTCAATGTTCAACATTGTATTTTTTGAAACTCAAGTACATTTTTCAAATT